>NC_092873.1:366409936-366725102 GCF_028372415.1 Notamacropus eugenii | reverse complement strand
AACAAAAGAATTTATATTTCATTCTGGAGGCAATAAGAGAACCATTGGAATTTATCGAATAGGGTGGTAAAAGGATCAGATTTGCACTTATACATTTTGGTAGTTGTCTGGAGGATGGGTTGAAGACTTGAAGAAGGGAGACCAATTAGGAGGCTACAAGCAGGAGCTGAGGAGAGAGGTGATAAAGACCTGAACTGAGACCATGACTATGTGACTAGTGAGAAGAAGACACATATGAGAGATGTTATTAACTAACATATAGTAAAATTTGGCAAATAATGAGTTGTCGGGGATGACGAAGACTGAGAAGTAGAGGACAATGCCAAGGTTACAAACTTGGAGACTGTAAGAAAGGTGGGACCCTCAACAGAAATAGGGAAATTGAGTTGAGGGGAGGGTTTTGGAGAAAGGGTTACAAGTTCTGTAACAACTTGAATATGAAAAGTCTCTGGGACATGCAGTTTGAAATGATGTAGGACTAAAGCTCAAGAAAGACATTCTGACTGAAGATATAGATCTGGAAGTCATTTGCATAGACATGATAATTAAGCCCATAAAACCTGATGAAGTCATCAAGATAAAATATAGAGACAGAAGGAGGCCTTAAACAGAGCCTAAGAGAACATATCCTTGGTTAGATATGATATGCATGATGATCATGATAATGCAGAAAAAAAACTAAGAAGGAATGGTCATACAGAAGAGGTCATATAGAACACAGAGAAGAGAGTATAGAGGAGATGGTAGCCAATAGCGTCAAAGATGTGTGTACGTGTTCGTCCTTGATTGCCAAAGAAGATCATGCCATCAGAGAAATGATGACATGACTTGCACTTGACTTTGCTTTGAGTGAGGGAGGGCTGTGCAGGTCACCAGCCTCACTTCTCCTCCAGAGCCACCTGAATCCAGTGCCCAGATATTCATCAGGATGACTGGAGATGGTGGTGGAGCCAAGATGGTAGAGTGAGAGCAACTACTCACTTAAGCTCTTAGACAAACTCCTTCAGATACCTCTAACCAAAAAAGAGAATCTAAGCAAATTTTGGAGGTGCAGAATCCAATAGGGAACAGACTGTGGCAGATTCACAGACCAGGACAGACTGGAAGGTCGATGGAAAGGATCTGTTCCACAGGGGTGAGCCCACAGCACACAGTGCAGCACGTCCTGCTACAGCAGCATGGCCAAGCAATGGCCTGAGCCAGCAAGCAGCATGGCAGGACTGTGGAGTGGCAGCCCAGATGTGGGAGAGTTCGAACACTAATTCACTGTTGGTAGATCTGTGAGCTGATCCAACCATTCTGGAGAGCAATTTAGAACTATGCCCAAAGGGCTACAAAAATATGCATACCCTTTGCCCAGCAATATTGCTTCTAGGACTGTATCCCCAAGAGATCATAAAAATGGGAAAGTGTCCCACATGTACAAAAATATTTATAGCAGCACTCTTTGTGGTAGCCAAAAACTGGAAATCAAGGGGATGCCCATCATTTGGGAAATGGCTGAATAAATTACGGTACATGAATGTAATGGAATACTATTGTGTTATAAGAGATGATGAACAGAAAGACTTCAGAGAGGCCTGAAAAGATTTATATCATCTGATGCTGAGTGAAAGGAACAGAACCAGGAGACTTTTGTGCACAGCAATGATCACAATGTGTGAGAGTTTTTTCTGGTAGACTTGGAACTTCATTGCAATGCAAGGACTTAAAAAAATTCCCAATGGTCTTTTAAGGCAAATGCCTTTCACATCCAGAGAAAGAACTATGAAATTCAATTGCAGAATGTAGTAGATCTTTTTTTGGTGTGTATTATGTTTTGGTTTGTTATATGATTTCTCCCATTCATTTTAATTTTTCTACACAGCATGACTATAGTGAAAATGTATTTAATAGGAATGTATGTGTAGAATCTATATAAAATTATATGCCATCTTGGGGAGCGAGAAGAGAGGGAGGGAGCAAGGAGGGGAAAAAATCTAAATTATATGGTAGTGATTGTAGAACACTTAAAATAAATAAAATTAATTTTAAAAAAAAAAGGGTGACTGGAGATGACCCAGGATGAGGTAACTGGGGTTAAGTGATTTGCCCAAGGTCACACAGCTAGTGAGTGTCAAGTGTCTGAGATGAGATTTGAACTCAGGTCAGAACTGGTGCTCTATCCACTGTACCACCTAGCTGCCCCCAGTGTCAAAGATAGTAGAAAGGTGAAGGATGAGGTTTGAGAAAAACTCATCAAATTTGGAGAGTAAGAGACTACTAATACCTTTGGAGAAAGTAATTACAATAGAGTAATGAGTTCAGAAGTCAGATTATAAATGGTTGATCTGAAGCAGAGGCAATGAATGCTCTTCCTCACACAAGACATTCCACCATCTGACTCTGGGAATCCTCATGGGCTATTCTCCAAACCTAGAATTTTCTCCACCTCGAGGCTTTCCTGACTTCCTTCAGGTCCTAGCTAAAATTCTACCTTCTACAAGAGGACTTTTCAGATCCCCCTTAAAGTTGATAGTTCTGTTTATTATTTTCAACTTCTTCTGTTTAAATCTTGTTTGTACATAGATGTTTGCATGTTATCTCTTCCATCAGACTATGAGTTCCTACAGAGTAGAGGTCGTTTTTTTTGCTTTAAAAAAAAAATATCCCAAGACAGCTAGGTGGTGCAGTAAATAGAGCACCAGCCCCGAAGTCAGGCCTCAAATACTTGACACTTACTTGCTGCGTTACCCTGGGCAACACACTTAACCCTGATTGTCTCACCTACCCCTCCAAAAAAAAAAAAAAAGAAAAAAAGAAAAAGAAAAAGTATCCCTAGTGCATAGCACAGTGCCTAGTACACAGTAGGTGCTTAATAAATTTTTATAGACTTATTGGCTGTAGACAATATTTTTCCCCTAACAATTTGGCTGAGAAAGGAAGGAGAAGGCTAGGAAAATAGCTTAAAGGAATGGTAGAGTTTAATGAAATCTTTTTTTTAAAGGATGGAAGATATTTGGTCATATCTGAAGGCAACAGGGGAAAAATCACACGGAAAGAGTAAAGATTAGAAAGAGGAGTGGCAACTGGGAATTCAGCTGGAGAAGATGGGGTTAGGTACATGTGAAGGCTGTATATCTGGATTTGTATTTTAAGTAGAAGTCTTTCCCACCTACTTTCCTTTTCTTGAGAGTTATCATCATATCATAAGATCCAGTGCTAGATGGGACCTTTGGGTTCGTTTCTTTCAAACCTTCATTTTATACATGAGGATAGTGAAGTCAAGAGAAATAAAGTTATTTGCCTTCGCTCACACAGGTATTACATAGAGGAGCTAGAGTCTGAACCCAAGTCTTGTAACCCCAAAGGGCAGCTAGGTGGCATAGCTGGCCTGGAGCCAGGAAGACTCATCTTCTTGAGTTCAAATTCAGCCTCACTTACCAGCTGTGTGACTCTGGGTAAGTCACTTAACCCTAATTGCCTCAGTTTCCTCATTTGTAAAATGAGTTGGAGAAGGAAATGGCAAATAGCTCCAGTATCTTTGACAAGAAAATCACAAAAAGAATCAAAAAGTTATATACAACTGAAATGACCAAATAACTACAACTTGTAACTCCAAACCTGGTGTTTATAACAGGATACCACACTTTCTCCAGTGTAAGCCAAAAGCAACAAGGAACTTAAGAAGTACTGGTAAACAAATTCTCCAGAGTCAGTTTCTAATAGTATTGTATTATTATCCACGAATATTTATTGAGTTCTGACTATAGCTAGGGAACTATGCTAGATACTAGGAGGTATGACATTTTCTCTGTTTTTAAGGGGGTTATAATTTAGTTGAGGAAATAAGACAGATAAAAATATAAATCATAAAACAAGGCAGCAAATGTTAAGTGCCAAAGCACGTAATATATACAATAAGTGCTCTAGGATCAACGATAGAAAGGGCTCACTGAAGACTAGGGAATTATGAAAGGTTTCATAAAAGAGGAAAAACTTAAAAAGATCTTAAAAGAAAGAGACGGTTTAGACAAAGGAAGAAGAGGGCACTCCAGGCAGGAGAAATGGTATGATAAAGTTAGGGAGGCAGAAGTCTACACGATTTATATGGAAATGTTGAATACAACAATGTGACCAGATCAGGCAGTTCATGTATATGCATGTTGGGAAATAAGGCCGGAGAGGTGAGAGAGGTCAGACTGTGAAGAACTTTGAATGCCAGAGGGAGGAGTGTTAACTTTATTGTATAGACATTGCAGGATTTCAGGCAGGGGAGTAATGACTACAGCAAAATGGTGTTTGGAGAAGGTTCATCTGCCAGTGGTCAGCAGGAGGATGAGCGGTGATGGCAAGAAGCAATAGTGTATTAACTCTTAATGCACTAAATATTCAACAAATGTTTCTATATCATGTCTTTTTATGCTACATTTATGTTTATTAGGGTTTTTGACTAGATAATGGAATATATTCGACATTTTTTCATGGTGTTCTAATCTTATGGAATGCTGCCTTCTAGTTTCTATGCAAATGGACTGCAAATATTTATGGAATTCCAAGAGGGGAGGAAAGAACACTATGGAATATTCTATGATTAAAATGGTCACCAATTTGATAATCTGTTTCCTTCAAACTAATTTCATGTAAAAAATGAAGTTTTCAAAAGAAGAAAGGTAAATTGTCAATAACTACATGAAAAATAAGTTATCAATCACTAATAGTAAGAGAAATGCAAATGAAAATAATTAAGAAGTTTTACCTCAGACTAATAACACAGTCACAAAGTTGATGATATATGATAACACATAGTAAGCTAATGTTGGAAGATCTGTGCACAGTGTTACACTGTTGGAAAAGGTGTAAACTAATCCAACCATTGTAGAAAATAATTTGGAATTATGTAAGAAAAGTCACTAAACTTTTCATATCCAGCAATTTCACTTGGATATACACACACAACAGATTTCAAAGGGGCAAGGAACATCCATTTATTTAGAGTCTCCCATGTGCCAGGCACCATGCTAACTGCTTTACAAATACTATCCCATTTGATGATATTGCAAAATATCATCAAAGGCAGATATAAAAGTCTTATATATTACTGGTAACACTTTTTGTATTCCAAAACATGAGAAACAAAGTGAGTATCCATTAAGTAGGTATATAAATATAAGATGGTAAACAGGAGACACTAAGAAAGACATGGGAAGGGGGGCAGAGCCAAGATGGTGAAGTAGAAGGACAGATCTGTGGAAGCTCTCCCCAATAGCCCATAAAATACCTGTAAAAAAAATGACTCTAAAAAAATTCTAGAGCAGCAGAAGCCACAAAATGACAGAGTGAAAGAAATTTCCAGCCCAAGACAGACTAGAAGGCCAACAGGAAAGCACTGGGCTCAGGGTGGAGCGCAGCTGAGCCTTGGCCACAGCACTAGCAGAAAGAGGACTGGAGGACTGCCTCAGGGTGGGCAGAATCCCCAGCAGCAGCTGCAGTTCCAAGATTGCTCAACCCACAAACACTAAAGACAGCTTCAAAGGTCAGTAAGAAATCTCTTTCACCTGGGTGAAAAGGGAACCAAGTCTGGCCCCACCAGCAGCAGCAACTGCAGCAGCAGCAGTGTCCATTTCTGGAGCCCTCAGCCTAAAGACCCTGGCAGAATTGAGCCCTAATTGGGGTCTCAGCCCTGAGTGGCAGTCCTGGGGTCAGGAGTAGCGCTGGTTGACCTGGTTGAGCTGGTGGAGGCTCTGGAGAGGGAACCCTACTGGCAGATCCTGGGCAGATCAGAGTGCTTGTGGTTGCTCACAGACAAGAGTGCAGACCAGGAGAGAAGTAAACTCCTCTCCCTTGATTGTGCTGCTGTGGAGGAACTGAGAACTTACACGTCCCCAGAGTATACCCTCCTCTCGACAGAGGACTCAAAAGTCAAGTAACTGGCTGGGAAAATGACCAAAAAATGGGAAAAAAAATAAGACTAACTATAGATGGTTACTTTCTTAGGAACGGGCATTTTCTTCCAACCTTTCAAATGAGGAAGAACAATGCATACCATCAGAGGAAGACCTAAAAGTCAAGGTTTCTGCAACCAAAACCTCCAAAAAAATATGCAATGGTCTCTGGCCATGGAAGAGTTCAAAAAGGATTTTGAAAATCAAGTAAGAGAGATGGAGGAAAAATTAGGAAGAGAAATGAGAACAATGCAAAACAATCATGAAAAGCAAGTCAACAGTTTGCTAAAGGAGACTCAGAAAAATGCTGAAGAAAATAACACCTTTAAAATTAGACTAACTCAAAATGGCAAAAGAGGTCCAAAAAGCCAATGAGGAGAAGAATGCGTTAAAAAGCAGAATTGGGCATATGGAAAAGGAGGTTCAAAAGCTCGCTGATGGAAATCGTTCTTCAAAAATTAGAATGGAGCAGATGGAGGCTGATGACTTTATGAGAAACCAAGAAATCACAAAACAAAACCAAAAGAATGAAAAAATAGAAGACAATGTGAAATATCTCATTGGAAAAACAACTGACCTGGAAAATAGATCCAGGAGAGACAATTTAAAAATTATGGGACTACCTGAAAGCCATGATCAAAAAAAAGGGCCTAGACATCATCTTTCATGAAATTATCAAGGAAAACTGCCCTGATATTGTAGAACCAGAGGGTAAAATAAATATTGAAAGAATCCACAGATCACCTCCTAAAAGAGAGCCAAAAAGAAAAATTCCTAGGAATATTGTGGTCAAATTCCAGATTTCCCAGGTCAAGGAGAAAATATTGCAAGCAGCTAGAAAGAAACAATTCAAGTATTGTGTAAATACAATCAGGATAACACAAGATGTAGCAGCTTCTACATTAAGGGATGGCAGGGCTTGTAATGTGATATTCCAAAAGTCAAAGGAACCAGGATTAAAACCAAGAATCACCTACCCAGCAAAACTGAATATAATACTTCAGGGGAAAAAATGGTCATTCAATGAAATAGAGGACTTTCAAGCATTCTTGATGAAAAGCTGAATAGAAAATTTGACTTTCAAACACAAGAATCGAGAGAAGCATGAAAAGGTAAACAGGAAAGAGAAATCATAAGGGACTTACCAAAGTTAAACTGTTTTACATTCCCACATGGAAAGAGAATATTTGTAACTCTTGAGACTTTTCTCAGTATTTGGATAGTTGGAGGGATTATATACATATAGACAGAGGGCACAGGGTGAGTTGACTAGGAAGGGATATCTAAAAACAATAAAATTAAGGGGTGAGAGAGGAATATATTGGGAGGAGAAAGGGAGAAATGAAATGGAACAAATTATCTCTTATATAAGAGCCAAGAAAAAGCTTTTTCAATGGAGGGGAAAAGAGGGGGAGGTGAAAGGGAAAAAGTGAAGCTTACTCTCATCACATTTGGCTTGAGGAGGGAATAACATGCACACTCAATTTGGTGTGAAAATCGATCTTACACTACAGGAAAGTAGGGGAGAAGGGGATAAGTGGGGTGGGGGGATAATGGAAAGGAGGACAAACAGGAGGAGGGACTAATTTGAAGTAAACACTTTTGGGGAGGAACAAGGTCAAAAGAGAATAGAATAAATGGAAGGCAGGGTAGGATGGAGGGAAATATAGTCTTACACAATATGACTATTATGGAAGTCTTTTGCAAAACCACACATGTATAGCCTATATTGAACTGCCTGCCTTCTCAATGGGGATGGGTGGGGAGGGAGGAAGGGAGAGAAGTTGGAACTCAAAGTTTTAGGAACAAATGTTGAGTATTGTTTTTGCATGCAACTAGGTAATAAGAAAATACAGGTAATGGGGTATGGAAATCTATCTTGCCCTACAAGAAAAGAGAGAAGATGGGGATAAGGGAAGGGAGAGGTGTGACAGAAGGGAGGGCAGATTGAGGGAAAGAGTAATAAGAATGCATGGTATTTTGGGGGTGGGGGAGGGGAGAGATGGAGAGAAAATTTGGAATTCAAAATTTTGTGGAAATGAATGTTGAAAACTAAAAATAAATAAATAAACAAAGTTTTTTTTGAAAAATAAAAGGAAAGAAAGAAATGGCAAGATTTGGTGAACTGATACACACTGAAGTACAAGCAGAAGAAAAAAATACCCAATGACTACAATAATTAAAATAATGTAAACATGAATGACACCACAGTGCAGCTGAGCATGGCCAATGTTGTTTGGGAAGATAACAGGTGATGAAAAATATCGTCTTCTTTTAGCATATAGTTGGGTGTACATGAGCATAATGTTCACATGACACAATTGTGTTAGCCACTTTTGTTTAACTGTGTTTCTCTATTATAAGGATGGGTTGCAAATGACTGAAGTATAAAAAAGAGGCAATGACAAAATTCAAAACAACAAAAACAAAATAATGCCATACAACTCTCATTTTCTTTTAAAAAGAAATGTTTATGCTTGCTCAAAGGATATTGGTTATAGACTAAATGTAGCTAGAAGTTTAATACCCTGTAAAATGTAGTTGGAGAGAAAAAAAACCCAGAGTTTTCCAAGCAGAATAAATTGATACTATTTGGTAGATGCATAAATGTCAACTTGGCAAATGTAACCCCTTAGCAAAGTTCTAGTCCAATTCCCACCAAATGCCTAATTAAAAGATTGCTACATGAAAACAATGACTCTGGGACGAGACCATGAATAAAAGATGACAGTATGTGTTTGATTTAGAAAAGCAGTATAACATAAATTCACTGTGCACCCCCTCTCCCCTTTTCTTCAGGTTTTGTTGTTCAGTCATGTCCGACTTTTTATGACCCTATTTGAGGTTTTCTTGGCAGATATACTGGTATGGTTTGCCATTTCCTTCTCCAGCTCATTTTACAGATGAGGAAACTGAGGCAAAGAGGGCTAAGTGACTTGCCCAGGGTCACATAGCTAGGAAGTATCTGAGGCCAGATTTGAAATCGGGAAGAATAATCTTCCTGATCTCAGGACCAGCACTCTATTCACTATGTTACCTAGCTTGCTCCTAATAAATAATTGCAAAATCTCCTAAATATATAATGACTTATTCAGAAGCTTACCAGTATTTACTATGGTCCTGAATTCCCACCCAGGAACACATATTGTCAGTTCACTAATTCTACCTCCGCTCCAATTAAGGTAGAATTTAATTCATTTGAAAGAGAGTAAAAATAATTAATAATAATAACTATCATTTATATGGCATTTAAGGTTTTGCAAAGTGCTTTACAAACTGTCTCAGTTGACTCTCACAATACCCCTGCAAGGTAGGGGCTATTATGGTCCTCAGTTTAAAATTGAGGAAAATGAGGCAAGCAGGAGTTAAATGACTAGTCCAGGATCACATAGCTAGTGAGTGTCTGAGGCCAAATTTGAACTCACGTCTTTCTGACTCCTGGGCCAATATTTAACCTACTGCACCACCAATCTATTCTATACAAAAAGAGCTAATATAAAGCAAGAAAAAAATCTATATACAATACTACTTTAAAAAAGCACTAAGTAGAAAAGTCTACTAATTAAAAAGTAGTTAATACTACCATCCTTGAATTTATTATGATTTCACTCATTTTCCATGAAATCACAATAAGTCAATCATTCTGTGACTCAGTTTTCTCTTTTTGTAAAACGGAAGATTGCTACTTGCCCATTTCAGAGACAAGATTATGGGAAAGCTGTGTCAAATGCTGTTTGAGAAAAAAATGATTCAGCCCAACAAAAATGCTTTCAGACTGATGTCTCTGTAATATGGTGTTAGTATGTAAAGCAGTGTACACTGGCTATACATTTTTTATATGCTAAAATGGTATAGTTAAAAGTGGCTGTGACCTGGGAGCAAGAAGAACTAGATTTAAATTCTTCTTCCTAAACTTACTGGGCAGGTAGGTGGCCCCAGTGGACAAGGTGTTGGGCCAGGAGTCAGGAAGATCTGAATTCAAATCCAGCCTCAGACACTTACTAGCTGTTATGACCCTGGGCAAGTCATTTAACCTCATATACCTTAGTTTCCTCATACGTACAATGAGCTGGAGAAGGAAATGGCAAACCACTCTGGCATCTGCCAAAAAACCTCAAATGGACTCATGAGTCAGACACAAATGAAATGAGCTGGAGAAGGCAATGGCCAACTGCTCCAGCATCTTTGCCAAGAAAACTCCAAATGGGGTCACAGGGTCAGATACAACTGAAACAGCTGAACAATACCACCACTTACTAGTTCCATGCTTTTAGGCAAATCATTTAAACCTCTTTCTGTCTTATTTTCTCTAAAATAGCAGCCTTGCATAAAGCAGCCAAAACAATCTTCCTAAGGTACAGTTCTCAGTATATTACGTTGCTCAGAAACTATCAGAGGCTCCCCATTTCCCTTAGGATAAAACAAAGAATTGTTCCAGAGAGGTGATAATGCTTCTTTTTTAAAAAAACTGAATCTGGTATTTCTTTAGTGTAAGGAGCTTCTGGTGAGCAACTTCCTCTACCAATGCAATTTAGCAACTTCTTCATAATTCACTCAGTCAAACATGGAAATATGTTGTACATGAATGCACACATATCATCTATACTGAATTGCTTACTGTCTTACAGAGGAGCAGGGGAGGGAGGAAGGGAGGGAGAGAATGTGGAACTCAAAATTTTATGGAAAAAAAGAATGTTAAAAGTTGCCTTTACATGTAATTAGAAAAAATAAAACACTATTTAAAAGAAAAAATATGTCAGTCAGTCCATAAGCATTTATGAGGTTCTTACTATATGCAAGACATTGTGCAAAGTACTAGGGATACAGAAAAAGGCAAAAATATGGTCCCTGCCCTCACAGACCTCACATTCTAATGGAGGGACAATGTGTAGTTAACTACGTACAAACAAGGCATAAACCTGGTCATGGTGGAGGGGCTGGGAGGAGGAAGGGAGTAATCTCAGAGGGAAGGCATTAGCACAGAGAGAAAGGCTGGAGAGGCTTCCCGTAGATGGTGGGATATAAATTGAGTCTTGAATCATAATAGGGAAGTCAGGAAGGCAGAAAAAAAGGAGAACATTTTAGGTATGGGAGATGGAGCGTTGTGTGGAAAGAATATCAATGTCTCTGGATCATTGGTTAAGGGGAGATTTAGAGTCAGGGGTCTGGAGAAGTGGAATGGGGCCAGGCTGTAAAGAGCTTTAAAAGCCAAAAGGAGAAATCTTTATTTATTTATTTTTTTACATAATCCTGGAGATATCAGGGAGTGAATAGAGTTTAAATGAGTAGCATTAGGTCATTTACTGACATGGTCATTAGGAAGATAACTTCAAGCAACTGAGTGATAGATGGGCTGGAGTAGAGAGATAGTTGGGGCAAACCTCCAGACTATTGCAACAGTTTAAGCATGATAAGATAGGGCCTGCATCAGGGTGGCAGCTGTGTGAGGACAGAGAAAGGGATATATGCAAAAGACATTGCAAAGGTAGAAATGACAGGACTTAGTTAGAGAATGGATATGTAGGAGTGAGAATGAGTGAAGAGATGAGAATGATATCTAGATTGCAAGCCTGTGTCACTGGGAGGATGATGATGGTGCCCTTGACAGAGATAGGGAGATTCAGGAGAGGGGAGGGTTTAGGGGAAAAGATAAAGAGTTCAGTCTTGAACATGTACAGTTCAAAATGTCTAAGGACATCCAATCTGTGATGGCCAACAGGTAGTTGGTTATTTGAGACCAAAGCCAAAGAGGGAGGCTATGGATGGATAAACAGAACTGAGAGAACTGATGCACCTACCTTAGTTTAATCTAAGTAACATAGCATTATGAAATGTGAGACTTATTGTAGGGTCATAGATTTAGAGCTGGAAAGGAACAGAGATCTCGTCATTTTACAAATGAATAAATGGGGCTCAGAGAAATGCCTGAGGTCAGAGAAAAGGGTACTTCACACACAAGTAAAAAGGAATCCTTATTGGTAAAATGACAGCATTAGACAAGAATATCTTTAAAGTTCTCTTTTGCTACCAAAATGCAGTAAATTCTGTAAATATTAAAACAAACAAAAAACAAAACAACTCGAGGGAAGCTGCTTGTCAGCCTAATGGACATGCCAGCCTCATCTACAGTAGGAACCAAATGTGTACAGTGACCATTGTTCTCAACTTTTGAGGCATAACAGTTGCCTGAGGGAGAAGGAAAAGGCGTGAATTCTGCAGTTATACACTTGTAATTAGTCCTGCACATTTGCACCACAAATCTTAGTGGTTTTCTAGTTCAGACACTCATCAGTAAATCCTTCAAAATATTAATTTTAGACCAGAGAAGGAGGCTGATTAAAAAGAAGATACCCATGTCTCAGTACAGAGCAGCATATGCTACCAACCTCCAAAACAGTTTTCTTATCAGTTTCCTACATCCATTCAATGAACAACTCTTAAAAGTCTTGGCCACATCAGGGTATATGCAGTGGGATTAGGAGTAAAAACCAGTGGGGAATGAAGTGTACGGGAAGAGGTTTGAAAGCAAGTTCTAACCAATTTCCTTAACTCGGGGGTTTGATTTATTGATGTTGCCTCTAAGCATAACGTACTATTCAAGGGAGGATCTCAAAGGATTTTGTTGGTATTAACTCACAAACCCTCAAAACAAGTCTCATGAATCTGGTAGGATTTGGGGGGAAAACCCACCATCATAAATTTCAAAATATGTTCCCTCTCCCTTCCCTCTGATATCCAATCAAGCACCAAGGCCAGAGCATTCATCCTTTACAAATTAATTCCTCCCTTTCCATTTCTATGATAACCCCCTTTATGATTAGACAAAAAAATAATCTCTCAGCTGTTCTTCATGCTTCCAGCATTTTCCTCCCACATTTTAAAAGGCATCTTGCAACAAACCATCAAATTAGGTGTACTAAAATTCTGTGTTAAGTACTCATTTGCCTGCTCTCAAGGTGAAATTTGGCCTTGAGCCACTTTGTAGCCTTTCTGAATGTCAGAACTGGATAAAATCTCAGGAATAAGCCCTTTATTTTAGAGATGATCAAACTTCTCATGGAAGGGAGTGATTTTTCTAGGTCACTCAGTAGCAGAATTAGGCCTTGAACCTAGGTGTCATGACTACAGTGTCTTTCTATTAATGAATGAATGAAAAAGCATTTACTTAGCACTTAACTATGGATAAAACTTAACTATGTACAAAAACACTGCTAAGTGCTGTGAAAACTGATATAAAAACAAGATAGTCCCTGTGCTTTAGGGGCTCACAAGCTAATAGGGGAGACCTTCCAAATAGGAGGTTCTAGTTCTAAGTCAGAGGGAAGGCTCAGTGTTCATTACGGGGAAGTGGCAATGCAGATGTCATTTTTTGGTGTCATTTCTTTCTTTTAAATAGCATTTTTTTTTCCAATTATGTGTAAAGATAATTTTTAACAATCACTTAGAAAGAATTTTGAATTCCAAATTTTATTCCTCCTTCTCTCCCTACAATCTGATATAGGTTATATATGTGCAATCATGTATAACATTTCCATGTTAGTCATGTTGTGTTCTGTGTCATTTCTGCTGATAAAACTATTTGTTTCTGACATTAACTTTGATGACAAGACCTTTCTCTTCTGGGTCTTCAATAGCTGAGACTGCTGAACTTGTATCAACACTCTTTTCTGAAAAGCTGCCACTATCCTCTGCTACCTGAGCAGGAGGCTGGCCAGCGATGTACTGGCTGACAATAAGGTTTAAAAAAACAAACAAACAAGCAAGAGGATAGCCCTTTCAAAACTACATTTGTATTCACTATACCATATACTGAGTTTGAGATGGCAGGCTATCTCTAGGGGGGATGTAACAGCCAGAATATGCTACCTTGAATTATTATTTGTATTTTTATATCTATTATCTGTACAGTTGCATCACTAACATCCTATTAAGTGACCTTAGGCAGCACATCTACTCCACCCTGTTGGCCCTCAGTTTCTACTTTTGTTAAAAAAGGAGGTTAGAAGTGATCATCTCCAACATCTCTTCAAGCTCTAATATTCTGTAATTCTAGAATTATGATTTTGGGGTTTCTATGACTTTTATATGAAAAAGGAGCATAGGACAATAACACAAACTACCTACTTCACAAATTGTTGAGAGGAAAGGTCTCTGTCAAACTTCAATAAGAAATGTTACTATTATTGATTCTTTTAAATGAGTGGATAACCTTTTTTTGAAAATTAAATGGAAGTGGCTAATTATTACACACATATATATTTCAAATATGTGATCTGACTGGAAGTTATTCATTCAGCAATAAATTTGGGAAAAATACCTTTAGTAGGATCTAACATTATCTGAATTGAAGTAGACCTTTATTTTATCTACATGATTGGCAAATGAATATTCCTTTTCAGACCATCCCAAATGATGTCATAAAGCTTATAAAATAACTGATCAACAAATATTTCTTAAGTATTTACTGTGTTAAGTAATATTAGAAAATAATCAATTGACAACATTTCTTAAGCATTTACTATGTATCAGAAACTGTTAAAAAAAACCAATAGTCAAACATTTATTAAACACTTACTATATTTGCAAAACACTGGCGATTCAAAGACAGAAGTGAATCAGCTTTTGTCCTCAAGAACCTTAAGTTTTTATACATGGCCAGAAGGGAAAAATCACATAATTAAAAGTCTCATCTTGACAAAGAGTCAGTACTTCAGACGTAAAAAGTCCTATCCATGGCATTTGCTGTAACTATAAAGGACCATCTCAGCATACTGTGTAACATATAGTAAGTGCTTAATAAATGCTTGTCAACTTCTTGACTTGACCATATAAATATGAGCTATCACCCTAGGATAATTAATAGAATTTAGCCGATATTTAGTCATGAAAAAAATTAAAAGAGACAATTCAAATAAGAAGTGCTGTTTTTTGATGCAAAAGCCTCTGGCACTCAGTTTCCTCAACTGTAAAATGGACATAATAGAGTACCTAGCCTCACAAGGTTGTTGTAAGAGACTAAAATGATAAGAGTCAACATCAAATATGTTGCAAACTTTGAAGAGCTACATAAATGTTGACTGAGATCTTCATAAATTCTCTTGTTTATTTACAGGAAAAAAAAAGTAACAAGTGTATGCATGAATGTGTATGTTTTCAAAATCTGCACGCTAGATTGAGAGAAAGCATGATTGAGTGGAAAGAGCACTGAAGTTGATGTCAGAAAAGACCTGACTTTTACTCCAGCCTCTAACGCGTATCAGCTGGGTGGATACTGGTGGATATGAATTTTCAGAGACTCTTTCTTTCTAAATGGGAGTGTTTACCTCCACAACAGTACGATAGTGTGGTATAAAGGATATAGAGCCAGTTTCCCAATAAGTAAGATCTGAGTTTGAGTCCCAAATCTGCTATTGCCCCTTGCCTCAGTGTAACCTTTGGGCCAATTAATTGACATCCCTGGGCCTCAGTTTCTTTTTCTTTCTTTGTCTTTCTTTCTCCTTCTCTTCCTACCTACCTTTCTTCCTCTCTTGGCAATCAGGTAACCATTCCCCCCACCCCAAAACCTCCAGGGGCTTACTATGTTAATTGTAAATTTACAACTCAAGAGATCCACCAGCCTCAGCCTCCCTGGTAGCTAGGATTACTCCCATCACAGCTGACAGCCTCAGTTTCACCATTTGTAAAATGAAGAGTCAGACAATATGAGAACTGTGGCCCCTTTCAACTCTGCATCTATGATCTATGATTTATGTTCTACGATTTGAATGTAATAGTTGTGTGACTTTGGGCAAGTCACTTAACCTCTAACTCTCTCTACTCAAGGTCACTCTTGAGGGCTAACCTGCAGAACAATTGCCCATCTATAGTGATAAAAATTTGCTTACTGAAAATAACCTATAACAATGAAGTTATAGACTTAGACCAACAAACCCACACTCTGATTTTTTTTAAACCTATCTCACAGAGTTACAGGGAGAAAAGAATTCTATAAGCTGCAAAGTAATGTGATGTGAACTATTAATATTTGCTTGAAAACACATCACAGACTTAAATGCATTGTGTAGGATTTCCTCGGAGGCAAATTTTCTTTATCATATTATACAGCAATAAGCATACGTAAATTCAAGGAAGCAAAAGTTTTACTTTGATTTCTATGGAGATATGAAATCCCCATCTTGCAGAAGAAGTCTTGGATAGGTATTCTAGAGCCAAAGCAGGTCAATCAAATTATAATTGGCTCTAATTAGCTCTCCCACGAGCTGTCAGCTTCTTCACCCGCAGCTGCATGAAGCTCCAAAAGGTGCAAAATGTATTTTTGCCTTTGAACATCAAAGAAAATCAGAAAAACCATTCTTGATCACACTGTGACAACCAGAAGACATCAATCAAGGACAATCATAACATGAAGTGCATCCATCTCATGGATTTTTATAAACATGAGCCTTTTCCAGGGCAAATGGGGGTTTCTGCCATAAATACTGATCAATGAGGCCAAATTCTGGTACATGCCCATCCCTGAAAATATGCTCATGAGTTTGGTAAAAGTTGATTATTTTAAGAAGTGTCCCTCAGGGATTAGAATTTTGATGTCATTAAGCATTACCCATTTCCTTTCCTTCCTTTGGCTTAACTAAACACCTTTCAGTGAATACTGGTGTAGTCTCGGACATTAGTTAGGTAGGACCCATCCAAATTAATTCAGCTTTCAATTTGGGATTAATATGTAAAAATTCTGACTTCAAAATAACAACAGTAACAGTTGATATTTGTGCTTCAAAGTCTGAAAATGACTTAACGTAGATTACCTCATCTGAGCCTAATAACAACACTAAGAGGATGTTATTTTGGGTATTATAATCTCCATTTTACAGATGAAAAAAACAGGCTCAGATAGGGTATGTGACTTTGCCTATAGTCACACAGCTATTAAGTGTCAGAAGGGGGATTCAAACCCAAATTTATGTAAATCTAAGTTCAACACTCTATCAGATGTAAAACATTTTTGAAAAAAGAGTATAACTATATTTCTATTTTTTTTAACCAGTCTGCAACTGTGAATTATTTGCTTAATACTTAGACTGAAAAATACTCAGAGGAAGACATGTGTAGCAGGAACCAGACTAGATAGGCCTGGTCAATTATTTACACTATATTCTATTTTAATGTCATATTGCATTTCATTTTCCCTACAGGGGATCATACTTGCATAGCTCATAGAAACTTACAGAGCCTAGATCATATTTGAAAAGTGCTTCAAGATTAGGAGACAATACAAATATTAGGGGTAAACTTAAATCGTATATTACAGCAAATAAGTTGCAGGGACTTGATAGAAAAGAAGAGAGTGACTTGTCCAGGATGAACTTCTAGGAAATCTCGATCTAGGAAATGTCAGAGGCAGGATTTGAATCTACCTACTCCCCCTGACTCCAGTCTATCTACCAAGCTAGACTTCTTAAAGTAAAATAAGTAAAAGTGTATCATTGGCACTATTGTTTCTGAGGAGGAAGAAAAGAAGGAAAAAACACCCAAATATTTTCAGTTATTTTCTCAAAGGACATATACCAGGAATTTTAGTAACATAAAAAGATAACCAAGGTAAAAAATAAAAAACAAAAAACCTCTCATCAAAATATAAACACTCAAAATTTGGACATGAGAATAAGGTGACTATCACTTAGCTTCATGGGAGATTTGCAGAACTTTTAAATATATTTCCTGCAGGACAACCTTTTTATTTTTCAATTAGGATTGAAAATAGTCCATGTAGCTGAATAAAATGAGATGCATATCATGAAGTGGAATTGATCACAAGTATTTCAGAAGTGAAATGAAACAGTCACTTGGAATAATTCACATTTCTTGGGTTTGGGCATATAAATGATGCTAAGCACTGCAATGGATAGGCATGCATACTTTATGCTCTTTATGCCCAATTCATTGTTTTCTCAGAAACTACAAACACGAACAGATACACACACAACTATCTATCTGTATGTATGTGTATATGAATGATCTCTATGTACATCTATGTGTGTATATATGTATACATTACATATAATATATATGCAAATAATAATGATAGCTAACATTTATATATTGCCTACTATGTATCAGGCACTGTTGTAAGTGATTTACAAATATTATCTTATTTGATCCTTGCAATACCCCTGGAGGCAGGTGCTATTATTTTTTACAAATATTTTTTTACAAATAAGGAAACTGAGGCAAACAGAGGCTGAGTGACTTTATGTAGTTACAAAGCTATTAAGTTTCCAAAGCTTGGATTTGAACTCAGATTTTCCTGACTGTACACCTAGTATTCTATCCATAACACCATCTGCCTGCCCAGTAGAGGTATGTGTGTGCGCATGTGTACACATACACACAGACATTTAATACTTATCCTTTATTATAGGTTCACGATAGTACTATGAGCTAGGGGCTAAGGCATGACATTGGGCAATAGCAGAAAACCAAAGACATAAATGTAACCTGGAGCAAGTCATTTAACCTGTACTTGCCTCAGCTTCTTCATCTGTAAGATGGGGATAATAACAGTACTTATTTTATGGGGCTTTTGTGAGTCTCAAATGATACAATGTATGTGTACTGTATGCCTGAAAGTGAGAAGGACAGAACCTGGATCTGTGATTTCACTGGTATAAGGAACTGCAAGATAAGGAAATTCCCTCCATTAATGCAAACCAACACTTTATCATCTTAGAAAATTGCCACTGAGAGGCTAAGTACCTTACCCAAGGTCACTAAGGTAGTATGTATCAGTGGCAAGACTTGAACCCAGGTCTCTCTGACTTTGAGAACAGCTCTCTAGGCTGCCTCTCTACAAGCCTTGAAATGTTTCATAAACATCAGCCATCAGTATAATTAGTATAGTGACGGGTGGAGGGAAGGCCCAAAAGTTGTTCCAGATGCCCTCAATTGTTAGTACCCTTTCCCTATTTAAATTACTTTGCATATGTTTTATTTTTCATTAGTAGTACATATCAGTCCACTAGTATGTAAGGTTCTCTAGGGCACTGCCTGCTTGGTCTATGTCTTGGTGTGCAGACAGTTTAGTGTAGTGCTTTACCCACAGGAGAGGTTTAACAAATGTCTGTTGGATGTAAGCTCTAGGTCTGATTATTCTGGTACCTTTCATTTTACAGATAAGGTATTTTGGCTCAAAGAAGTTAAAGGACTTACTCAAGGTCACACAAGGGCAGAGCCAGGATTTAAACTCAGGTCCTAAAATTCCCCATTTAGTTAGAAAGCTAGCCCCCAAATATGTTTATAAATGACATATCTTGTAGCAGATGGAAGTCTCTAGAGATCAAATGCATTAAAATGCCAAGAAGCTATCTTTAATTTGTGGGGGGTTTTTGGGGGGAGGAAGGGGAGCATTCAGGATTAAGTGACTTGCCCAGGGTCACACAGCTAGTAAGTATCTGAGGCCAAATTTGAATTCAAGTCCTCCTAACTCTATAGCCCGTGCTCTATCCACTGTACCACCTAGCTGCCTCTTATCTTCAGTCTCCATAATATCACAACTTCCTATTACCACAGAGGCCTGGGAAAGAACGGAAAACAAAATCAGTTCAATTTGGCTGAGAACTTAGAAGAAAGACCAGCAATCTGTTTTTAGCTATTGTTCCACTGGTACCAGCATAATGTAGCATTCCTCTTCTATCCTGCTTTTCTCTGGTTAAAAGGAGGATGAAGTGAGAAGTAGGGAAAAACCCTCCCTATACAAGGCTCTGGAAAAGATGAAGAAGAACCAAACTGCTAACAACCTTCTAGACTGGGATGAATTTATGGTTGTTCCTGTGATCATTTCCCCAGTTTCTAATGACTGCGGTGTCAGGAAACAAGGTGGGCTAGGGCTTAGCCAGAACTCAAGGGGGTGGAGTTTTAAGCTATTTCCATATCTCTGATGTAACATTCAATTCAATAAATACATAGTTAGAGCCTAATGTACGCCATACTCTGTGCTAGGTTCTGGGCATACAAAGACAAAAATGAAAATAGTCATTTCCCTTAAGGAATTGGGATACATTGTACATAGAAAAGAAAATATATAATTATATCGACAGATACAGAAAAAGTTCTACACACTCACTTAAAAACCATGCAAAACATGCAGAGAAGGGCCTTTTTTAGTATAATAAAAAGTATATATCTAAATCAAAAGCTAGCAATGTAATGGGGAAAATACTAGAAACTTTTTCAAAAAATAAAGAAGGAAAGCAAAGGTGTCCCATTCCTCTGTCACTATGACATAGTTCTAGACAAGCTAGCCATATCAATAATTAGATGAAGTTGAAGACTTGGACTTAGAGATGGGCAAAAAGGTGGCAAAACTATCCCAATTTGCTGATATTACCATGAACTGTAAAATGAGCTGGAGAAAGAAATGGTAGATTGTTCCAGTATATTTACCAAGAAATGCCCAAATAGTGTCACAAAGAGTCAGACCTGACTGTAACAACTGAATAACAACAACATACAAATGATGGGGAGTAGTAACTGTATGTTGTAGTGTAGAGCAGTAGAAAAAGCACTGGATCTGAAGTCAGAGGAGCTGGGTCAAGTCTTATATTTGTTACTTATTAATGGTGTTACTTCAGGAAAAAAAAAAACATCATATGCTGATATTATGATGATTAGAAAATCCTAAAGACTTAGCAAAGAAATTTCTAACAGCTTCAGTAAAGTAACAGAATACAAAATAAACATAAAAATCAACATCATTTCTAAAGAGCAAAAACAAAATTTAGGAGGAAAAAATAGAAAGGGAAGTCCTGTGTAAAATAAATAAAGAATGCATAAAGTATTTGGAAGTGAGTCTATCAAGCAAAATCAAGACCTGTACAGACATGATTATAAAATGTACCTAAAGGAAATGAAGAAATGATGTAAAGAACTGCAAGGATATTTGGTTTCCATGGCTGACTCCTGCTACTGTAACAAAAATGATGGGACTACATCTTTACATGGCATATACACAGGCATTTCAAGAGGGAGAGAACACATACCTCAAGCAGGGGATAGCAAATAAGCTGAATTGTGAAGTAAGTTCGAATTCTAGGAAGCAGCAATGAGGAGGGAGTGTACTCTAGATATATATGCAAAGGCACACAGGTAGGTAACAGTATGCTACATAAAGGGAAAAGTGACCAGGTTATTTTGAGTGGAACATAGCATGCAGAAAAGGGAATAAAATGAAATGGAGGGCTTTCTTTTTCCAATTTGGGGTAAGAGGATTAGGAGGTAAAAGAAGACTCTGGATAGGTAGGTTGGTTGGTCAGTTGTAAGAAAGAAGGAAAGAGAGAAAGAAAGAAAGAAAAAGAGAGGAAGGAAGGAAAAAGAAAGGAAGAAAAAGAAAGAGAAAGAAAGGAAGGAGGGAGAAAAGGAAGGAAGGAAGAAGGGAAAGGAGAGGAGAAAGAAAGGAAGAAAACAAAAAGGAAAGGGTGTTTCTGACACACATCTCTCTAGTTCTTTCTCACATACACATACACATAAACATGCATGGACACACAAACACACATAACCCACAGAGAAGAAAATATAAGGAAGACCAGAAAGAATTCCAAACATGCAGAACAGATTTGAAAGATATATGTTGAATTGATGACATACTTTAAAAAAAAAGCAAGCAACACAGTATAATTTGGAGTCACAATTTTTATTACAATCTTCTTTTTCTTTTCTTTATACAAAAGGAAATGCCCATTTTATTTGGTGTTTGTTAAGTTGGAGCATTCTGTTAAAGGTTTGAGATGAGAGCTGTATTGTGAAGACCATTATCAAGATGAGTATTTTATATTTCATCTAGAATTCAAATGTTTGAATGGGGAAGTGACAAGTTCAGATCTGTGTCTATCCAGGCCTTCAATTCCTAAGCCACTTCAAACATGGAATGCTTTTTGGCTTGTCAACGAATTAAAGGAACTCCCAAATTCTGGTCTGGAGAATCTATGGGCATAGGATGTCCCCAGAGTAGATTGGATGAATTTAGCAGTAAAATAAATCATTAAAAAAACAAACAAACAAACAAGCAATTTCCACATGTAATGCCTGATATAAATACATATATTTAATATGTTCATGTAGAAAACATGAATGTTACTGTCATTTTTTTCATGGAATTCTGATTCTCATCAGAGGGAACATTAGGCTTTGGCAGAGCACAGAGTGGGAAATGTTGATTTAGGCAATGATGCTGCTGTCTTGGCATAGCCATGTCTGGGTTATGTGGGTATCTGCCCAGAAAAAAAAATGTGGCAGGAAGGCCAGTGATTCTGTAAGGCAGTCAACTAAAATGGGTGTACACAGTAAGGAGATTGAAGAAATGCATACAACACAGCGATATACTCTTAAAGCAAAGGGAAAGGGATGACAAGATGATAATTAGGAGAGTAGGAGGCAAGGACAGGAAGAAACAGAACAGAGGAAAAGAGAAAAGCTACACTTCTTGATTTCCGGTCTTCATCTAATGTGTTATAGAATTCTCTTCAGCCTAAAAGTTCACTCCACCCCTGGACATGTCTTATATTGGAAGTACTTTCTGTGTCTGCTCCATCTGGTTCCCCTTAGATCCTCCATTTTAAAGAGAATACCCAAGTTAGCCATGCGTTCTCTTTCCAGGATACACTCCCGACTCCAGCCTTTCCCCACATGCCCACTTCATTTCCCCACCTCCTTTTCAGCTTCCTTTAATGTGGTGACTTTTCCCATTAGAATGGAAGCTCCTTGGTAGGGCAGAGCCTGTTTTTTCTTTCGGTTTCCATTTGTATTTCCAAGAAATTAGCACAGTGCCTGTTATGTAACAAGTGCTTAATAAATGCGTGTTGACTTGACTTGAAATAGAAAAATTAGAATTATACAAATAGTGGCACAATGAATAGAGCACTAGGCCAGGAGTCAGGAAGACTTGAGTTCAAATTCACACTCAGACACTTACTAGCTGCATGACCCTGGGCAAGTTACGTGACCCTATCTATTTTCCTCATCAGGAAAATGAGCTGGATAAAGAAATGGTAAATCACTTCAGTATCTTTGCCAAGAAAACCCCAAATGGAGTGTAAAAGCAAGCACCCTGCCATACATAGAGGGGCCTGCTATTCTTAGATCTGCTTTTCTAAAAGGAAAGACAA
Source organism: Notamacropus eugenii (assembly GCF_028372415.1). Taxonomy (NCBI): domain Eukaryota; kingdom Metazoa; phylum Chordata; class Mammalia; order Diprotodontia; family Macropodidae; genus Notamacropus; species Notamacropus eugenii. The sequence goes on along the minus strand of NC_092873.1, from coordinate 366,702,022 downwards.
CTTTTGAGGGGTCAACAATCTTTAATCATGCACATATACCATTCACTTAGTTCAGAAGAAAAAGCACCCTTAAGTTCAGAGAAAATACAGAGAAATCAAATCAACAGACAGGCTTCCAATTGTCTGACATAAGCAATACATACATCAAAGATCCACAGACAAATTCTAACCATTATATACATACATAGTTACCAGGGAGGGAAGCACTAACATCTGGGTTTGCAAAGCTGGGGGACTGCTGGCACACAAAGCTTCTTCCAAAAACTAAGCCTCAAAGTAAAACCTCACCTCAGATACACTTTTTTAGAGCCAGAGGGCATCACAACCCTTGAGAACCAGTGTCTCATTAACAAAATATGTGTACCTTCCTACAAATCTTCCCAGGTCCTTTAAGGGGTGGGGAAGATCTTTAATCATATTATTCAATCAGAGGCACTTGATTATACTAAAATATAGCAACGCATTATCAAGACATGGAGTCACTAGGAGTCAGAAATGACTGAAACAATTGAGTAACAACAACATACAAAAAGGTGGGGAGTAGTAACTGTATGTTGTAGTGTAGAGTAGTAGAAAATGCACTGGATCTGGAGTCAGAGGAACTAAGGCAAGTTTTATCTTTGCTGGTTACTACTGGTGTTACTTTAGGAAAGTCACCATACCTCTCAGGGCCTCAGTTTCTTCTTTTATAATATAAAAGGACTGGAATGCATGACACCTCATGTCCTTCTTAGATCTAATCCCTAAGGGCCTATGAAGGAGCCTAGGAAGTCAGCTGTACTCAATAAATATAATCATGGTGGAATTCATGCTTTAAAATAAAAATTGGGGCCAAATGACAGTTTACAAACTGGCCACATGGATGCCAGTAGAACAAAGTGCAATATTTTCCAAAGTCAGTGATTCATTTGAGAAGAGAAAGCATTGCCATAGAAGTCTTGTTTTTAGCTCTGAAACTAATGAGCTTGTGTGTAAGCCATTTAACACAAGGGAATGAGTTCCATATTGAAATAAGGGAAAATATGGAATTTCTAGTGCGGTGGGTTGCCAAGATGAAGGAGTTTTATATCAGAGTGCCCTATGTTATCTCCAATTCTTCTTTCAGTGAAAATCACCCAGTCTGACAACAAAATTAACTTATACACCATTCTAACTTGCTGGGCGAAAAACTGATTCAATACTTGGGTTTCATAAAAACAAAGATCTTCACTAAAATGTAGCTTGATATTTGATCTTATTGGGTGAACTGGGAAACAAAAGTCTGTTGCATATGACACAGACATTGATTAAAATGGGACACACAAGGAGCTGTATGATGTAATGGAAGGAGACTTGGATAAACGGTTAGATGGCTTGGCTTCAAATTGTGGCCCTGCTAATTTGTTACTAATATAACCCTTAGGCAGGTTTCTTTTCTCTTGGACTCTTTTCTCATCTACAAAATGAGGGGTTGGATTAAATGATCTCAAGGGTCCCTTCCTGCTCTAAATCCTACAACTCTATAATTTTTAAAGGGATTTTTTAAATAGGAAGGAAAGGAAAAAGTACTATTAAAGCCATCTATTACCTCTAAGGATATATATACTGATTCATCATCAGTAGAATATGTACTTGGATTTGTTATTCTAGTAGTTATCGATTCTTCCAGCTCTCTCATGTAACTCAAGGTATTTATGAAGTAACTAGTTTAGGGAAAAAGGCACTTTGTCTATCCTTGCAACAGTATGAAGTTAAACGGCCCACAGAGGATTGAACCATGACCCTACCATGATTAGCAATGGACACTAATCATAAGAACCAACCAATCTACCACCACATACACACACAAACATACATACACAACACACACATGTATATAGTTTTGATTTTTTAAGATATAATGGATGTTTTCTAAAGAAAATAAAGATCATTCTAGTTTAAAATCCTATAGTCTAATTAATTTAATAGGAATATAACCTTTGAAAAAGGGATCATGTATACCAAAGACCAGTATCCTCCTATTGACTAAATGGCAAATTCTGAAATAACTTATAAAGCAGGAGTTTTTAACTTGGGGTTCACAAACCCCCCCAAGGGGTATATGATTAGATTTCAGGGAGTCTGTCATTTCTAGTGGGGGAAATACATCTTTATTTTCACTAACCTCTAACTGAAATTTGGTTTTTCCTTCAATTATGACCTTAAGGTAATATATATTCTTCTGAGAAGGTGTCCATAGGCTTCATCTGACTTCCAAAGAGGTCCATGATACACATACAAAAATGTTAAACAACTCCTCTTTTAAAGGGATCTCTTTTTGCAGTGAAAAAAAAATGGAAATTCTAAAAGGAAAACAGGTTTCCAAGGCTAATGCAGTGCGCTCTGTTAGACTTTAGCACTTCAAAGTATGGCTAGTGTCTATGCAGACAGGTAGGCTAATAGTATGTGCTGTTCCAAGTCACCCCTTGCATGCTTTGTTGAACTATCAATCTTTACCTTAGGCTGTTTCTTATGTATAGTATGAGGATGGAATATACTCAATAAATTAATTTTAGAACAGTAAAGAGAGATGAAGGGGGAAATGACAAATGTTGGAGGGGATATGGAATAACTGGGACACTAACATACTATTGGTAGAACTGTGAACTGATTCAACCACTTTGGAGAGCAATCTGGAAATGCATACAAAGAGTTATAAAACTGCCAATTCCCTTTGACCCAGAAATACCACTATTCAGTCTGTTTCCCAAGGTGATCAGGGAAAAAGGAAAAGAATCTATATGTTCTAAAATATTTGTAGAAGGTCTCTTTGTGGTGGCAAAGAATTAGAAATTGAGGGGATTTCCATCAATCGAGGAATGGCTAAACAAGTGGTGGTATATGATTGTAATGGAATACTACTGTACTGTAAGAAATGATGAGCAGGTTGATTTTAGAAAAACATGGAAAGACTTGCATGAAATAATGAAGAGTGAAAGGAGAAGAACCAACAGAATGCTGTATATGGCAACAGCAATACTCTTCAAAATATAACTGAACAACTAAGCTATTTTGAGTATTATAAATATTCAAATCAACTGCAAAGGACCTATGAAAGAAGATGCTATCCACCTCCAGAGAAAGAACTGATGTAGAGTATGGTTTTACATATGTGTATGTATGTATATACATATGCATACATGTACATTATGTATATATACAAATATATATTATAAATACATATTATATAAATATATATCTATACTTATCAGTATCAAATGGTGGGGAGGAAGGGAGGGAGACAGCTCAGAACTTAAAATATAACAAAGATAAATAAATAAAAGAAACCCAAAGAGAAAAACAATTCCAGGAGAGCTCCCTGGAAATATTTTAGCATGGTGAATGTCTTGAGCCTTTTAAAATCCCTTCTCTCTCAAGGAATCATTTTCCAAAAGAAAGGAAAATGAAGCATTGAGTCAGAGGTGCTTCCTCATTGCTACGATCCATATTCAGTCAATCCCCCAAGTCCTGTTAAGGCTTCCTCGTTGATTTTTCTAGAATCCACGTTTTTCTAATCCTCATTCTAAGAATTATGGTCAATGCATTGCTGAACCTGGAGTCAGGATCACCTGAGTTCAAATTCTGCAGGAGACAAATAGCCATATGGTAATATACAAATCTATTAACCTATCTCAGCCTCAGTTTCCTCACATGTAAAATAAGGATAAGTATAGCACTCAGCTTAAAGAGTTGTTGTTTGGATTAATTGGGACAATGATATAAAGCACCTTGCAAAGCTTAAAAGTTTTACAGAGATATCAGTTATTATTATCTAGATTTCAGTTTTTGATAGACCAGATCGAAACCGTCAAAGGAAAAGTTGTCATTCTATGATGATTCTTTTATATGTAAAGTTCTATAGGCTATTATTGAGCAGGAAGAAAAAAGTAGCTGCTTTTTATAGTTGAACAGAATAGTAGGATGTAGGCTCACTGAACACATCCTTGGTACCTCCCTGCTTGCAGACACGACAGCAGTAATGATAGGTACCTCATTCTCTTCCTACATAATTTTGATCTGTATCTTGAAATCTTTTTGTTCTATATATCTTGAAGAATTTGAGGACTTGGAATGGTAACACATATTAAGAATGTTCTTAAGTTTTTATGAATCATTGTTATGTCCAGGCAAATGTGGGTAATGATCTGTAATAATAACTTGGTTCTAGTAAGGTTTATTAGTTGAACCCTCCATGATATTTTGAGGTCTTTATCTATGTTATGGGATTTGTCATCTGTCAATCCATGAAAGTTTATGAAGTATAATTCTAGCCACCAAGTCCTATCTTTCAGGGTGCTAAAATTTTGTAACCAGTTGTGACATGATGCATGATTTCTGTTTCCTTGCATAATCCACATTGATTATGAAATCAAAACTACTTAAGGATAACAATCCTTTAGCCATTTCTGTTGGAAATGACCTTGTCTTCAAAAGTCATCCCTTCCATAGTCCAAAAACATGACAGTCATGTGCTTGACACTTGTTGGCTGAGTTAATGCAGATGATACCCACAGAGGACCTTCTGATTCTACTCTTGGATTATTGTTATTGTTATTCTTTTATGGCACTTTATGAGACGGAAATTCCAGCAAAGTGAAACATCTCTCTCTTCTCTTCCCCCTCAGTGATATTCTGAGGCATCCTCCTGCATCCAGCTATAGAATTTTAAAATTATCTTATTAGCAAAGGACAAAAAGTCATCAGCCATTTCATTCTTAAGGTGAAATGCTTCATTTTCTTAAAAATGACTGGAACAAATTATAGCTTATAAATATGGTGGAATACTACTGTTCTATAAGAGATGAAGAAAGATATAGTTTCAGAGGAAATTGGGAGGATTTATTTGAACTAATGCAGAGTGAAGTAAGAAGAACCAGGAGAATAATGTATACTATAACATCAATATTATAAGAATGTACAATTCTGAATGACTTAAGAACTCTGTTCTATACAATGATGAACCACAATTCTGGAGGAATGATAGTGAAGAATGCTACCCATCTCTTCATACAAGGTGAGGTAGTCCGACTAATATGCAGAACGAGACACACATTTTTGTACATGGCCAATGTGGTAATGGGTTGATGATGCTTACATTAGAAGGGTTTCGTTTTCTTTCTTTTTTCTTGTTTTTCAAGGAAAGTGGGGGTTGGTGGGAGCAAGAGAAACTTAATACTCATTACTTTTAAAATTAGATAAATTTTGGTTTAAAAAATGCTCCAAAGAACTTTGACAAGGATGTATGTGCCATGCAATATTTCATGACCACTGTTCTCTTTTAGAGATATAATTGTAATTGCTTCTTTTAAGTTTTTTCTCCTTACCCTCTCCCAAAGGCTAAGATAGCACTGACGCCAGCTGCTACAATTAAATCTATACTCAGCCTCTGTCCACTCAAAGACTCCATGCTCAGTTGATTTTACATAGCTTTGCCTCAGGCCTTCACACCCTTTTCTTTGCTTTCTGCCCAACCTCTGTGTGGGTGAGGCCAACTCCACTGGGGATTATCTGAGCCTCAAATTTGCCAGATGAACAATTCCCCCTAGCTTTTTCAGGACAAAGACTGGTTCAGACAAGTTAACATATTTTGGTTTGGGACTGTTCACTACTTCACCACAGTCTTGGGTCATCACCCTGTGCTGAAAGAAGGTTTACAAACAATAAAGTACAAGAGGAGGGCCTGAATACTGATGAACAAAAGGCAGTGGCTGCAACAGCAGCCCATACCTGTTAAGAACTGTTGTAACTTGAAGGAAAAAAAATACAACAAAACGAGTGCCATGGGAAACCGTTCTCCAAAAATTGAATAGGGCAGGTAGGGCCTCAACACACATCATAACAAAATTATTTAGCTTTTAGAAGTAGGTGAGTACAAACAATTATTTGCTATCCAATAGATAGGTATTTTGGTAATCGTTCCTGATGAAATATGCCATGAGCCTGAACCTAAATGCAAGAAAAAATTAGCAAATGTCCTTTTAGAGGGATTCTGAGTTTTTGTTTTTCCCATTTTACTACTGTTAAATAGACTGAAAAAGAGTACATAGAGCAAAGAGGTCATTTACTTTATCAGTGCCCTTTAAGACTTAGAAATACACCTGCAAGAAAGAGAGAGAGGAATACTGTTCACTGATGCAATGACCACTGTTATGCTCATAATACTTCCTAAGTTAAATTACTAATTTAGAGACATATCAAATTATAAAGGAATTTTAATAGAACTAGATACTAAAAAGCAATAAAATGAGGTTTCATTATTTTATATAATTCATAACATCATGATAGATTTTCTATAATATAATAGTTTATAAATTTTTTATTATAAAATAGACTAGAAATAATAATAAAATTCATTTGGAAAATCTCAAGGGAAATAAACAGGGAAAAAAAGTACAAATGAAAGGGGCCCAGAATTACCAGATGTCAAATATTATAAACCAACAATCATCAAAAGTTTTTGGTCCTGTAAAAAATTATATAAGCAAGGTCCAGAAGTAATCAAATGCAGTACTCCAGCATAGGACAAATGCAAAACCACCAATTACTGGGACAGGATTTCATGTGGAAAACTGGAGGACAGATTGGTAAAAAAAAATTGATTAAGACTTATATTATACTTTCTATTAAAAGGAACTCTAAATGGATAATCTACCTGTTAAAAGTCAAATTAAGAAGAAAAAAACTATGGAGAAAAGTAGCTTTTAGATTTGGGATTGAGAAAAAATGAATAACAAAAGAAGAGATCTAGGAGATCACAGAAGCTAAAAGAGATAATTTTCATCACATAAAAGTAAAGTGTAAGCACAAAATTAATATAATAATAACAACAGTAATTGCAGAGTTATATACTGATCCAGCTATTCTAGATCTCATTCTGGAACTATGCTAGAGAAATAGCTAAACTGTCCATACCCTTTGACCCAGAGAAATATCACTGTACAACATGGAACCCATGGAGGTCATAAGCAAAGGAAAAGATCCTTTACATATGAAATATGCAAGTCGATACTTTTTTTTTTTTGTGGTAGTAGAAAGTTATAGACACAGTAGATGATTCTACTATGGGCATAAAAACCTCACAATACAGTGCAGAATGGCAGAGATAGCAAATGAATCCTTCCCAGATCATAATGCAATAAAAAATTATATGTAATCAAAGGCCATGAATAAACCAAAAATTAATTGGAAACTAAATAGTCTAATCCTAAAGAATGAGTGGGTTAAACAACAAATCATAGAAACAATAACTTCATTCAAGAGAATGACAATAATGAGGCAACCTATCAAATTTTATGGGATACTGCAAAAGCAGTTCTTAGGGGAAGTTTTATATCTTTGAATGTCTACATGAATAAAATAGAGAAAGAGGAGATCAATGAATTGGGCATGCAGTTGAAAAAGTAGAAAAGGAACAAATTGAAAATCCCCAAGTAAATACCAAATTAGAAATACTGAAAACCAAAGAAGAAATTAGTAAAATTGAAATTAAGAAAACTATTGAACTAATAAATAAAACTAAGAGTCGGTTTTATGAAAAAACCAATAAAATTGATAAACATTTGGTCAATTTGATTAAAAAAAAAGAAAGAAAACCAAATTACCAATAAAAGGGTGAACTAACCTCCAATGAGGAGGAAATTAAAACAATAATTAGAAATTACTTTGCCCAACTGTATGCCCATAAATTCAATAATCTAAATGAGATGGATGATAATTTTAAAAAATATAAACTTCCCAGATTAACAGAAGAGGAATTTGAATACTTAAATAACCCCATCTCAGAAAAAGAAATTGAACAATCCATCAGTGAAATTTCTAGGAAAAAATCTCCAGGGCCAGATGGATTTACAAGTGAATTCTATCAAACATTTAAAGAATAGTTAATTTCAATACTATATAGACTATTTGGGAAAATCGGGGAAGAAGGGGTCCTACTAAATTCTTTTTATGATACACATATGGTTCTGATACCTAAACCAAGAGGAGCCAAAATAGAGAAGGAAAATTATAGACCAAATTCTCTAATGAATATAGATGCAAAAATTTTAAGTAAGATATTAGTAAAAAGAATACAGCAACTTATCACAAGAATAATACATTATGATCAGATAGGATTTATACCAGGAATGCAAGGCTGATTCAATATTAGGAAAACTATTACCATTATTGATCACATCAACAACAAAACTAACAGAAACCACGTGATTATCTCAATAGATGCAGAAAAAGCTTTTGACAAAACAGAATATAAGTTCCTGCAGGGCAGGGATTACCTTGCTTGCTTGTATTTCTATCCATAGTGTTTAGCACAGCATCTGGCACATAAATACTTGATAAAAGGTCACTCTATCTATTTATCTATCTATCTATCTGTCATGATAATAATGTAAAATAATGAATCAATAAAATATTTTTCAAAATCACATAAAAGTGACTGATTCTCAAAAGTTTATATCAACAGAGTATACATGCTTGAAAGATTTAACAAGATGGAAAACTTGAGTACAGCACGGGCAACAAGTTGTTTTCACTGTCTGAGGACCAGCCTAGCTAAATATAAAGGTTCATTATCCATACATTGATCGTTCCATGATATATTTTTTGGCCATTCTACTTATAGAATGTCTTTGCTGATTCTATAGTAATGGTGACAGATCGATGAAATTCAGTTTTTAGACTTCCTATAAGCATACTTTTAACTGTTGGTAATCTAATTTTGAGATCCTGGTCAAATGACCAGTGAATGAGTCAATGTATCTTTACTAGAAGACATGAAAATCAACCTATCAAGGATTCAATAACCTAGTTTATGTATTTTGTGGGAAAATGTGGTTTAATTATTGTTCCTGGTATTAATTTAAAGGTCTTGGACTTTTTTTGGGGGGGTACAGTTTAGGGAGATCTGAACTTAAGAAATTTATTAGAAAAAGTAGGTAAAGAAAATTTTGCCAACATAATTCATACTTATATGTTCACCTAGCTGTATGGCATCACTTTCAACTTCTGGTTAGGTCATTAGTAGTTTTAAAAGCTGAACTTATGGATAAAGGAAAGGAAAGCTATAGAAGAAAAATGTAGAGTACTTTTACTATAACATGTAAAAAGATCAGAAAGCCTATGAATTGCTCAAATTTCATAAATGATTTTTGCCTTGAGACAGGGGATGCACATCCTATACAAAAAATGTTGACAGAATTAGTCAAAGAACATGAATATGTCAGGAATGGAAGAAACTTTTCATTTTACAGAAGAGAAAATAGATTAAAAGACTTACTCAAAGTCACATACCTTGCCAGCTACAAAGCCAAGTTTTAAACACGTCTCTAGAATCCCCAGGTCACTTCCACTACATTATGCTGGTCCATGTGCAGACTTTGGGTAGGCTGCTGATTTTCAAGTATGACTGTGTTTGTGAAATGTAGGTGTCAGTGATGTGTGCTGACATATATTCCAGAACCCTATATTTTGGATTATTCTGGCTAATGATGAAAAGGATAAATGATTCTGTCCTATGAATCAAACTCTGATACAAATTTTAGAAATCAAATTTTCAAGGAGAAAGTTATGGAAAATGGTCCAGGATTTGGTGGTTAACATTTTGCTTTATGGTTTTCTAGGAGCCATTGCTAATGTTCTTCTGGGAATCAATAATATGTCACTTTTTGAGGTCCTAGACTTAACTCTTCAGTGCAGAGCTGAGCTTCCATAGCAACAGTGCTGACCCAGGGAGAGAAACAAACACAGGAGGCCCTCCCATGGTAGAAAGGGATATTGCTAAGAAAAAAATATTGAACATTGCTTTGCTTGATTTTTCTATATCAATAATAATTTAATCATTTTGTCAAATCTAAGACACTATTTACATTCTGAAATGTTAGGCTGTCGTTATTCCAGAGAGAAGGACAACATTTTAATCTCCAGCCTGTGAAATAAGTTAAAAGAAACCAGCAAGAATCCTCATTTTAATTGGAACCTAAATACAAATTTACAAAGGTTCTGTTATAGATTCTCATTCTTCTTTTTCAATAAAAAAAAAAGTCACTCAAATAGACAAGGCTTGAATAAGTACATTGGTAGCTCTAGTTTCAGAAGATAGAGAGCTGAAAGAGACCGAAAATCAAAACAAACCAAAAGAAAAACAAAGCACATCAGCACATGAGTAGGTGGTGCTCACAAAAAAAGGGGGTGAGGGAAAGGATAAGCAAAGAGAAATGAGAGAAGGGTAAATGATTGTGAGCTTGAAGTTGCAGGACTCAAAGTTAGAAGAAACCAGAGATTATCCAGAGTGGATTCTTTGCCTTCTTGTTACATGGATTCTTTGGGTGGTTGAAAGGGAGGGGAGAGAGATAGGAAGGAAGGAAAGAAGAAAGGAAAGGAGAAGAAGGAAAGAAGAAATGAGAGAAGAGAAGAAAGGAAAGAAGAAAAGGGAGGAAAGAAGAAAAGGAAGGGAGGAAAGAAGGAAGAAAAGAAAGGGAAGGAAGGAAAGAAGAAGAGAAGGAATTAAGTGCCTATTATATTCCAAACACTATAGTAAGTGCTTTACAAATATAATTTCATTTGATCTGCACAACTCTGGAAAGTAAGTGCCAGTATTATTCTCATGTTAAAGTTGAGTAAACTGAGGCAGAGATTAAATGATTTGCCCAGAGTTGCACAGTTAGTGTCTAAGGCTGGATTTGAACTTAGTTGAACCAGTGCTCAAACTACTGAGTCACTTTGCTTCCCAATGACCCCTTTTCACAATACAGTTTTTAAAGCAAAAAATAAAATATATAGGATTGCAAAAGAAATCAATTATGTCAAAAGAAGTCAATAAAGATGTATTTTTTTTCCCTTCCAACTCCACAAATCTGAAATCTATCTACTGACTTTATGAGAGGGTATATGGCCACAGGTTGAGACCTTGAGATATAGTACAACTCTTTCACTTTACACAAGGGAAAATGAAAACACTGAAGGTTAAGTGACTTACCCAAGGTCATAAAGGCAGTAAGTAGACTTAAGATAACAACATAAGTCTCCTGAGTCCAAATACAGTGCTGTTTCCACTAATATGCTGCCTCTTGGATGATTTTTTTAAATGCTCAAAATAGATATATTTATATGCAAACACATATGTATGTACATATGCATACCTATATATACATACATGCAATGTATATATATATATATATATATACAAAGATAAAGCAAATAAGCTTATAAACATACACATTTATATATCACTACTATAAGTATGTATAACACATAAATAGTAGATATCATTCTAGAAGAAGAAATGCTATTTCAGACTTATATGTCTTAATTGTTTAAAAAGTAATTTCCTTAAAACCACCCTGATAGGCATGTAATAGATTATTACTCCAAGTTTACAGATGAGGAAACTGAGGCTATAGGGAGACCAAACAAGAATCCAGGTTGTTAAACTTTTTTTTTCACATCTTAATTTTCAGTTCCAAATTCTCTTCCTCCCTTTGCCCTTTCCTCTACCCACTGAGAAGGCAAGAAATACAATACCCATTATATATATATATGTATATATATATGAAGTCATGCAGAACATATTTCCACAGTGATATTTTGCAGAGAAAAGGAAGCAAGAAAAATAAAGAGAAAAAATATGCTTCAATTTGCACTGAGAATCCATCAGTTAGTTCTCTATTTAGAGTGGATAACATTTTTCATCTTAGTCTTCTGGAATTGTTACGGTTCTCTGATCAATGACCAGAGCTGCCAAGTCTTTCACAATTGATTATTGTTACAATATTGCTGTTACCGTATACATTGTTCTCTTTGTTCCATTCGCTTCACTTTACATCAGTTCATATACGTTTTCCCAGGTTTTTCTCCTTTAAATAAAGGGTTGTTTTTGTTTTTTTTTTTCACTTTAAATACTTCACATATACCACTTCACATGTACAAGAAATCTAATCGTACTACTACCTCTTCTTACTTTCTCCATCAGTGCTGATTTCCTGGCTAGAATTCTATGTGTCTGTACCATACAACACAATCAACTATGTATGTTCCCTGAAGACTACAATGTAGCTTTAAGCTATAACAAGGAACAGAGAATATAATTTTTTGGTAGTGCTACAGATGCAGCAGGTGTTGATAGCTTTCTACTTTACAACTGTTTGAAGGGAGACATAAAGCTGAGCTGTTAAAACCCAACAACCATAATACTGATCACCATATGCATGGTATGACTCTAAAGAAGATCATGGAAGGCCTTCATAGCTCCTGCAATCCAACTTTCTGATTTTACAGAGGAGAAACTGCACTCAAAGGTAAGTGACTTTAGCTGTTGTCAGCCCCTTCCTAGTGCTTCCTGTATTAGAAACAGCTGAGACTACATGGTAGTGGACCATCCCATTGTTAAAAAAATAAGCATGTTGGAAACTCCTCTAATGCAAATGCCTTCAAAGCCCCCTGGCACACTCTCTGGAAGAGGATAGCACCACTTTGATGCAATGTTTTGCAGTTTTTATAGTTTCCTTATAACCAAATCCATGAGGCAACTGGTAACTATCATGCCTATTTTACACATAAGGAAACAGACCCAATAACCACAGATCAGTTAAATGGACTTGCCCAGGGTCATACAGCAAGTATCAGATACAGGACTAAAACTCAGGTGTTTTAAGAACAATTCTCTTTCCACTATACTGTGGGTGCTGGGTCAGTGTTACTGGAAAAACCAACGCTTGAATATCTTTGGTTGTGGCAAAGTTTCATTCTGAACAGATGGATCTAACTTTTGGAAAAAGCCCCAGAGCTATTCAGAGCCTAGTGTTGTGGTAAATAAAATGCATGACCAAATAGGGTAGTACAAGTTTTAGTTAAAAAAAAAATTAGAAAATGAGGTGTGGCTATAAAATAACAAGACTGTGCAGCTTGCAAATAGATAGGTCCTGAAAGCAATTCAATTCAACTAATCATTATTAAGCACCAACAATGTTCATGGTAGTATGAGGTGCTAGAGAAACCAACAAGGAGCTAATGTTTTAGGGAAGAGTAATAGTAGGGAGCAGAAAATACAGAAGGGTACACATACTAAGTGGAAGGAAGGAAGGAAGGACTGATTTATTAAATACCTTTTATGTGTCACTATGCTAAATGCTTTACATGTTATCTCTTTTGAACTTCATAACAACCCTCAGAGGTAGGTGCTATTCTTACCTCCATTTTACAGTTAAGTAAACTGAAGTAAACAGAGGTTAAGTGACTTTCCCAGGACCACATAGCTAATAAGCATTTAAAGTGGTATTTGAATTTCTATCTTCCTGAGTTCAAATCCAGCCTCAGACACATATTAGTAATGTGACCCTGGTGCAGTCACTTGACACTACTTTCCTCAGTTTCCTCACCTGTAAAATTAGGTAGAGAAGCAAATGGCAAAAAAACCACTCCAGTATCTTTGCCAAGAAAGCCCCAAATGGAGTCACAAAGGGTTGGACACAAGTGAATAGCAACAACTTCCTGACTCCAGGCCCAGCTTTCTAGCTGAGTAGAGATAGAGCTGCTAGAAATTGAGGGGAGAGAGACAGAGAGACAGACAGAGAGGGAGAGGGAGAGGGAGAGGGAGAGGGAGAGGGAGAGGAGAGAGAGAGAGAGAGAGAGAGAGAGAGAGAGAGAGAGAGAGAGAGAGAGAGAGAGAGAGAGAGAGAGAGAGAGAGAGCACACTAAGTTTCAAAGAAGACTTCTATACACATTCCTAAAATATACTTAAAAGGAAGCTCTTACTTAGGTGCCCATTGATTTGGAGCTGCAAGGAATGTCAGGGCAACTCCCACTTTTTACAAATGAAGAAATCAAGATCCAGACAAATTTGGTAAATACCCAAGGTCATACAGAGTGGCAGAATTAGGATATGAATCCAGGTCCTTTGAGTCCAAACCCAGCATGCTTCTCACTATACAACAGTGCTTAAGTCTTAAAATACTGGTAACCAATCAGCCTTGTTATTTTATGATCCTGCCTTGCATCTTTCAAAAAAAAAATCTTTATTATTATAAACTTGACAAATATCAACAAACAAAACTAACCACCTTTAAAGAGAAAAAGGTAACTGTACATGGAACTGTGAATATTACATACAGTTTTAAAAATACATATTAAAATTAACATGGCATTTCCAATACTACTCTGCTTGTCTGTACTCTTTTCTGGATTTCTTCTTACTCTCTTCAGTCTATATTTAGTTTCATTGACTTTTTCTTTCTTCTTTTTTCTTTTTCTTTTTTGCTATAAATATCACTACATTCCTCATGTCCCCAGCTCAAATCCCCCTCCCACGTAACAAATACAGTCAAACAAAAAAAAAAATCCACATTTTGGTTAAGTCTGAAAATTTCTCTCTCATTCTGCATCTCATCTTCATCGTTCTGCCACGGGGAAAGCATGAATTATCATAAGTTTTCTGGAGTAACATCAGTCACAGCACTGACCAAAGTCCTTACGTGTTCACTGATCTTTCACAACACTTTATAATTGTCATATAAATTGTTCTCCTGGTCCTGCTCATGTTGCTCTGCATTCATTCATATATGTCCTCCCAGATTTCTCTAAATTAGACCCTTTCATCATCTTATGGTACAATGATATTCCATTTATTCATATCCAGGACTTTGTTCAGCTATTCCCCAGTTGATGGACACCTATTTATTTCCATTTCTTTGCTATAACAAAAAAAGGTACTATAAATATTTTATGCATACTAGTGTCTGCCCTCCTTCTTTAAGAATATATGTAGTCTTGTCCTGGTAAATGTTTAACAACTGGCTCTCCAAAAAAGAACAAAACAACAAACTTACAAGTTTAATCAGCATTATTAACATTTTCTCCACCACTTTCTTAAATCCAAACAATCAGTGAAATAATAAATCCAACCCTGATTTATAGTTTTTGCCAATTTTAAAGCTGTCAATGCTCACACTGAAAATTTAATAAGTGGCTCTTGGTAGCTGTTTCAAGCCTGTGTATATGCACAGTAGTACTGCATATCCTTAGCATCTGAGTTCCGAAATGCTTTCCAGAATGGTCAGATTCCTTCACAGCTCCATCAACAGTACCAGTGTGCCTGCCTTTCCGTAGCCTCTTTAACTGCATCTTGTCTTTGTCAATCTGATGAGTGTGAGATGGCACCTCAGAGTTATTTAATTTACACTTCTCCTATTATTGGTGATAAGACCTTTCTTTTTTCACATATGGCTATTGATAGCTTACCTTTTATCTTTGTGAACTGTCTGTCCTTATCCTTTGGCCATTTATCTATTATGGAATTACTCTTGTTCTTGTATATTTAGCATCCATTCACCATATACCTTGGGTTTCAGACTTTAATCAGAGAAATTTGCCACAAAGAGATTTTCCCAAAAGACTATTTCCTCTCTAATTCTCGCTGTATTAAATTTGTTGGACGTGTCTATATCTTGGGTACACAAAGTTCGACTTACTTGTTTCACATTCTGGAGCTCATCAGTTAACTGTTTCCTTTGATTTTCTGATTCTAGCAGCTCACCCTATAATGAGAACACACAATTAGAAGTTTTTGATAGTTTTTGTAAAGGTTAAATTTAGTTCTCTCTTTCTAAATTAAGTTTCTAGACCATCCAATGCTAAATTCTAAGATCTAATACCAAATGAGAATAGATTTTCCCCTTTCCTATATAACAAGTCTATTAACCACAATCAGGTAGCTTGAAAAAAAAATCTCAAATTGCATTATTTTCTCAAGGTTACTAGAAGACTCAGAGGAAGGAGAGGATACACTTAAATATTACCTAAGACAAGAGATACAAAGTTTAAAAGCATTATTTTTAGAAACAGAATCAGGAATTCTAAATGTTTGATGAAGGGAGCAGGTCACAGGGCAAGGCTGGCTATATGTTTCTTAACATCATCTAAGCATGTTCTTGGAAGAATAACCAAGGAGAACAAGTCATCATTATTCAACACAAAGGAACAGCTGCTGGAGCTTCAAAAGTCATTAATGTTCAAGCAAATTACACATGCAAATGAAATATTACTCCAGCACTTAAAATAAAATCAAGTATTTACTCCCAGAGTCCTGGAAGCATGGTTTTAAGAAAACCATTATCAATATGTCCCTTTTTATTCAGCAAATTAAACAGAATTACTACCACTCACAGAAGACCAAATTCTGCCAGTAGCCTGGACAGAGATGACTAGGATGTTAAGCAGAGTGGGAAACAATTTATATCAATATTGAAATGCCAAGAATAATTGATTTGATTTCAGATTTTAATTTTTCCCAGTATAACAGATAAAATAAGGGAGCATGAAATGATTGTCAGAAAGCCATCCAGAACAAAAATCATGACGGGTCACTGTTACCATCTATTCTCAAGCAAGTTACTCTTTGTGTCCAAGTTCTCACATCAGTACCAGGGAAATTTGTCTATTTTCACTCACCTTTGCCAAGCAGGCATTAGGCTCAGCTAAGCCCTTTGAAAAAAAAATTACTGGGATACACCAGTGCTTTAAAAAAGAATCATCCTCTTAATTAATAACTACTCAGTAGTGAAAGAACATTTAATATGTTTTTCTGAATCTCACTGGCTTAATTTTCATCCCTACCATAAAGCAATGGGAGTTTCATGGATGAAGAACATGGAGACAAGGAAGGGAAGAGAGTGGGAAAGGATTAAAGACTATTGGTGGGCCTGTAAATGGATATATGCCATAGAACTCAATTAATTGTAAGCCTTTATATTATGTGAACTGCAAATTACTGGGAAAAATCAATAGGAAAAGTTACAGTGCTTAGAGTACTATAATGATAAAGGATTCTTCATTGTTTTAATCAACATACATTTTTCTAAAAAATAAAAAAAGATGATTAACTAGACATTAGAACACGTCCCACCAGCTTTTATCATAATAACTGAAAGCCGAGCTACATTTTACAAGCGAGTACAGCCCTTCAGAATTTACTTAATGGGTTCTCAGCTGGGCTTTAATTTTATAAGTGTGTTACATGCCAGTCTTACATGGATACAACATGAACAGCTTTTAAACTAGAAGTTGAGGAGTACTAAGTCAAAAACCTCAACCAAATAACTGGATTAGCACAGATGTACTATTCATGGAACAAATGAATGAGAGGGATTAGAGAGCTACCCCAGGATTCCTAGTAATCATAAGAATTAAATTATTTATGGGGGAAAATACCTTGGATAGTAATTTAGAAAAAGAAGTGCTGTGTAACTAAGGTGACCAATTTTGCAAGAAATTTTTTAAGGGAGATTAGAAATCAAGTATTAGTAATTTATTTCTAAAACCTTTTCATACTCTCCCTTTGCCCTCTTTCCTGGGCTTTTAATTGTTATTCCAAAAGATAAGGAAACAAAGGCATTACAGTGTTGAAAGATATATCACACCAAGAACATCGTTAGGTGAGAAAGGAATGGCAGAAATAGTAGCCACGCTGACTTCTATTAAAAATAGATTCACAAAATACTGTAATGGTGTTACATGTAATTAAGGTGGGCTTTTAGACGAATTTGGGTATTGCTCCAAGTATGGTTGGTGCAGAATGAAGATAAGAAAGGTGTTATAAAATAGAATAGCACCTTTTCCATGTTTATGGGGATTTTAAAAAACAAATTACCTTAATTTCCGATGCTTCTCTAGAAAAGAGTGATGGTCCTGCTATAAGACACAGGTCCTTTCCCCAAGGATGTAAGATTCCTCTGTGCAATAATATATATTTATTGTGTATATATTACTGTATATTACATACAACATGTAATACTGTGATATAATATATAATAATATATATTATAAACCATTTATATAAGATTTACAAAATACTTTACACATATTATCTCATTTGATCCTCACAGTAACCCTATGAAGTAGGTAGGTGAACTTATCCTCATTTTACTGATAAGGAAATGTAGTTGAGAGGTCAAGTGATTTGCCCAAGGTAATACAGCTAGTAAGTTTCTTGGGTGGAAACTGAACTTAGGTCTTCCTGACTCTAAGTCCAACAAGGTATCCATTAGATTTGAGAAGAAGGGATGGTTCTTTGTTTTTTTGTTCTGTTTTGTTTTGGTCTTTCTCTGTATCCCCAGAACTTAACAAAGTGCTCAGCACACAGTTAGGTGTTTAATAAATACTAGTTGACTATATAACTGACTACTTTTTATTACACCAAAATGCCTCATATAAAGCAATAAGGAGGCAGCTTGGTAGTATAGCGGGTAGAGTGCTGCCCTTGTAGTCAGGCAGACCTGAGTTCAAATCCCACCTCAGATACTTACTTAGCTGAGTGACTCTGGGCAAGTCACTTAAATTCTCTCAAACTGAGGTTCCTCATCTCTAAAATGGGGCTAATGATAGCACCTACCTCATATGATTATTGTGAAGATGGTCAAGACAGGACAAGTAAAGTGCTTTGCCAACTTTAAAGTGCTATATGAATGTTAGCTATCATCCTGTAAGAAGGAGGGAGGCTTATGCTGCCCACTCCTAATCACTTGGAGTCAGAAGGAAGGAATAAAACAAGTGAAGGGGAATCAACTAGAGAAGAGGGAGTAAACAAGAGTCTCAGTTCAAATAACGGAAACATGGAATTGCAGATCTGGGAGAATTCCTTGAGCCCAGTTCTCTCATCTTATAGATAAGGAACCTGGAACCCAGAAAGTCAAAATAACTTGCCAGTGTTATTTGAGTAAGCCAGTCAGTGGAAGAGCTGAAGTAAGAACGGAGATCCCCAGGCAGATTCTCGGTATAGTGGCTTCTCTACCATAGCATCACTACCTCTCCTCTTCCTAAGGCTGTTAGATATTCTCCATCCACATACAACTAAAACAATACCACCCTAACTTGCATGGGTGTTGTGAAGCTTAAATAATAGACAAAATAGAATGTAACCCCATAGGATAAAATACTAACTATAACACTGGTAATGTTTTAGTTAATTCATATTGTTTTAGTAAGGATAAAAAAAGAATCCCACCATTAGAAGTCAAATATGTTAGAAAAAAAGATTTTAATTAAGAAAAAAATACCTAAATTGAAGATTACCTTGAGTTTGCTGACTTCTTGCAAAGCATCATTTCTTTCACGTTTAAGCCTTTCTACTTCATCCACTTCTGAAGAATCACAGGCAAGAAGCTATCCACATTGAATTGGAAAGGGAAAACAACACGTTGGGTGTTCATGATTACAGGTTAATGTGAAATATTTGCCTGCCTGTTGTCATAGTGGTTTTGCTTTTGCATATTAGTATTATATTTCATATAAAAATCCACACGTTTATTTTTAAACTATTCACTTGGTTAATTAAAACAGGATGCAAAAGTAATATAGGGCAATATCATTAACTTAAATTTAATTTCAATTTTTTAGTGCTCCCAACTGCTTTTATTTCACTATGAAACACCCACACTACACTGCATTAAGTTAATGCTAACATTTTAATTTGGCAAGTAGTAGCACAATTTTCCTGAAAGGTTCAACCATATTCCAAGACAGGGCTCACAACCCAGCAACGGAATGAAGACTATACAGCTTGCGGTCCAAACTGTCCCCTGAAAACTTGAGCATGACCTACTGCTGTTCCCAAGACTGGTAAAATGTTGGCCATCATAAGGAAAGATACTGAAAACAAAACCAGAACATGACCTGATTACTGCACACCTTGGCGTGCTACATGTAGTTTAGCCCTTAACAGATTTGGAGATGAACCAAGGGTGCTCTGATAACAGGCAAGTTACTTAACCTTTCAATGCTCTGGGCAATTTCCTAACTCTTGGAATTATAGATTTGTGGCCAATCTACATAAGTGGAAGGAATTTCTACAATGGGATCCCTGATACCAAATTAAAGCAGGTCTGGATCCTCTCCACACACACAAAAAAATGGTAAACACAGACTTGTTCATTTCCAGATCTGTTAGGAGCAAGCAGGGGAAAGGGGAAACCACTTGAATATTGAAAGAAGATAGTTTTAGGGTATGGAAAGTGTAAAGTACCATTCTGCCCAATGGTGGTGAAATTGGGGAATTTATTGCCCTAAGAAGGAGGGTGCCTTTGTCTATAAATTATAGGATCACAGAACTTCAGAACTGGGACAATCTATAATATAAGACATCTATCAATAAATAATAGATATCTAAAAAAATAAAATATATATTATTAAATAATATATACATCTATAAATCTATTATTAGAAATTATCTAGTTGAAATCTCATAAATTAGTTAAGGAAACTTGGACTCTGAGACACAAATTCATTTGTCAAGGTCACATGGCTAGCTGGTGACAGGGCTAGGACTCAAATTTGAGTATCCTGACTTCTTTGTACAGTAGTTTCTTCACTAGAACACTGATGCCTCTTACCTTTCCTTAAGGATATTGAAAGTTATCCATTTATAGCTAAAATAATACAACCCTACCATACATGGGTGAGGGCTATTCTTGTCATGTATATGAAGAATAGAATATATACATAAATGGAATGTATTTTGAAGAGATAATAGAGATGGGAAAAGGAGCAAATTAATTTTGACACATACCAGGGCTGTAATGATGAACAAATCACTTAATCTCTCATTGTTCCAGATTGGAAAGGAACTGGCAATCTGCTTGGGGAGAGGGGGTTTCTACACTGGGGATTCCCACAGGTCCAAATTTCCTCCCCTTCTTCTTCCCCAGTTCAAGAACAGCTTAAATAAATAAGTGCGTAAAACATTCATGTTGGGTTATTAAGGAACCTTGGAATATATGGGGGCCATGCCACTAATTTCTTGACATTGAAATCTGGAAGGTAATCATATCCTCACACAAACCTCTTTGGGTCACTGTAAGATGGATAATACTGGGCTGCAAGGTCTATTTGTTTGACCCATTATCATGTTTCTTATGTTCTCACCTCACATTAGTTTTTGTGTACAATATATTCCAATTCTGTACCCTAAAAGCAAGCCTCAGATATTGCATGGAAATTCTACCAAAAGGCCCATTTTGTGAGATTCTTTTGGCTGCTAATTCTCTTAAGTAATGTTATCAAAGAAGTTGAACTATGTTGCTGTATGGCCCATGTAAATATAAAAACATTTGTGATCTTTCAATTATAGAGAATATCCAGTGTGGAAACTCCATCCATCTGTTTAAAGAATAAGCTTTCTATGAGTTAGTATACAAAAATATTGGAGGTTGCCTGAGGCACCCAGAGTTTAATTAAATTCCAACCCAATTCAATCCAATGAGCATCTACTGACCATCTACTAAGTGCTAAGGCAGTAAGGGATACAAAGACAAAAGAAAACTAGTCCTTGTTATCAAGGAGATTACATTCTAGTGGGGAAGACAAATAAATGAATGAATACGATATTGAATATGACTCATCTTAGTCTCAGAGTCACACAGCTAGTATGTTTCTAAACTTCTCTGGATTTTTTCAATTCTATTATGTCTTCATGAGAGCACAAGGGGCCCCTGCCAAGGCCTCCTGGACTCCTCCAGCTTTAGAGTGATTATCAATAGTGATTGTTGCTGTTTCCCACCTAGCCTGATGTCTTTATTTTCTTGGCCTCATTAAAGGGGCCCTGCCCTGGCCACTTCTTAAACAGGGCTATTCAATGAATGGGCTTTGCCTCACCCTAAGTGAGTACCTGCAAAGACCTTGGCCTAAAGGCCCCAAGGTCTCCCAGTGCATCCTGGGCCATCTCCAGTCATCCTGAGGAATATCAGGTCACTGGATTCAGATGGCTCTGGAGGTGGAGTGAGGCTGGTGATCTGCACAGCTCTCCTTCACTCAAAACAAAGTCAAGTACAAGTCATGTCATCGTTTCTCTGGTGGCATGGTCTTCTTTGGCAACGAAGGATAAACATGATCCATGAAGGCATTCCAGGAGGGTAGCACATGAGATAGGTACACCCTGAGGATTCCAAGAAGCAGAGGAGGGGGGAGGACTTGCACTGGATCACAAAACTAGTAAGTGTCTGGAACCAGATTTCAACCCAGATTTTCCAGAGCACAAACCCAGTACTCTATTCATTATATCATGCTGTCATATGCCATGCAAAATGCATTTTTGCTACCAACTCCCAAATATTGACTCTGCCATTACATGTTATCTTGGGTAAGTCACTTGCCCTGCTGAGGCCTTGCTTTTCTAATCTGTAAAATGAGGGAGTTGGATTAAAAAATGTTAAAGTTTCCTTTTAGTTCTAAATTTATGATCCTAAGACCAAAGTTAGGTTTGACCCTGGGCAATTCAATATAATAAACACTAATCTCCTTTAACCTTAGATTTCTCTTCTTTAAAATTAAAAGACTGGACTAGATGGCCTCTAAAGTCCCTTGTACTATAAAATCTGTAATATTATCAGATTATCTTCCTTTTTATTTTTTAAATTTTGTTTTTTGGTTTTAAAATCCCATGAAAGGAAGGCTCACTTATTCTTTCTCATCTTCCCCTTCTTCCCTTCCATTGTAAAAGCTCTTTCTTGCCTCTTTTATGTGATGATTTTCTACATTCTATCTCTCCCTTTCTCTTTCTCCTAATACATTTCTCTCAACATTTTTCTTTTATAGATATCATCCCTTCATATTCAACTTACCCTGTGCTCTCTCACTCTATCTCTCTCTCTCTCTTTCACACACACACACACACACACACACACACACACACACACACACACACACACACACACACACATTCCCTCCAACCATCCTAGTACTGAGAAAGGTCTCAAGAGTTACAAATATCATCTTTCCATGTAGGAATATAAGCAGTTCAAATTTCATAAGTCCATTATGGTTTCTCCTTCCTATTTACCTTTCCATGCTTCTCTTGATTCTTGTATTTGAAAGTCAAATTTCTATTCAGTTCTGGTCTTTTCAACAAAGAATGCTTGGAAGTCCTCTATTTCATTGAAGTTCTGTTCTTTTTCCCCTGAAGTATTATACTCAGCTTTGCTGAGTAGATGATTCTTGGTTTTAATCCTCTCTCCTTTGACCTCTGGAATATCATATTCCAAGCCCTCTGATCCATTAGTGTAGAAGCTGCTAAATCTTGTGTTATTCTGATTGTGTTTTCACAATATTTGAATTGTTTCTTTCTGGCTGCTTGTAATATTTTCTCCTTGACCTAGGAACTCTGGAATTTGGCTACAATATTTCTACGAGTTTTGCTTTGGGGATCTCTTGCAGGAGGTGATTGGTGGGTTTTTCCCATTTCTATTTTACCCTCTGGCTCTAGAATGTCTGGGAAGTTTTCCTTGATAATTTCTTGAAAGATGATGTCTAGGTTCTTTTTTTTTTTTTTTTTGATCATGGCTTTCATTTTTTAAACTATCTCTCCTGGATCTATTTTCTAGGTCAGTGGTTTTTCCAATGAGATATTTCATATTGCCTTCTTTTTTTTTATTTTTTGGTTATTGTTTTATAATTTCTTGAATTCTTATAAAGTCATTAGCATCCTTTTGCTCCATTTTAATTTTTAAGGAATTATTTTCTTCAGAGAACTTTTGGATCTTTTTTTCCATTTGGCCCATTCTGCTTTTTAAGGCATTCTTCTCCTCACTGGCTTTTTGGACCTTTTTTGACATTTGGTTTAGTCTAATTTTAAAGGTGTTAATTTCTTCAGCATTGTTTGAAGTCTCCTTTAGCAAGCTGTTGACCCATTTTTCATGACTTGCTTGCATCACTCTCATTTCTATTCCCAATTTTTCCCTTTACTTCTCCTACTTGATTTTCAAAATCCTTTTTGAGCTCTTCCATGGCCTGAGATCAATTCATATTTTTCTTGGAGGCTTTGGATGCAGGAGCTTTGGCTTTGTTGTCTTCCTTTGGTTGTATGTTTTGATCTTCCTCGTCACCAATGATGTAAGAAAATACCTCTTCACCAAGAAAGCAAGAATCTATACTCTATTTATTTTCCCACTGTTTGTTCATTTTCCCAGCCAATTACTTAACTTTTGAACTCTTTGTTAAGTGTAGGCCTCCAGAAGAAGGCTCTGCTTCAGCAGTGACTGCTGCTGCCCTGGAGCTGGGGTTAAGGCTGGGGCCAGACCATGCTCCCTTCTCAGCCAAGTGAGAAACCTTTCTCAATGACTTTCGGAGCTGTCTTTGGCATTTGTGGTTTGAGAAGTATTGAAACAACATCAGCTGCCAGTGATTCAGTCCCCTAAGTCTTGCTGTAGCTCTGTCTATGCTGGCATAGCCTACGCTGGTGCAGCCCACACTGAACTGGGCTCTGCTCCCAGTCCAGTGAGATAAACCCTTCCTGTTGATCTTCCAGATTGTCATGGGCTGGAAATTTGCTTTAGTCAGTCCTTTTGTGGCTTCTGCTGCTCTAGAATTTGTTTAATCATTTTTTCTAGATTTTTGAGGGCTTTGGGGTGAGAGCTCTCCTCTCCTCTACTCCTATTTTGCCATCTTGGCTCTGTCCCAGATTACCTTCTTAAATACAACTATAAGGCTTTCAATTCAGAGCTGCTGGAGACCTGGTTCAAATCTCAGTTCTAATCTTTACATGTTGTGTAACCATGAGCAAATAAATCACTTCATTTGACAGGATGTCAACATTTCAAGGAACATCAGTGGCCACTTGGCCCAACCTAAAGTTGAATAAGAACCTATTCTAAAACAAACCTGAAAAATGAACCAGTTCCTGGTCAAAGTAGGTGCTTAATAAGTGTTTACTGACTTAGTAACTGATCATCCAGACTTTGTTTGGAAGATATATACTGAAGGGAAAATCACCAACTTCTAAGGATGCCCACTCTACCTTGGGATGTCTAATCTACTTCTAATTCTCAGAAAGTTTTTCCTCTTTTCCAGAATAAATCTGTGTTCTTTCCATTCCCAAACCATTGTTCTGAATCCTGATTTTAAGGGACCAAGTAGAATAGATTGAATCTTTCTTCCACATGCCTAGCTTTCAAATTCGTGGAGATTGCTATCACTCTAAGCCTTCTCTTTTTCAGTCAAAACAGCCCCAATTCCTTCAACCAAATGGAAAAATTGATGTGGCCCTTTACTCTTCTGGGTACTCTTCCCTGTATGCTCTTCATTTCATCAATGTCCTTCCTAGAAGATGGCACCTGGAACTGAACAGAATACTCCAGCTGTGGACTGAGGAGAGCAGAATACAGGAGGAGTCCTATTAGTGGATCTGTCTCAGTGCAGCCTGCAATCACTTGTACAGTTGTTTACAAGTTGTCTCCCAAATCAGACTGTAAGCTTTCTGAATTCAGGGGCAGTTGGTTTTTTTTTTTTTTGCCTTTCTTTTATCCCTACTGTTTACTACTAGGATATATAGTAAGTGCTTAAATTATTTTGGGGGTTGCAGAGCCAAGATGGTGGAGTAAAAGCATGAACTTCCTGAGCCCTCCCCAAAACCTTCCTGTAAAAAAATGACTCTAAACACATTCCAGTCATAGAAACCACAAAAAGACAGAGTGAAGTCCACAGGAAAAGGTCTATCACACAGGGCAGAGAGCAGAGGTGCTTTGCATAACTATACACGTATAACCTATATTGAACTGCTTGCCTTCTCAATGGGAGTGCGTAAGGAGAGAATTTGGAACTCAAAGCTTTAAAAGCAAATGTTAAAAATTTATTTTTACATGCAACTGGGAAATAAGATATGAAGGCAATGGGGTATAGAAATCTATCTTGCCCTTCAAGAAAGCAAAGGGGAAGGAAATAAGAGAGGGGGGTAATAAAATGTAGGGCAGACTGGGGGAAGGGATAATCCAAACGCATGCCATCTTGGGGTGGGGGGAGGGGAAAGACGGGGAGAAAATTTGGAACTCTCATCATCTCTTGTACAGTCTTCAGATTATTCTACTTCTTCCTTCTTGCTAGTTCTCCTCTACTACCTTTCCTTCCTAATTCTCTCTGTTTAAGTCCAACTGGCCTATCTTAAATCCCTTAAGGCCCATCTTACATCCCTTAAGGCCTATCCCAGCTGTCAGCTACATGAGGGCAGGACCAGAGCTAATCCATCTTTACATCCCTCTCAGCACAGTGATCGACATATATTGTATATTCAGTCAATATTTGGTTTATGAATTAATAAACCCTTGAATTATATTCCTTTATTGCTTATTGAACTATTAGTAAGGCGGACAACAGGCAGTGATTTAGCATCTTTCTTTTCCAGTGTTCTTTCCAAAAGACTGTCAACCTTCCTGGACTGTTAGTCTGCAGGTAAGAAACAGAATAGCACCTGAGAATAAAAAGGCTAGGAAGGATATTTGCCCTTTCATGGGGTGATTCATTAACAGAAAGAGGTGCTACAAATATTATTCTGAAAGAACAACTGGAGAATGTCATTCATTTTTTGGTGATGGTTGTGAGACTAAGATGAAGCAAGGTCTCGATAAAACAATCTAATAACTCTAGTGTATCAACTTTATCAAAAGCACAAAATCATTGGCATACAGAAAAATCCTGAATAATTATCATTCGCACTTCATTTTTGCTATCAAAGTGTAGGAGACTGAACACACCCTTGAATGATCTAAAATCCTAGGGGTAGGAAGGAAGTGCTATGCTCACTCTTTGGAACATCAGTGGTACTCTGAAACCACCAAGAAAGCGCTGTGTTTACAGACCAAACTACAGCAAGTGTCCTGCTCACTTGGCATTTGGCCAGTCCCTCAAGCACCTTTGCCTTTCCTCACAGACACTGGGTACCATGGCAGCCATAAGTATCAGGAATGTGAAAAAGAGCACTTCAACACGTAATTTTTTTAGTTATTGTTGCTGAATATCTGAATTGAAAGCATGAAAAGATTCCTAGCAGGAGAAAAACTGGGCTCCTGCAGCTTGACTCCTCTCCATTTAATGGAAGGAGAGTTTAAGTGCTGATGGAGTGTCCTAATGTAGGAAGAACTGGACATCCTTTTAAGAGCCACCTACTGTATGCATTAAAGCAATTCTCTGGTCGTAGTTGCACTTGGTATAATTCACTGCATTGAAATAGGCAATTTGTCAAGGATTACAACCTGATTTGAAAGAGTTAATGCATTTTGAAAGTAGGTCATTGATGTTCTTTTTCTCACAAGACAAAGACCATTTTGGTTCACAGTGGCTGGCCATCAAGGATTTTCTTAGCTTCAAATTAGCACCTTCTGCCCCACTCTCCCCTCACATAAAGAGACAGCTATAAAGGAGGCACCTTGGTGGCACAGTGCATAGAGCGCTGAGCCTTTAAGTTAGGAAAACCTGAATTCAAATCTGGCCTCAGACACTTACTAGACACTGTGCAACCCTGGGCAAGTCACTTAACCTCTGCCTGCCTCAGTTTCCTCATCTGTAAAATAATGATAATAATGAAAGTAGTACCTCCTACTATCCAGGGTTATTCTGAAGATCAAATGAAGTATTTGTAAAGTACTCTGATAATTAAACTCTATACAATTACTAGCTATGATGATGATATTATTAATATCCATAATTTCAATAGTATAATGCTAATGTTCTCAAGTTCTTCCACTTCTTTGACACCCTCCCTGAAAACAGAGCTTTCAACACAACCATGGAATAAAATGATATTTTAAATGTGTAAATTTAAAGAACTAGAAGGAAACTAGACAAAATTTTGCATTTACTTGAATTAAAAATATGAATATAAAAATGTAGAATTATAAAACTCATAATGGTAAAGATCTACTATTAATTAACCACAAATTAGAAAATTATATAGAGTATGTACTCTACCTGTGTGTCTAATAAATGGGAAATTTCATGGGCACCAAGCATTGTGGATTTCTGCCCAACGCCTACTTCATTCAGCTGCAAGCGGAATAGTTCTCTGGAAACCTGGACAAAATCTAGAATGGTACAGAGCTACGGTTAACAAAGCCAAATTTAATATACTTTTCCCTAATGTTTTAGAACTACATAGTATTATGTTTTAATTAAATCTTGTAATAGGTTCAACAAAATTAGAACTTGAGAATGGGACGGAAAAGATGAACTAAAAATATAATCTTGATTTAAAAATTGGCAAACAGATCAAACCAAATCAACAACCTCAAAATGTGGATTTAGCCTCTCTCTATTTGTTTTGGTCAAACTCAAAGGTTATTTAGTATAAATGGTCTCAAATTCCACTATTTCTTTGACACACAACCTGCAAACAACAGAGCTCCCAACACAAGTGTGAAATAAAATGTATTTTGAATGTGTTAAAAAATTATAAAGAAATCAGAAACAATGAACAATCTGATATGTAACACTGCTTTCATATGAATTCAAACAAAGAAATAAAACCTAAATCAACATACTTAACTCTCTAAACTCTATTATACAGAGAGCTCTTTCTAAAATCTAGTGAGATGATACAATTTATGGGGCTGCTAGATGGGGCTTTCAATTGCTGAGCTCCCTAAAAATAGGGATTGTGTCTTTTTAATTTCTACTTCCTTATCATCACTTAGTACTGCGTCTTGCACATTGTAGGTGCTTAATAAAATATTTGTTAATGAATTAATGAGTATCAGATTTCTGAGCAAAAATGAAGGTCTCTTGGGTACTTTTTTCCTTACAAATGTGTGGGTGTCTATACATATATATCTGCATACACATGTACATGTGTGTATATATCTTCACATACATACATGTGTCTATACATGTATACAAGGGGTGGGGAGAAATACATAATATACATATGCATGTGTGTATACATACATACACACATACATGCATGCACACACGTTTTCCCCATCCCCTTATAAGTTTATAGCAAATAGGTGTGTGTGTGTGTGTGTGTGTGTGTGTGTGTGTGTGTGTGTGTGTGTGTGTATCAGAATCATTTCATCAGCATGAGAGGGAAAGGGGAAAGTAGCTCCTGATGTGGCAACTTCTTTCACAGTTCATAACCCATCTGTTTTTTACTAGATTCAGGATGCTTAAGGCACATAAAGATTAAGCAATTTTCACTGGAATACACAGTAAGTAAGTGCTTGAGGTGAGAACTGAACCCAGAACTTTTCAACTCCAACTTTAGTGCTCCAACCAATATGCCATGGTGACTCTAGTAACATATGAAAACATTTCATTTTGTGGGCTGCACGAGAAAAGCATAACCAATTACATCTGCTTCTTGGTTCTAAAATGATGCCTGTCTTACAAATGAGTTAAGGCTGTGTGTGTTGTTATGTTATTGATTGAAGAGCATGAGATGCTGTTTGTAAACTCTTAACCAGTTTCCATACTGTAATCTAGAGCTACAGGTCAGACATTACCTCCAAAAGACACAGTTCCCCTGGAGTCTATTTGCACTTGTTGCCTCAGGGCTTTGTGCTCTTCCTCAGTGGGCTGAATACCAAGATAATTTAGGGCCTGGAAGAAAATGAGAATTTTCACATCTTGACCACCATGGAATAAAACCCTATCCATTATAGTTTCATTTTATCAGCCAATACAGAAATCAATATAAGGAGCAGTGACCAGAGTGATAAGACAGATGGATCAGTCAACTCAGCTTGCCCCGCGTGGATTAATTGTCCATCAAATATTTGCTTTCTGAGTTTCCTAACAATTTCTTTTTTCTAAATGGGTACTTTCTGGCCAAAGCAAAATTCATAGGCACAGTAACTGCCCCAAGGACAGTGACTCTGTCATTTTACAAAATTATATATGCAGGTAACAGAAGGGGAGCGAGAAAAGGTGAATAAAACTACTACATTACTCAACACAAGGTTCATTGTATTGTACGAAATACAAGGTGGCTGTTGTTGTTATTCAGTTGTAGAGTCATCTCCAACTCTTCATGACCTCATGGACCCAAAGCATATCAGTCCTTTCTATCGTCCCTTATTTCCAGAAGTCTGTCCAAGCTCATATTTATTCCTTCTGTGACACTACCTATTCATCTGATCCTCAGACGTCCCCTTTCCCTTTTGCCTCCATTCTTTCCCAACATCAAGGTCTTCTCCAATAAGTCAGTCTTCTCATCATGTGGCCAAAGTATTTAAGCTTCAGTATTTGACTTTCCAGTGAATTGCTGAGTTAATTTCTGTAAGTATTGACTGATATGATCTCCCTGCTGTTCAAGGGACTCTCAAAAGCCTTTTCTAGCACCACAATTCAAAAGTATAGCTTCTATGGCACTCAGCTTTCCTTATAACCCAACTTTCACAGTTCACAATGCCATTAGAAAAACCATAGCTTTGACAATATGGAGCTGTCAGCAAGGTAATATCTTTGCTTTTTAGTTTTCTGGTCAGATTTGCCACAGCCTTCCTTCCAAGGACCAAGTGTCATTTAATTTCATGGCTACAGTCACTGTCTGCAGTGATCTTTGAACCCAAAAACATAAAATTTGACACTGCCTCCATTTCTTCTCCCTCTATTTGCCAGGAAGTGATGGGACCATTTGCCATGATCTCAGATGTTATTTTTTTGGCGGGGGGAGATTAAACTTCAAACCAGCTTTTACACTCTCCTCTGTCACCCTCTCAAGAGGTTTCTTTATTTCTCCTCACTTTCTGCCATCAGAGTGGTATCATCTGCACATCTGAGATTGTTGAAGTTTCTCCTGGCAACCTTAATTTTGGCTTTTTATTTATCCAGCCTGGCATTTTGCATGATGTACTCTGAATATATCTTTAAAAAATAAGGTGACAATATATAGCCTAGTTGTACTTCTCAATACCATATTAATCCCTAAAGAACACTAGATGGTATATCAGCTTATACTCAATATGTTCAAAACAAAGTTCAGCATTTTATTCCCTAAATCTGCCTTCCTCCAAATTTCCCTAGTACTATCCATTATATTTTCTAATAATCTTGGAATTGTCATTGACCAACTCCTCTCCTTCATCTGTATGACTGTGATAGCCTCTTTATTTATATTACAACTTCTAGTCTCTCTAACTTCCATACAGAGGTAGAAATAATCTACCTAAGTCAAAAGATCTTAACTTGTATTATAAAGCAGCAATCATCAAAACTACTTGGTACTAGCTAAGAAATAGAGGGGGTAGATCAGTGGATTAGGTTAGGTACACAAGACACTGTAGTCAATGACTATATTATATGTTTGATAAACCCAAGGACCCCAGCTTCTGGAATAAGAACCCATTGTTTGACAAAAACTACTGGAAAAACTGGAAAACAGTATGGTGGAAACTTGGCATAGAATAACACCTGACACCATATACCAGAATAAAATCCAAATGGGTACACAATATAGGTATAAAGGCTGATACTACGAACAAATTAGGGGAGCAAGGAATTGTTTATTTGTCAAACTTATGAAGAATGGAGGAACTTTTTTCTTTTTCTAAAAATGAATTAATTTTTAGTTTTCAACATTCACTTTCAGAAGATTTTGAGTTCCAAATTTTCTCCCTGTTTCTCACCTCC
The DNA here is from genome assembly GCF_028372415.1 of Notamacropus eugenii. NCBI lineage: Eukaryota > Metazoa > Chordata > Mammalia > Diprotodontia > Macropodidae > Notamacropus > Notamacropus eugenii. The sequence goes on along the minus strand of NC_092873.1, from coordinate 366,670,636 downwards.
ACCCACCCAAGATATCATACATTCTGATTACCCCTTCCCCCAATCTGCCCTCCCTTCTATCACACTTCTCCCTGCTCTCATCCCCTTCCCCTCTGTTTTCTTGTAGGGCAAGATACCCCATTGCCTTATATCTTATTTCCCAGTTGCATGTAAAAACAATTTTTAACATTCATTTTTAAAACTTTAAGTTCCAGCTTCTCTCCCTTCCTTCCTCCTCACCCATCCCCACTGTGAAGGCAAGTAATTCAATATAGGTTATACATGTGTAGTTACGCAAAACACTTCCATAACAGTCATGATATCAAAAACTAAGTGTATTTCCCTCCATCCTATCCTGCCCCCCATTTATTCTCTCTTTTCACCCTGTTTCTACTCAAAAATGTTTACTTCTAATTGCTCCCTCCTCCCATTTGCCTTCTATCATACCCCCGAACCCTGTGCTTATCCCCTTCCTCTCTTTCCTGTAGTGGAAGATAGACAGATATTCATACCAAAATGAGCATGCACATTATTTCCTACTTAAGCCAAATCTGATGAAAGTAAGGTTCACTCTTTCTCTCACCTCCCCCATCCTCCCTTCCATTGAAAAAGCTTTTTCTTGCCTCTTTTATGTGAAAAATAATTTATGCCATTCTATTTCTCCCTTAATTTTATTTTTTAGATATCATCCCTTGCTATTCAACTCACCTTGTGCCCTCTGTCTAAATGTACATAATCCCTCCAACTACCCTAATACTGACAAAAGTCTCAAGAGTTATAAATATTATCTTTCCATGTAGAAAAGTAAACAGTTCAACTTTAGGTAAATCCCTTATGATTTTTCTTTCCTGTTTACCTTTTTATGCTTCTCTTGTGTTTGAAAGTCAAATTCTCTTTTTAGCTCTGGTCTTTTCATCAAGAATGTTTGAATGTCCTCCATTTCATTGAATGCTCATGAATGTTATATTTAGTTTTTCTGGGTAGGTGATTCTTGGTTTTAATTCTAGCTCATTTGACCTCTCATATTCCAGGCCCTCTGATCCCTTAATATAGAAGCTACTAGATTTGGTGTTATCCTGATGGTGTCTCCACAATACTTGTATTGTTTCCTTCTGGCTGCTTACAATTTTTCTCCTTGACCTGGAAGCGATAGAATTTGGCTACAATATTCTTAGGAGTTTTCCTTTTGGGATCTCTTTCAGGAGGTGATTGGTGGATTCTTTCAATCTCTATTTTACCCTCTGGTTCTAGAATATCAGGGCAGTTTTCCTTGATAATTTCTTTAAAGATGATGTCTAGGCTCTTTTTTTGATCCGGGCTTTCAGGCAGTTCAATAATTTTAAAACAGTCTCTCCTGGATCTATTTTCCAGGTCAATTATTTTTCCAATGAGATATTTCACATAGTCTGCTATTTTTTACTTCTTTTGATTTTGTTTTATAATTTCTTGATTTTTCAAGTTATTAGCTTCCATCTGCTCCATTCTAATCTTTAAGGAATTATTTTTTTCAGTGAGCTTTTGGACCTCCTTTTTAATCTGGCCAGTTCTGCTTTTTAAGGAATTCTTCTCCTCATTGGCTTTTTGAATCTCTTTTACTATTTAGGTTAGTCTATTTTTTTAGGTGTTATTTCCTCAGTATTTTTTGGGTCCCCTTCAGCAAGCAGCGGACTCAGTTTTCATGATTTTCTTGCATCACTCTCATTTCTCTTCTCAGTTTTTGCTCTACTTCTCTCACTTGATTTTTCCAAATTCTTTTTGAACTCTTCCATGGCCTGAGACCAATTCATATTTTTCTTGGTGCTTTGGATGCGAAAGGTTTGACTTTGTTGTCTTTTTCTGTTTGTATGTTCTGGTTTTCCTTGTCACCAAAGTAAGATTTTATAGTCAGATTCTTTTTTCAGTTTTTGCTCATTTCCCCAGTCATTTACTTGACTTTTGAGCTCTTTATCAGTTAGCTCTCTGCTTACAGTGGGATTAGGAGGGTGCACTGTCAGCTGCTAGATCCTCCCACAATCCATGGGACTAGAGCTCCAGAAGCAGCTGTTGCCACTAACCCTTCTGCTACTGTGGCTGCCTTGGGCTCCTCCCACACGGCCCACAATGTACTGCACTCTGCTCCCAGCACTACATGATATATGCTTACTGTCAACCTTCCAGACTGTCTTGGTCTGGAATTTGCTTCACTCTGTCATTCCATGGATTCTGCAGCTCCAGAATTTGTTGAGAGTCATTTATTATGGATATTTGGGTAGACTTAGGGATAGAGCTCTTCAAGTCTATGCTTCTACTCTGCCATCTTAGCTCTACCCCCAGCATGGAGGAATTTATGATCAAATAAGAGATAACATTATGAAATGCAAAATGGATAATTTTGATTACGTTAAACTGAAAAGTTTTTGCACCACATCATACCTATCAGATTGGCTAACATGACAAAACAGGAAAATGAGAAATGTTGGAGAATTCATGGGACAGTTGGAACACCAATTCATTGCTGAAGGAGTTATGAGCTGATCCAACTATTCTGGAGAGCAGTTTTGAACTATGCCCAAAGGGCTATAAAAATGTGCATGCCCTCTGACCCAGCAATACTGCTTCTAGGGCTGTATCCTAAAGACATCATAAAAATGGAGAAAAGGACCCACATGTACAAAAATATTTATAGAAACTCTTTTGGTGGTGGCCAAGAACTGGAAATTGAGGGATGCCCATTAATTGGTGAATGGCTGAACAAGTTGTGGTATATGAATGCAATGGAATATTATTATGCTATAAGAAATGATGAACAGAACAACTTCTGAAAAGCCTGGAAAGATTTATATGAACTGATGAACTTAATGAAATGAGCAGAATGAGGAGAACATTACACACAGTAACAGCCATAGTGTACGAGGATTGTTTCTGATAGACTTAGCCCTTTCAGAGCAATACAAGGACCTAAAACACTCCCAAAGGATTCTTGAGACAAAATGCCATCCACATCCAGAGAAAGAACTATGGAATTGCAATGTAGAATGAAGTAGACTATTTTCTCTTGTGCTGTGTTTTCGTTTTTCTACAAGTTTCTCCCATTTGTTTTACTTCTATGAAACATGACAAATGTGAAAATATTTTTAAACACATGTGTGTAGAACCCATATAAGACTGCAAGCCATCTTGGGGAGGGAGAGAAAATTTAAGACTTATGGAAGTGATTGTTGGAAACTGAAAACAAATAAATTAATTAAATTTAAAAAGAAATGATAGGCAGACTTCAGAAAAACCTGGAAAGACTTATATGACCTGATGCTGAGTGAAGTGCACAGAACCAGGAAAACATTATACACAGTAACAACCACTCATGATGCAAAATGCCATCCACATCCAGAGAATGAACTATGGTGTAAGAATGAAGAAAGAAGCAGACTATTTTCTTTTTTGTTATTTTTTGGTTTGTTTTTCTCATCATTTCTCCCATTCATTTTAATTCTTCTATGTCACATGACAAATGTAAAAATCTGTTTAATAGGAGGGTATGTGCAGAGTCCATATAGGGCATGCTGTCTCAGAGAAAAAGGGAGAGAAAATTTGGAAATTATGAAAGTGACTGTTGAAAAGTGAAAACAAATAAATTAATAAATTTTTTGGGGGGGGGGAAGAAAGGCAGGCAACCTTTTGCATTTAGAATAAAATAAAAACTCAATCTGGAATTGAATTTGGCTCCAACTTACCCTTCTAGTTAAGTATCTCAGAAGTCCTTCATTTACATTTTATGTTCCAGACAAACTAGATCATTAGCTGTCCCTAAATTAAACATTCCATTTGCTATCTTTGTGTATTTGTAAAAAAAAAAAAAAAAAAATACACACCATTCTCTAACTGATCCCTCTCAGAAGCCTAGTCTTCTTTCAAGTCTCAAATCAGGTACCACTTTCTACAAAGACTTCCCAGATCTTTCCTTCCCCTTCCTCCCTCTGACATTAATGCTCTCCCTTTCCCTTTCCTTTAACTTAACTTACATTTACTTATCTATACGTACTTTGTATCCTCCCTCCAGCCCCCATTCCTACCTTGCCCAGTACAATACTAGATTTGTGTATTTTTTTTGGTCTTTGTATACTCAGTACCTAGTGCTTACACACAAAGCTCTTAATAAATGTTTCCTGAATCCTTATCATTAGTAGGAATAAACAGCTAGTTAATCAGATAAACTCATTTACATAGCTCTATAATGTGTAGCTGTACCCTAAGGGAGAAGGCTATTTCTCTAACCAGGCCTTTAATATCAATTAAAAAGAATAAACATTAGAATTACTAAAACGAAGCATTTAAATTTTTCTTTTAATTTTAATTTTTAATTTACGGGATAAAACAAGTATTTTCATAATAAAGTATAATTAAAGAAATAATTATACATTAAACTACAAATTATGTACAATTTGGTATTTCATTTAAATACATAATGAAGTTATCATGCAAATTTCTTTTTTTCTCTTTTAAAAAATAAAAACAATAATATGATCCCATGATTGTATCTACCCTCCAATAGAAAGGCAGTGGCTTTTATTTTTGTCTTTGCCTATGGAACAACTAACATGATGTCTGGCACATAGTGGGTGCCTGATAATGAAAGCATATGAACCTTACCTGTAAGTTAATTTAATACCCCAATATATTCAGTGATCATGTGATGAAAGGCAGTATGATAAAATAGAAAGACTGCTGGACCAAGAATCAGGAGAGACCTGAGTCCAAAACCTTCCTGTTAACAGCAAGATTCTCAAACCTTTCCAAGCCTCAATTTCCTCATCTCTGAAATGGAGAGAATAGAAACCTTTAATGCACAGGGCAATTGTGAGGATTGACTGAGATAATGTATGTAAAGTGCTCTGTAAATCTTAAAGTATTATATAGTTGTCAGCTTTTATTATTACTATTACTATTTTAATTTTGATCACTTATAGTTTATGGAATAGTGTAAGCTATGACAGAATAATTGGTTAAAATCAATAATAGAGAAATTTCAAAAAAAGAAAAGGAAGAGATTGAACCTCAAGTAGAACTTTAGTGATAATCCATAATGTATGTTTTACTGAACTTGGACTACTATCTGAACTAGGAAGAAAAAAAGAAACTTAGAAAATTCATTAATTAAAGATCCTGCTAGTGAAGTGTGTTATACACACATACATACACACACAGAGTCATTTGTTCAAATATAAAACTATGAATTTTGCTGACATATCATTCTAAGAAAATATTGACTAGGACTGAATCCTTAATGGGAAATATGCTTGTAATTCACCCACACACAAATAATTCCAGCACACTGCTCATGAAATTAAGAATACTTAAAATACACAGGTTTTGGCTATTTAAAAACAAAAGTGTTAAGCTGACAACAGAAATCTTAAAATAATCAGAATTATTTAATTTTCTAATACGTGTTCTTGCTTACAAACTTTATGCCAAGTGTTGTAATTGTAACGACATATCTGCTTGATGTTTGTGTGTGTAATGAGAATGAAACTCCATGATTTAATCAACTATAGTACAAATTACACTGGGCCTAAACTTAACGTAATAATACAGAAAGTCACGTGCTGTAAAGGAATACATTTTGTAATAGGTGAATTGATTATATTACATTCAAGGTAGAAAACAGTAATTCAATAAAGCTAAAAAATAAATCAGATGAATCAATCTTAGTTTTGACAAAATTGAAAGACTAAAATAAGGCCTGGAATGATGAATTATTATTCAATATTTAAGAGTAAAAATGCAATTTTATATGGGATGAGGGCCTTTAATGTTTTTATAATCACAAACGAATGACTAAGAAAATATTCCTTTCTTAAAATACTACTGAAAACAATCCAACCTAAAACATAAAGGAGGCTATCAGCAATAGCAGCTGCCATCAGAAATTGGGTAAACTATTTCTCAGTGTAGCTTTTTTTCAAATGTGAAAGCAACAGCAGAGGCAGAGTAAATATCAGGGAAATGGCATCTGGGTCCCATGGGATACTTCTCAGGTGCAATAATGGGGATGGATCAGGAGTATGACATTCCTTTCCTCTCTGCAGGAACCAATCACCAACTACCCTTTATTAGATATGCATTAACCTATTTATATCACAGGCTTTTTGTAAGGATCAAATAGGGCTATAGGTCATATTTTAAATCATCTGAAAAGTACGTATGTACATAAAAAGATAGTGACAGTGATGTCACTTTTCCACAGGTATGAAATAATTCTCAGAATGTTCATTTGACATTCATTCAGTGGTGGTACCATCATTTTACAGATCAAGAAATAATAACAAATGACTTGCTTTATATCAGAACAACTGTTAGAAATCACTTTTCAGTACATCTGGATTCTCTTTATACACTCAACCATTAATAGAAATATATAAAATGTTGCCTTGACAGGTAATTTAATGTACTTTCCTCAGATTCTCACCTCTCTACTCTCCTTAAAAATCCCTTCTACTGACTGGCCTAATTATTTAACAGCTACATAGCTAGCCAATAGCTTTTTTCTTTGCAAGACTTTGTTGCCACATCAGCTTATATAGATTAAAATTTATTTATTTAATTAAAAATAAACATAAGTTGTACATCTGACAGGAAATCAAATAAGATATATTTTTATCTCTGTTACACATCTTGAGAATTTAGAGTTTTTATGTTGCCTGTACAAAAAAATGAAGAGCAAATAATTTATGAAGCTGATCTTAACTGCAGTGTCTGTATAATGGATAATAAAATCTGATCTATCTACCAGGTAACAACTGAAGTAGAAAAACCCTCATCAAATGTCAAAGGCATTGAAAGCAGTATACAACACAGTAGCTGGAATGCATTAAGTGCTTAATAAATGTTTATTGACTGATATTGGCTGCTCTAGGAATATCTGAGGGAAAGAAAGACTAAATTTTAGGGAAGCACTGTGTAGGATGACACACCCTTTCAGTATTCATAAAGCAAAGATATCCTAGTGAAGAAAAATCATGACATACATGGTACAGAAAAACAGAACAGGTAACACTGTATCTCAGGTTCCTTTCTATTGTGGCAGAAATTCTACTTTATTTTACACCAAAAACTTTTGTTTTTAAAAAGAAATATGCTCCACTTTATCTCCTCACTAAAAAAAAAAAGATTTAAATTTTTGTTTAAAACAAATGGTCGAGGGGGGCAGAGCCAAGATAGCAGAATAGAAAGACATATATACTCTAGTGCTTCCCCCACAGCCCACAAAATACCTATAAAATATGACTCTCAATAAAGTCTAGAGCAGCAGAAGCCATAGAACAAGGGGTTTCCAGCCAAAGGTAACCTGGAAGGCCTACATGAAAGGTATATCTCACAGGATGCTGAGCACAGTGGAGCCCAGCCCTGGCCATGTGGCACAGGGAGAAACAGGACCAGAACAGGCCTCCAGGACAGAATCCTCAGCAGGGAGGGTCCCAGATACCTCAACCCACAAGTAACAAAGAAAGTTCCAAAGGTTGGTGTGGGAGGGCTTTCCCAGCTGGGCAAGAGGGGAAGGGGTTCCTCCAGCAATAGCCCCAGGCAATGGCAGAGGGGGCAGCAGCAGACTGTAGGCAGCTACAGTGGCCTGGAGGCAACCTGGGTCCATTGTCCAGGCAGCTCAGCTTAAATCCTCTGGCAGTAGGGAGCAGCTGATTTAATCCTCAGCCCTGAGTGACAGCCCTGCCCCCACCCAAAGCCCAGGGGAACCAAGCAGCTGAGTCAAATCTCTTGACAAAGGATTCAGAAGTCATGTAACTGGCTGGGAAAATGCCTAAAAAAGAGAAAAAAAATAAGACCATAGAAGGGTACTTGGTGAACAGGTGTCTCCTCCCATCCTTTCAGATGAGGAAGAACAAGGCTTACTGTCACAGGAAGTTGAGACCCCTACCTCCAGGGTCTCCAAAATGAACTTACCCTGCAAGGGCTCAGGCAATGGAAGAGCTTGAAAAGTGAGTTAGCAACTTGCCAAAGGAGAACCAGAAAAATACTGAGGAAAATAACACCTTTAAAAAGAGGCTAATTCAATTGGGAACAGAGATCCAAAAAAGTCAATGAGGAGAAGGAGGCATTAAAAAGCAGAATTAGCCAAATGGAGGAGAAGGTTCAAAAGCTCACTGAACAAAATAGTTCTTTGAAAGAGAGAATTGAGTTCAGGGAAATGAATGACTATGAGATAAACCAAGCAGTTAAAAAACAAAACCCAAAGTTTGAAAAAATAGAAGATAATGTGAAATATCTCACTGGAAACACAACTGACCTGGAAAATAATTCCAGAAGAGACAATTTAAAAATTATGGGACTACCTGAAAGCCATGATCAAAAAAGGAGCCTAGAAATTATCTTCCATGAAATTATCAAGGAAAACTGCCCTGATATACTAGAACTAGAGGGAAAAATAAATACTGAAAGAATCCACTGATCACTTCCTGAAAGAACTCGAAAAGAGAAACTCCTAGGAATTTTGTGGCCAAATTTCAGAGTTCCCAGATCAAGGAGAAAATACTGCAAGTAGCTGGAAAGAAACAATTTGAGTACTGTGGAATTACAACCAGGATAACACAGGATCTGGCAGATTCAACATTAAGGGATCAAAGGGTTTGGAATAGAATATTCCAGAAGTCAAACAAATGGTCGAACAAACATTGAATTCCTATCCTGAAATTATACATATCATATATATATGTGTGTGTAGATATATGTATTATTTAAAGTTTAACCTAATTTAGATTAAAAAGTAATATTTTAATGAAAATTAATCAGATAAAAGAGAAGGGAAAGAGCCTTTATTTTAAAACTGAATCATACCCTCAGAAATTTCCAGGGGAGAAAGATGTTAGAACCAATAGAGAAATTTTGTACTGTGATAATATTAGCTGGATAATCTTTCTAGTAACCAGAGAGTTGGGGTTAATTTTTCATCTTGAAAGAAACAATGCATTAAATTACCACTACTAAATTTTAGGATCCTTAGTTTTTAGAAATATCAGCGATACTTTTCTAAACCCACAGCTAGGTTTTGTTGATTAATAATATTCATAATTAGCCAGAACTTGGATTTTATATCATAATGACATATTAAAAAGGGGAGAATGGTTGGTACAGGATGTAGTAGGTTGCAAAAATGGAAAGCAGATGTATTAAATGATCAAATCAACCAATCCATTGAACAAACCCAAGAAATGTTTATTTAAGGCTCACTCATATCTGCCATTTTTCAAAGATTTGGGGAGAATTACTTATGTGCCCAGAACTGTGCTAGTATATCTACAGTAGACAGAAGCAGCTTGGCATAGCAAATAGGAAACTAAATTTTAGAGCCAGGAAGGTCCGGGTTCAAGACTTGCTTCTGACACTTACTATGTGACCCTAGGCAAGCTATTTCTCAGTGCTTAAGGCAAATATGGAAGACTATAAACTGCAGAGAATGTGCTGACCTGCATTGGAAAAAAGGAGTTTTCATATATCCCTGAAATCTTAGGTCCAGGCTTAATCGTTAAGCCTAACTTTAGGAGTTTATAATCTAATGAGCAAGACAAACTTAATTATACAATAGAAAACAATACAAAACAGTATATAGTCCAGTACTAAGTTGAGTAGGGTTAAGGACAATAAGGGTTCAGAAAAAAGAGACCCCAAAGTCCAAGACAGGAAGGATATGGATGGGGATAGAAGGAAAGGAAGGCATTTTAGGAATGAGCAAGGGAATGGAGACAGGAATTAGCACTATGGATACTCTATCCCAATTATGCACTTGTCTTCTCTCTTGGACTAAATACAAAGGAAAACACCTGCCCATAAGAGCTGAGGAAGTTAGCAAGTGAATGCTTTTGACACTGTCCATTCTGTCAAAAAACAACAATGAATGGGCCATTTTCCTTGCCTGTTCTCTGTCACAAACTTACTTCCCTACTTAACAGTTCTAAGGGTTTTTTTTCTGTCTTTCATTTTCTCTGTGATCTCAGATTCCTACTCTTATAAATTGTCTCAGTAGGTTTCTCCTTCTCAGGATGACTTTGTGCCTTTTTATCTTATTCCATGCTTCACAATTCCCTCAGACTCTGTGATCATATGACTATTTTCCCTCTTTAAAATTTAGCTTCCCTTTTTAAAAAAGTTTCTTTTAATATTACTTCTCTCTGTATATTAATTTTCCACACCAGGATTTGTTTCTCTTTGTCATCTTGATTTTCAGCTTACTTTGGTCTGCAGTTTAAAGAGACTGAATTCAACCAAACCACTGAATAAATGCAAAAATATTTATAGCTCCTGCACATCAATCAATTATAAAAGATTTACTGGATAATATCTATATGCCCAGAAATGGGCTATTATTCTGTAATAGACAGAGACAGCTTGCCCACCTTCCCATCCCATTATTAATGTCACTGACTGACTTAACTCTCAAAGAATATTTGATTTTGACTAAATAACAATGGGAAAAAAAGTTGAGGAATCAAGAATCCTGACTTTATTGCTATCTCATGGTATAGAAACTATACAACAGCATTTAGTCATAGTCACTTAAGGAAAAGAGAGGTTTAATGACCTGGGGTCAGTAAGTGTGTGTTAGTGAATCCAGGTCTTCCTGACTCCTAGACTGGCTCTCTATTCCACAACACAACCCATTTTCTCATTGAAGTGGTATATTCTTCTATTTCTCCCCAGACTCATCAAAATGACATTTTCTTTTTTAAAAATTTTGTCATTTTTAATATTCATTTTTTTCTTTTTTCCTTAAAAAAAAATCCTTGGGGCCTGTGTTTCTGGTTGTACCCCACCTCCCCATCCTACTCTCCCCCATCCCCAGGGCCCTTAGACTTGCACCTGTCTTTAATATTCTTCTTTTAAAAAATGAGTTCCAAATTCTCTCCTCTTCCCCACTCACTGAAAAGGTAAGCAATATAATATCAATTATACACATGAAATCATGCAAAACATATTTCCATATTTGCCATTTTGCCAAAAATAATAGAGAGAGAAAAATAAAGGAAGTTTTAAAATTATATGTCAATCTGCCTTCAGAGTTCATCAGTGCTCCCTCTGGAAGTGACCAGCATTTTTCATTATGAGTACTGTCTTGGATCATTGTATTGATCAGAACAGCTAAGTCTATCACAGTTGGTCATTGATACAATATTGCTTTGCACAATGACCTCCTGTAAACTAGTATATTCAAATTTGAACGTAGCAGTGATTTCAAAGCCCTCAGGGTTGAAGTCTGCTGGCAACAGTCTCTGAGTCTCAGCTTCCTAACCACACATTAACATGGGTTTAATAAAGTGCCTACCTCTGTCACTGAGCTGAGTATCAAATAAAAAAATGAATATGAAAGTACTTAGTAAATTGTAAACCATTAGAGAAATGCATGACATCATCATCATCATAACAATAAATAAACTAGCACTCAGTTTTTACAAACTTTTAACAAAGTAACATTTTGAAGGAAAAAAAAGTCAGAAGTGTTTACCATCTCCAGCTTCTCAACCTTAAGGCGAACGGAAGGATCTAAGGAAATATTCTCTCCCTGTGGTCCAGAATCATCAGGCCAGTTGGGGTTAATATCTAAGGAGACAACAGGGTGCATGTTAATTGGAAATTTAACCAAACATCTTTTGAGAAAATATGCTCTGGGGTCCAGCTGCTCAAAAACAATTTAGGATAATCAGTTGGCAGAATTAACTTCTGTTTAAATAGTAAATATTTTCTTAGAAATCTAAAAAAAAAAAATAACATAAAACATCTTCACTTTAATTCCTAAATGACAGAGTTTGAAAAAATAATCAAACAGCATTTGGAGTTTATATTGTCTCAAAACACATTCAAGAACTATTAAGAAAGGAAAAATAAACCCAACAACACAAAACCTACTAATGTGGATGAGAAAAAAAAAAACTGGTTTTATTTTGTGGAAGTCATCTTGGGCGAAAAGCTATTTTACATAAAATCCTGCCAAAAGCTTAGAAAAGCAAGTCTGAATTATTCAAATAAAGTAACTAACGCATCCATACCCTTTGACCCAGAGTCTTCACTAATAGGCCTATATTCCAAGAAGGTCATTGATAACAAGAAAGTTCTTATGTGCACAAAAATATCAGTAGTAGCATTTTTTGTGGTAGTGAAGAAATGGAAATATATCTTATCTTATACATAGCTGTTTACATGTTATCTTGCCTGTTAGAATGTTGGCTCCTTGAGAGTAAGGATAATTGTTACCTATCTATCCCCACTGCTAAACACACTGGCATATAGTAGACACTTAATAAACGCATGTTGACTTAACTTCCTGTATCTGTTGCTATTATTAAATATAAAAACAGTGGTCCCCATATTTATGAAACTGACAAAAGAAGCACTTGGCTGATTAATCAAATATGGCAGCACATGCATCATCACTTCATGTAGTTGCTCACTTATATACACTTTATGCAGACACCAAGGCCAACACTCAAAAGAGTTGGTCATAATACCAGACTCAATCAGAAGCCTAAACAAACAACCAACAACAAAAACCAGTAGTATTTTGCAGGAAGCATCTTGTACTTAGATACACTGTGTTGCTATCCAGATGGCTCCTTGGTTGACTTTTAGTGTTTGTATCATTAATTAGCCTTCATGTTCCATGATCTTGCAGATATTTCCAAGGAGCAGATGCAGGAAACTTGAAAGTTGAATGGTATGCTCTGAAATGTACATCAGTTGCAGAGTCCTATTGCATAGTCTGTTCTATACTTTAATCTCACAATATAGGCAAAGTTGTGAAGGTAGAAGCAGGATAGAGGACCCTGATAATAGGCCCATTCTTTAGCCTACAAATAGATTTCATTCAGATGACAAAATGTGCAGGGTAAATATATCTTGATTTCTAGATGGCTATAAATCTTTCCACATAAGTAAAAAAAGTTGGTTCCATGATGATACCAAAGAATCTTCAATCACCTGATCCCCATGGGGATATTTCAGAATCCCTCGAGTGATCAAGAAACATATCTCATAGGAAAGATAATACAACCACTTCCTAAAATTTTATAATGAGAAACAATACCTCCATTGCCTTTATCATCCTCAAAAAGTCAGGGAAAGTGGAAAGTGATACTTACAAACTTGCTAAACTATGTGAAAATACAAGGCCAGATTCTGGAGAACTGCCTTAACTACAAGCTTTATATCACCAAGGGCCAATTTTGATCAGAAAACAGATTTAGCTCTTATAAAATCAAAATAGGCCAGCGAATGAGATTTTTGTTCACCCTGCTGGCAATTCATGATTTGAATGCTGCTCACAGCAACATGACAAAATGTTGCGCCAAAGTAATACAAAATATAAGGGTTTTTCTTTCACAGGTCCAGAGAGCCTTCCAACAGAACCCAAACAAAATTCTTGCCATCGGTTGAATACAGGGGATTTGGAATGTGCAACAGTTCACCAAAAAAAATTGACCCTTCTGTTGAAGTATAAAGGTCCATATCAGATACAGCTCACAACTCAAAAGGCAGTCAAATTCGACAGCATTAGTCTTTAGATACACACTCTACAATGTATAAGAACCTGCATGCCAACTGAACCCCAGTCATCCCACAAGGAAAGGGCCCTGACAGTAAAACCCCAAGGACTTACAGGTGATAATGCAAATTTATTTTACAGAGAAAAAAGACAGGCTCCTAAAATCAGGAAGAAACTGATGTGTGAGATATGGCAAAGGTCCTGTTTCCTGGGCTTCTATGAGTACAGAAAAGACATTAAAACTCAACATTTCCCAGGAAATAAGTCAATTAATATCATGTAGACCAGAGTTTTCTTTGTACTATAGACACTGATCCCACTTAGGAAAGCCCAATATCTGAAACTAGTTGGGAGGATCTGTTAAAAATTCCTTCTGATATCGGTTTCCCACTGTCTGAACAGGTAAAACAAAACAAAACAAAAAACAAGTTGTTTAAGTATTATATAATTGGCCTAATATGGGACAGTTAGGTGGTACAGTGGATACAGTACTGGGTCTGGAGTCAGGAAGACCTGAGTTCCAGTCTGGCTTCAGACACCTATTAGCTGTGTGACCCTGGGTAAGTCACTTAACCCTTTACTTCAGTTTACTTCAGTTTCCTCATCTATAAAATGAGCTAGAGAATAAAATGGCAAATTGCTCAAGTATCTCTTCCAAGAAAACTCAAAATGGGGTCACAAAGAGTCAGATATGACTGAAAATGACTCAACAGTAACAACAAATTGGACTAAGTGCACTTACTTTTGTTATGCTGCAATTAATAAATAATGTCTGTGAAAGATGATAGATAGATATAGATAGACATATGAAAGCTTGATGGGACAATAGGAAGGACAGAGAGGTTGTTAGTATTACTCCAATTTTAGTAACAAGTCAGATGCCTCTCTAAAATGAAAGGGCCCTTGGTAGGGAAAGTGGAGGGGGACAGGCTGACATGAGTTATATCAAAAAGAGGGATTTTGGAAACAATTTTAGTCAGAAGGTCATTTTAAATAAAAACCCACCAAAAACACAGTGTCTTCTACTATGTTCCCCATGACTCCATATAAAGGATATAAAATTAATCAGCCAATACATTCCCTATTTTGTGTTCCTGCATATTATGAACCTTCAATCAATGTTTACATTGAATTAAAAAACCTTGTTAAAATTTCTGTTTATATGTAACTTAAAAATGGCATGTCCTAGAAAATGAACCAAACCTTTTAGAAAAGTTGGTGACAAAAAGTGAGATTTTTTTCTAATTCAAGATTCTTTAAGTTGTAAAGGTTTAATTGCTAACAGCACAATTATGTTACAATTTCAGTTCACACTTGACTGTGACCAATATAGATCTGTAAGAAAGGTGGGAAGCTGGGAGTGAATTAGTAGAATTAGTAAATTTACTGAGAAATGTTTTGATTGGAAAGAAACAGATCACAGGATTTCAAGTAGACCAGTAACATCATATCTAACTTATTATTCTTTTTTTTAACAGCTACATGCGAGGAAATAAAAGGTGAGAGTAGGGAAGTTGGAAAGGCCTTTCCCCTGATTAGTTGGGAAGAGACATAGAAAGAATCGTCTCTCACTAAAGACCTAGAATTGAAGCCACTGGCAGCAGAAGAATAAATACTATTGAGGCTTTGAAGCCCAATCAAGCTGCAGAAAGAAGCCCTCAGTCTGAGCATGTGTTGCCAAAAGGTGAATGAGTTGGAAAGAAAATGGTCCAATCACAGTCCGTGAATAGGATTAAAGATTGGAGGAAAACGTAAAAGTTAAAGATTAATGAAAGATATCTAATTATGCTTATGAGGTTGTTATCTTTCAAAATTTACTTTTTCAGACTATTTTTTTTTAAAGTTTATGTACAATTGTTCTAATAAAGTTTCATTTTTTTTAAAGGATAACATTGAAAAAAGAAAGCAAATTTAGTTAATCATGCCCAACTGAAAACTTGGCTGCTTGGAACATAAAGTCACGATCAGGATACAATTGCTTCCTTGATTGCAGGTATTAATGGCAGGCAAATTACTCCAATGAAAACGAATACCATCTTGAGTAGTGAGTCTATAAAGGCTCATTTGTCAAGTGATGACAGCTCACATCATTATGTGATAATGCTTTATGTTCAAAGGTAAACTATGGGCAGCTAGGTGGCACCATAGTGCACAGAGTACAGGGCCTGGAGTCCAGAAGACTCATCTTCCTGTGTTCAAATCCAGCCTAGGACACTTACTAGTTGTGCAACCCTGGGGAAGTCACTTAATCATATCTGCCTCAGTTTCCTCATCTATACAATGAGCTGGAGAAGGAAATTACAAACCACTCCGGTATCTCTGCCAAGACAACCCCAGAAAGGGTCACAAAGGGTTGGACACAACTGAAAAAGACTAAACAACAAATAAATTACGTCACCCCCATTTCCTTTAGGAAGTATCATCTAGGTACTCAGAGAAAACAGAAGAGTCATGGAATGCATAGATCTAATCTTTAAACCATCTTGCACCACAGACCCAGAAAGGAAACTATATACAGAATAATGCATCATTGTTAGATAATATTAAGTGCTTTCTGTAGAAAAGCAAAATTGTTACCCCATTTTCATATGAAGTGTTAGATAGGAAGGCAAGGCAAAGTTATGAGTCATGAAACACTTAAGTCTTTAAATAAGAAGATTTCTCAAGATGTATCTTCAATCTCTTCATTATTAGTGTTATGGCAAATAACTTTGCCCATGTTAGTTATACAGTTATATCTCCAAAGAAAATAACATAAAGCTGATGAATACACAGTGACTATTGCTTTAAATTTATGACTTAATAAAGTGTACCTGTTTTTCACAGAAGGATATAGGACTGGGCATGGAGTCAGGAAGATTCAAGTTCAAATCTGGCTACAGATACTTAGGAGGTGTATAAATCTGGGTAAGCATCTAAACTTCTATTTGTCTCTGAGTTTCCTATAAACTATAAAATAAGGGTAATAGTCTACCTCAAAGGATTATTGTAAGGATCAAATGAAATATTTGTAACATGCTTAGAACAGTGCCTTGAACACAGAAGGTGCTTAATAAATGCTTGTTCCCTCCCACTTCACCTGCTGTAGATACATCTACATGCAAGATCCAGGGTGCTCAGATGTTAGACAAAACTTTGTCCACATCCAGAGGAAATCAGAGGCTGAGATTTTTGTCATTTAGGCAGAATGTGACCTTGTTTCTCTCATCTTTACCTATCTTGATCTTGGTTCGTTCAAGATTATTTCACCACACAGCATAGACTGCACAAGACATCACCATTCTTTTATCAGGGAGAGTGCTTATTAATTCCACATTGTATGCATGCTGAAGAAATGTCTATGTGGCACATTATATAGAATATAAATGTTACTATCCTCTCCTGCAAAGAGTAGAAAAGGTCCTAAGGAATGTCTCTGGATTATCTGGAGGGATTTTCATATAACTGGATTCTGCTTAGCTCCTTCCATTCATTCATTCAACAATCTGGATAAATGAGTTTGTGTCATCTGCAAATTTAATGTAAAGAAAATATCATTCTTTTCTATTATGCTATGTATGGAAATGCTCATTTTATCAGGTATTTGAGTTCAGAATAAAAATAAATATTTTCAAAAGTGAAAAAAAAAAGAGAATGTCAGACTTATAGCTTTTAAAACGGATGATGTGAAAGCTAGGCCCCTTGGAGTATTAAGTTTAAAATTAGGGTGACTTGGGTTCTATTACTGTATGTTATGGCTCAGTAGAAATAAAAAAACTGTTACCAGCTGGTAGAAGACCCTTTGGTCCATCTCAAATGGAATTCTATTTGGAGAATTTGGGTAAACAAAATAGAAAAAAGAAGAAGGAGTAGCAGAAAAATCATGCTACCTGGTCAAACTAAAAATCAAGAGCCTGGAATCATTCACATAGGAAACGTTCCAGAGACAACAGAGACAACTCATTCTGGCTCACTAACATGGTTCATCCATGATTTTTTTTTTTTAAAAGGACGACCATGGAAGGGATCATTCTTAGTTCTTTGAAGAACTGGGGAACATAGAAGTAGCCGGTGAAAATACTTCTCCTTGCTCTTCCTCTTTCCCAAGAAGGTGATGCACTTTTGAATAGGAAGGAGTGTGAGACACACATTCCCTCCTCATCTCCACCTTTCCTGCCTTCTCTGGTTTCCTTTAAGTCCCTGCTAAAATCCCACCATCTACAGGAAGGCTTTCCCAATCCCTCTTAATTCTAGTGACTTCCCTCTGATGATTATTTCCTAGTTACCCTGTAAATATCTTGTTTCTACATAGTTGCTTGCATGTAGTCTCTTCCATAAGACTATAAACTCCATGAGAACAAGGACTATCTTTCATCTTTCTTTGTATTTATATTACTTAGAATAGTACCTGGCACATAGTAGGTACTTAATAAATGTTGAGTTCCAGTTTGGCTCCAGTTAAGCTATCTTTCTAGACTTATTTCACTCTCCCACTCTGTGTGCCTTATACCAGACAACCTGGTCTATTTGATATTCCCCATACAAAATATTATATTTCCTACCTCCTTACCTTTGTATAGGCTATCCTCCATCCCTAGAATGCTCTCCTGACTCAAAACTTTTCACCTTCCTTTAAGGCTCCATTCAGGGGTCATCTCATACACAAGGCCTTTCTTAATCCTGCCAGTTGATAGACTTTTTTCTCCCTCCACCCTTGAAATGACTATGTATATCCTTCTTTGTGGACTTAATATACCCTCATCTTGCTCCCAATCCCCTCCTCCTCTCCCCAAACCAAGTAGAATGGAAGTTTCATGAAGACTGGAACTGCCTAACTTTTACTTTTAGTGCCTTGAATATAGTTGGCAATTAATGAATGCTTGCTGGATACATTTGGTAAAAGTGCCCTAGAAAGAAAGTAGAGCCACAGATCCTAACTATTCTTGACTCCTCAAATACTAACTTGGACACCTCATCCCTCCTAAATGAACAAATGTGGTGCAAAAAGGGACTGAAGACTCGGAGAATTAATTCTTTTAAACTGCCAAATTAGAATAATCTGTTTCTGTAACTCAGTTCAATCGTTACTCTCTAAGTTATCACTGCTAAATAAAATTTTGAGTGCAATTTTGCTACTGCTTCACAGAAACAAGAGAACAGCAGAAATCCTTTTCTGAAACTGTCACATCTTTATGCAGTTTTTCTTTGAGTTTCTTTTTCACAGAGCATCTGTCTTCAAGTACAATCTGATTTGCATTCCCTTTATTTCTCAAGTACATAAAGAACAGTAATGAAAACAACTGGTCTTCTTGGAAACCTCTGACACATCTATGTAGAATTCTGAAGGTCAGATATAGGTTTTGAGATCACAACAATACATGGTTATTGTCAAAGATTTGTGTGTAATCAAACTCCATTCAATGAAGCGAATTTTTTTTTCACATAATAATAGAAATTTGAGGTTGCCATGACTAAAAAGTTTAAACCAACTGTCCACATAGGAAAAACTAAGTGGATGAAGAACGTCTATTGTCCAAAATACAACGTGCATTTTGACAGACAACTCAAAGAGCTCACTCATCAACATACATCTTAGACAAATACTGCAAATGGCCAGTGGGCTGTATGTATGCTGAAAAGGAGAAACACAGAAAGCTACGATGTCTTCGAGAAATTGTCAAAATCTTTTACTCACTCTCAAGTTTCATTCTGGGCAGCTAGGTGGTACAGTGGACAAAATACCAGGCCTAGAGTCAGGAGGACCTGAGTTCAAATCCA
The DNA here is from genome assembly GCF_028372415.1 of Notamacropus eugenii. NCBI lineage: Eukaryota > Metazoa > Chordata > Mammalia > Diprotodontia > Macropodidae > Notamacropus > Notamacropus eugenii. The sequence goes on along the minus strand of NC_092873.1, from coordinate 366,651,378 downwards.
GCCTCTGATACTTACTAGCCATGTGACCCTAGGTAAGTCACTTAACTCTGTTTGCCTCAGTTTGCTAATTTGGAAAATGAGATGGAGAAGGAAAGGACAAACCATTCCCATATCTTTGACAAAAAAACCCAAAATGGGGTCACAAAGAGTCAGACACAACTGAAATGACTAAACAACAACAATTATCTTTGACTGAATCCAAACTTCACAGAACAAATCCCCTTAATAAAAGGACTTGTTCTGTAAAATGTGGACTCAGTCAAAAAGGCTGCACACAAGGACCTAGAAGGTCATATGTGACCTCAAGGTCACAGGTTTTGCACCCCTGATCTAGACTCTTTTGATCTTGATGTAGCAAATAACTGGCATTAGTTACACTTGTGGATAAAATCATTAGTCAGTGTCAGTATCATTTCTCTTGTCCATTTTCCATTTTTTGATTTTCAATTACTTGTTTAAATAGTTCAGGATTGAATTATATTTCAACTGTAAGCTATGTAATTTTCTCTCTCTCTTGTTTTTCCTAATTCTGATGAATGATAATTTGAATGTATACAGAAAGTGACTCAGGGATAATACTAACGTTAATAACAAGTTTTTTCCAATCTATTAACAAAATCTGATATTATAAAGAAAGTCTTTCCTAATTCCCCCTTAATTCTAGTGCCTTCCAAATGTTGACTGTTTCCTATATTTTATGCCGTCTATCACCTGTTTGTACCTCATTGTTTATATGTCATCTCCTCCACTGAACTGTGAGCTCCTTGGAAGTAGGGCCTGTTTTCTACCTTTCTTTGCATTCTCAATGCTTAGCACTAGGTCTGGCACATAGTAGATGCTTAATAAATGTTTACTGACTAATTTGTTGTGGATTAGTTTGGTGTTCACCATGTCCAGTATCTATCAAGTCTTTTCTTGAGTAAACTGGTCATGATATATATAGAGCAGGAGTTCCTGATTTTTGGTCTTATGAATCCCTCTGGCATAGTCTGGAAAAGCAAGCAGACTCCTCAGAATCATGTTTTTTGTTTGAATGTTTGTTTTTTATTTAAAATTGAGGAAATGATACATTTCAGTTAAAGGTCAGTGAAAATAATTATTTAACCCATCCAATTTCATAGACCTCCTGAAATCTTGCTAATTGGTTTTTGCTTAGGTTAATATTGAAATATTTTTATTCTCAGAGAACGCACGAATTCAATTTTAGGGGCAGGTAGGAACAGAATAATAACAACAATAATGGACATTTATAAAGTTTATAAGATGTTTTACATATATTATCTCATTTAAATTACAGTATAGTACATGACAGAGCTCTCAGCACTGATCAAGTCCAGGCTTTTATCACACAGATAAGGAAACTGAGGTCGAGAGTTGAAAGGAATTTAAACAAGGACAGCAATAACTGAATGCTAATCAATACAATTATCAATTGTGTCTTCAGAGGACCTATAATGAAGCATGTTACTTAGCTCCTGCAGGGAGGTGATGGAAACAAGGTGCAGAAGACACATTTCTGAACAGGTCTGCTGTCTGGATTTCTTTTGTTTGACTTTATTTGTTTGCTACATTTTTTTGCTCTTGGTTTTTAATTGAGTTGGAAGGTGGGCATTAGTGATGCCAAAAAAGAGGAGAGCCACTGTAACATTGTTAAAAGTGCACAGAAGAGAGGGAAATTCAGAAGGAAACATAGACAAGTAAGATAGTTTTGAAAATGACATGTAGAATTTATTATCTAGTTTTCTTAAAAAGGAAGGAACGTGAAATGGAGATTCAGTCTCATATAGAACCTCCTTTTGTGTTTGCATGGAAATGCTCCTTGCTGTTTAAGTTCAGAATTTTAAAAAAAAGTTAAGGAACAGTTCAATGAGTAGGGAAGTTGGAAAGACATATTTGAAAATGAAGGGGATAGAAAACCAGAGATATCTATAAAAACAGGATTAAAACAAAGTACATGGATACCAGTAAAACACCTAAGTTGCACTCCTTAAATGACTGGTCCACCTTCTTTTCTATTCATGTATCTCTTAAATCAGACATGCAAAATCAAACACGCAACACTCCAGAGTGCAGATGAACCAGATTAATATGTAACTAGGAATTATTTAACAAAATAAATAAAAATACAACAGAACATAGATAATGTTAATAAATGGTTTCCTAAGTCAATATATGAAAGACCCTTGTATATGATTTAGTGGTCCCATTTCTATTTACGTTTGACACCTTGTCTTAAATGTTGTACTTTCTGTGTCTTCTTGGGCTCTACCATTCATGGTTTATATACTGCAGTGTACTTATGTCTACCATGTGCCTGTCCACTGCATACTGAATTATTCAAAACTTTAGTTCTTTGAATATTGCAATATTCCATGATATGGTACCTTCAGAAGAATATTAGTGTTAAAAAGATGAGGTTTCTACCAACTGGGGAATGGATGAATAAATTATGGTACAAGAGTGTAATGCACTATCATATCATGAGAAATAATAGATATGAAGAATACAGAGAAGCATAGGGATATCCGTGTGGAGTCAGGAAGACCTGTTAGGAGGCTGTTGCAATAGCAAGAACATGAGAAGATGAGAGAGCACACAGGCAGTGAAAATGGAAAGACTGGTGGAAAGGGGGTAGGGGGAAGGAGAGAGAGAGAAACACACACATAGGTGGACAATCCATTTTGTGCCCAGAAAGAAAGAGGCAGATTTTTCTGGAGTAGTCATCCATATCCTTTTGGCCTTGGAGAACAATGAGAATTTCACCACAAAAGACCTTTAAAGCCATGCTTCTTTTTCTAAATTACTGTATGTGATGTAAGGATGTGCCATGTTGGGCAGATGAAATTAAGTCAGAATTCCCAGGTATATACTCCTATTTTTAAATATCTCCCTTGAAATATTATCTTGCATTATCCAAAAAAAAAAAAAACTCCAAGTCTAACCAGAATGAATAAAGTAGTAATTTTTAAATGCATAAAGAATTCTGCATTATACTTTTAAGTGTCCTCAGGAAAAACTATTTTTCTTTCTTCCTTCTCTTTCTCTCTCTTTTTTCCTCCCTCCTTCTCTTATTTTCTCTCAGTCCCCAGTATAGTACATAAAGCAAGCACTGGATAAAGGCATGTTGAATAAGGAGATGAATAATGTAGAGTCATGGAAGTGTTAAATGATTTTGAAAAGAAAAAAATTAAAATGCAAAATACATGGTAGTGCTATCACTATCATCTTATTATAAAACTGAAGTACAAAAACAGTGGGTTGGTTCTTAGAATGTTTAGAAAAGTACCTCATTCATCCTCCATTTCATTTCACCACTGCTGAATGGAACTTTGACTTCTGTTTCTTTTCTTTCTTGGGTTCTCAATATGAAATAAAAATGATATATCTTAAGACCAGAAATAATCACTGAATGAGGAGATTCCCAAATGGCAATGTCTATCACTGCAATTTTTAGATGAATACAAAGAATGCAAGATTTCTAACCAAATGGTGAGTTTTTCTCCCAATTAATGGACACCACTACAGCCTTAACATAAATAAAAAAATTCCTTCATAAGCTGGACGGTTTTAAAATTTCAATTTATTTTTCAACATTTTGGAATTCAAGCCCACCTAACAAGTGTGAAAAGGCAAGTGGCCGTTGGTGAAAGTGATGACCTGTAGAAACCAACATAATACTAATGATAAACATATACATAGTGCTTACTATGTGCCAGGCACTGTGCTAGACACTTCATGATTATTATCCCATCTGATCCTCCAAGCAACGCTGGGAGATAAGTATTGTTATTATCCCTATTTTAGAGTTAAGGTAACTGAGACAAACAATGATTAAATTACTTGCCCAGGATCACACAGCTAGTACCTGAAACTAGATTTGAACGCAGGTCTTCCTGACTCCAGGCTAAGAGCTTTATGCACAGAAACACCTACCTACCCCCAAAACTTGATCAAAATGCATCAATAAAATTTTCTCTCAAGACACGGTAGTAGACATTTCAATGATAATTATACTCTATTATTTTTGTTCTTGACCTTTTAGCCATGAATACTTTATAAACTGTAATAATCCAATATTATGCAAAACATAGGTATTATTCAGATACAGGTAAATAATTTTCTAGCAGATAAGAAATTCTATGTGCCTATTTCATAAAGGTATGTCTTTTCCCAAGCCAAGTGAAATTGTAAAAATAGTTTTTAAAAGGTAAATCTAACACATCTCACTAAAGTGACAAGTATGGTTTCCACAGCAACGAGATCTTTATTTATAGGAGAATTTTCATTATCTGGCTTCAATATAGTTCATCAATTATTACAGTAATACAGAGAAGATCATAGTTATATATATTTAAAAATTTTAACTACCTCTCCAGGGACATTACCAATTCAAGTCATAATTTGACAGGGACTACCAAAGAGTCCATTCATTGTGGTCATTTGTTCAATGAAAGTAAATAAAAAAGTATGCTGCACCTTTCTGGAAAGTCTATTAAGCTGCATTATATAGCCCTCCCCATGGAAGCAGAATTGAAAAACAACAACAGGAAAAAGGAATTAAGGGGGCATTTACTTGTATTAGACACATCCGTGGGGCTGTTGTTTGGAGAAGTAATTGGAGACGGCTCTCTTTTCTTGAATCCGGTTTTTATCTATGAAAGAAAATGAGAAACATGAAATGGCATTTTCTAAAGTAGGTCAAAGACCAAGCTAGGAGGACATGTGAACATAAAAAAAATATGGTTAAAGAGATTGAAGCAATGCTGAAAAATGAGTCAAACCCCTAACATTTGGGTATGTTCACCTTCAGATAAATAGCTATATAATCGAAGAAATTAAAGGTAACAGTTACTTTGAATCTTACTGTGTCCAAGGCCAACAAAATATAAGGCTTTATGCTGCAGTTTTCAAAGGGTAACAGAACCCAATATAAAAAAATGCCAGGAGCTACAGAAGCTAGAAAATTTCATGTGCGATGTTTGAACAGCATGGACCTATGGCTGGCTTTATCTTTGAAAATTCTCATCCGGTTATCTAAAAGCCTGCCTGTATTTCTTTTTTTTTTTTTTTTTAATCTTTGTAGTGAACATAGGTTTCAAGTACAAATACTTCTCTTTGTTCCTTTCAGCTGTCAGAGCTCTGTGGTAGGGAACACTTGATATGTGGGTTTGATCTGAAATTCTATCATTCTGCCTGAACCTAATTTTGCAGAACCATATTCAAGGAAATATGGTCTATACAAGAGAGAGCAACCAGACAGATACTAAAGAGTAGCCTTGGTACATAGCAAAGAAGCTAAAGAATTAAAAGGGAGAATTGTCTGAAGTCATCCAAGGAATCAAAAGAGATGATGATAAATGGAATCACAATGGGGGTTGCCAGAAACTCAATTGGATCTCTTGGCTATGTGTTGATATGTGTTGCCATTGGGTCACATCAATGCTGCCTCAAGAATCACAGGGGCTCGGCTCATGGTATGTTGACAATGCAATGGACTGATGACCCCACCAATATGGTTATTCTGCAGCAATACAAATGCCAATCCTTCTGTACCCTTTGATTCATTTTTATTCATGTGTTTCCTTTAATCTTCCAAAGATGACTCATCCAAAATATTGAAGGGGTTCCTCAAGGTCTTTTTATATTTTGAGAATACCAGTGCAGAATTTACAAGAGGTCTTCCCTAGAATACCACTCCTACCATTCCCTCCATCCCCAAGTCCTCAATGCCTTCCCTTTGAGATTATCTCCTATTTATGCTGTATACACCTTCCGTATATAGCTGTTTGTATATTGTCACTCATTAGAATATAAGCTCCATGCTTTTGTGTGTATTCCCAGCATTTAGCATAGTACCTGGTTACATGATAAGCTCCTCATAAATGTTGGTTGACTTAACTTGAGAAAGCTGACTTTTGGGAGGGAAATATAGATAAAACACAAAGAATTTTGTGAACTGTATTTGTAAATTTATAAATGGAAACTCTTACCTGATTTTTTTTTAATGACATTAAGGTGGTATTCACAGCATTGGGAGTGGATGACATCTTTTGATCAGAGTTCTCATGATGAGAAAGGATATTAAAAGACACTGAAACCTGGGCCTCACATCCTGCCGAAGATGGCAAGAGGGATGAGCACTGTGTGATTTCTTGCTGACTTGAGCTAAGTTTTTGTCTTATGAACCCTATCTCCCAAGCAGATTCTGATCTAGAATTAGAGAGAAAATATTTTATGAATGTAAGAAGACTTTTTCGCTATTAGAAAAATAAAGCAATTCATTCTACTGCAGAGATGTCAAACATGTGGCCTATAGGCTGAACCAGATTTAAATGTGATTGGAAAATATTTAACAACAGAAATAAAAATAAAACAAAACATTGAAAATGTTAATATGTAGTTTTTGAAGTAAATATGTGGCCTGCAGGGACCCCAATGTACAGTTTAATGACATCATTTCTAATTTTAAAACCACTGTTCTACTATATTAGAGATTCTTAAAGTGCAAAGTATTTCACTAAAACATTTACAATTACTGTTTTTAACAGATGTACTAAGTAATCTGTATTTTCTTTTAGACTTAAAGATAGTTACCTTAATTTTGCTCTAGTAATTATACTTTTAGCTTCTTCAAATGAAACACCAATCAATGACTCCTTATTTATAGACACAAGCTGATCCCCTGGCTTTAATCTTCCATCCTACCAAATAATTAAAAAAAAAGTTCATTTAAAAAAAATTAACAGAACCAACATAACTAAATGCAAATAACAATAGTAGTGGTAGTAATAACAATATGGTGTACAAACAGCAAATTTATAAAGTCTAGATAAAGGATTTGATCTTTATGATTTCTATCAAGTTGGAGTTTGGTTTTAGATATAAGTGAAATTGTTTCACTTTTACTTTAAGTTTTAAATTATTCTTCTTAGACAAACAGCAATATGTTTTGTAGGAATATGTCTCTACATATGTTTTTCAAATGGTTTTTCCATTAAAAAAATTCATCTTAAGTTCTTATTCACATTCTATAATTCTTTCCCCTCCAAAATAATGTTTCAGGTTCAGTTCTCACTCAGGAACAATTCTTTTGAGATTTTCCATTGCACTTCAACGTGTCTAAGCAAGGAAAATTCACTTTTCTACTTGGGATAGTGATTCTCTGTAGGGCAGTGACTGTAACTTTTGGAGTCTTTAAAATGTAATTAAAAAAAAACAAAAGCAAACCCTACCTAAAAAGAACCCTGCCATTTCTGCAGGGTCAAAATTATCCCACAGTATTTTACAAAGTCAGTATATTAATGACCTAATGATTTCTAAAATATGGAAATTTTCAGTATAGAAGTTCCCTCCAATCATGCAGATTGTACCCCTCATACTCTGAGCATCGCCTGAGATTCAGAGAGGATCAGTGATTTGTCCATGGTCATAGCTAGAGCAGGAAATGAAATTTGAACTCTATCACCTATGTTACACTGCCTTCTCCCCTACCCTTTTTTAAAAACTATGAATGACAATTAAATTGAGTTGTATAATATGGGGTGACCCAAAAGTCTTAGTCTTGTTTTAAGCTTTAAGAGTTTAGTAGATATTAAATAATGATGACAGTGATGATGATGCTAACTTTAATAGCTTAAAACTGCACTGAGACTTTGGGAACACTGTACATTTAAAGATGGTGAAAATGGAATTATGTATGAAGAAAAGCTGGTAACATCGACTAAGCTCACTTTTGATATCTCATTATGGTATGGAGTTGATGCTGGGCTCTAAAAGGTTGTGGGAGTGGAAAGTAAGCCCTAGCAGTTCCTACAAAGTGGACAAGGTTTTAAGTTTGAGCTTGGTGATATAATGTCAGTTGTTGAAGGACCAGTTAAAGGTGCATTTCTAGACTGACCAGAGTAGGATACATTTTTCCCCCCATGCAAGACACTTTATAGGTTTCAATGTGGTTAATGGAAAGAGTGACCACATTGATAAATTCATGGACCTTTAAAGTATTAAGCACATGCTGGCAAATCCATGGCTATTTTGCTGTTCATCAAAACAAATACTACATAACTACTGTCAAAAAAGCACAAATCACTAGGTACTTTGCTGGATTTGTGATCTCATTGCTGAGTTGTAACACCAATAGCTTCTACCACAAAGACTAAAGATAATGTTATTGCATCTTTAAGAGGCTTTGGAGAATTCCAGGAAAGATGAAAACATAAAAGATCATATAGAAGCCAAGCTCTCCAAAAGATACTCCAGAAAAAACTGAGAAAATGGCTCCAGAAAGATTAATAATAAAGAAGCCAGGAAAGACTCAGAAGCAGTATCATTCATTCCAGAACTGCATAAAAAAGAGGGCCAGAAGAGGGCTGGAGGCTGATAAAGGGGTCATGGAATCCCATTGGCCATGTAGCTTAATCTAATAGTCAGAAACGAATCACTGTTCTACCATGCCCATGAAGGAGTAATCCAAATGCTGCATAAGTATCATGAATAAGGGAGAAGCTACCTCCCATGAGGTGGTTCTTTCTAATTTTGGATATCTCTAATTGTTAGAAGATGCTCCTCCTATACTCTGAGGTCCAAAAGGATAAATCTAAACCTTCATCCACGTTGGTCCTCCAAATACTTGAACACAGGTATCATCTCTCTCCTGAATGTTTTCTTCTCCAGGCTAAACTTTCATAGTTTCTGCCACCCAGGGGCTTTTAATATGAAGTCTATAAACTTGGTTTTTCTTATCATTTTGGGAATTGTATTTCAATATAATATAATTCAAAATAATCAGTTATCCTTGTAATACTATGTATTTTATATATTTAAAAATATTATTCTGAGAAGGGGTTCACACACTTTACCATACAACCAAAGGGCTCCATAACACACAAATAAGAATAAAACCTCCTAATTTAGCCCATTCCCATATGTGGGACTCAGTGCTCTTCATCAACTTGGCTGTCATCCTGTGGTCAATCTTCAAATACCAATTTCTTTCTTAAGCTTTGATACGATGAACTGAACATAATTTACCAAATGAGTTCTCACAGGGCCAAAGGACTACCACTTTCTAATTCCTAAAGGCTATGCCTTGGTTATTTTTGTTGTTGTTCAGTCATTTCAGTTGTGTCTGAGTCTTCATGACCCCATTTGGGATTGTCTTGGCAAAGATACTGGAGTGGTTTGCCATTTTCTTTTCTGGCTCATTTTACAGATGAGAAAACTGAGGCAAACAGGCTTCAGTGATGTGCCCAGGGTCACATAGCTAGTGTCTGAGGCTGGATTGGGACTCAGGTCTTCCTGACTCCAGGCCTAGCACTCTATCCACTGTGCCACCTAGTTGCCTTCCTTAGTCCAAAATAACCTTAGCTTTTGTGGGCTATTGCAGCACACTGCTAACTCATACTGAGTTTGTAGTCTACAAAAAATCCCCAGTTCTTTTTAGGACAAATAGCTTTCTAACTTCTCATATGGAGCTTGTGAAATTGATTTTTGGGATCCAAATTTAAGACTTTATATTTATTCCCTGGAATTCAATTAGATTCAACCCAGTGTACTAACCTGTCAAGATCTTTTTAGCTCTTGACTCTGCTGACCAGCATGTCAACTATTCCTCTCTGCTTAGTGTCACTGACAAATAAGATAAGCTCACAATCCATTACTTTATTTGAGCCATTGAAAAAAAAACACATTAAAAAGCATAAGGCTGAGCACAGATCCTAGAGGATTCTATGAGATACTTCCTGCCCCACTGACACTGAACCATAATTACGGTCAAGTCTAAACTAGTTCCTCATCCATTTAACTGTGTTGTTTTAGTCCACAGAACTCTCTTTTCCACAAGAATAGTATAAAATACACATTGTGTTTAATTAAAAGCAAAAAAAAGCAAACTAGAAAGATAGAGTAAATATTAACAACAATCAAATGAGTGAGGAGAATAGACAAATATCAAAGTTAAGACTAGACAGAGAATCCTGATGGGGACCTAAAAGGAAGTGACTAAAAAGCATTTTATGCATTATTAATTTCAATGTAAAGAACTATTATTCAGAAGTGCTTGTAGTGATATTTTATATTGTTTCTATTAAAACATTCATTTTTAAATGATTAATACAAAATTAGACACACAAGAGGAGCAGTGATATGTTTTTGTTGTTGTTTCAGGCATGTTTGACACTTTGGGATTTTCTCGGCAGAGATAGTGGAGTAGTTTGCCATTTCCTTGTCTAGCTCATTTGACAGATGAGGAAACTGGGGTGAACAGGGCTTAATAATTTGCCACTATTAGTGGCACACAGCTAGTAAGTATGAGAGCAGGTCAGGTCTTTCTGACCCCAGGCCATGGTGCTCTATCTAGCTGTTCTAGAGTGTTACAGTGGATAGATATTTGGCCGAAGAGCCAAGGAAGACCCTGGCTCAAGTCTTGATTATGACACATAATGGCTATGTGACCCTGGAGAAATCATTTAACTGCTGTGTTCTAGGTACTCTCTAAAACTATGAATTACAGCAAAATTTCTGTATCTATACTGGTAGAGGGGGTTATGTGATTGTATACACACTGGTATATTCATGAGTACCTAAAGGATATATAAGTAAATCAGCAATAGGGCATAGTGGATAGAAAGCCATTCTCAGAGTTAGGAAGACCTCTGTGTCCTGCCTCCCTTTTACATCTGGGCTATGTAACCTTGCCAAGTCACTTCATCCCTCGGTGGTCCAGGCAACACATTAAGACCACTGGAGGAAGAGTAACCACTGATCTGCATTAGGAGAGAATAGGAGAGAGTATATCTTCACAAGGAGGTCCTCAAACCAAGGAAATCACAGGTCCAGATTAAAGGAGACAAACAACAAAAGGGAAATAACATAAATTGAACTCATCTGAGAATATGCCTATAAATGACTTGCTTGTCTTGATAGCAATCTATCAATCAACATTTACTAAGTTCCAACTATGTATGAGGAACTTGTGCTAAATATTAGTAATACAAAAAGAAGCAAAAGCCCCTGCCCTCAAGGAGCTTAGTCTAATAGGGGAGGCAACATGCAAATATGTACATATCAAGCAAGCAATATACAGGATAAATAGCAAATAATTAAGAGAGAAGGCACTGGAATCAAGAGAGGTTAGGAAAAGTTTCTTAGAGAAGATAGGATTTTAGTTGGGACTTAAAGGAAAAAGTAGAAAAGGGAAAAAGTTTCAAGGCATGGAGGATAGCCAAAGAAAATGCCTAGAGCCAAGAAGTGGAGAGTCTTGTTTGGGGAAGAGCAAGGAGGCTGGTGTTCATGGATCAAAGACCATGCATCAGCAAGTAAGATGTAAGTAGATTGGGAAGGGAGGAGGGGGCTAAGCTATAAAGGGCTTTAAATGTCAAATAAAGTATTTTGTATTTGTTCCTGGAGGTTATAGGGAGCCACTAGAGTTTACTGAGAGGGGGCAGACACAGTCAGACATATGCTCTAGGAAAATTACTTTGTTGGCTGAATGGAGGACGGATAACAACAACAACAACAGCTAGTATTCATGTAGCACCTACTGTGTGCCAGGTATTGTGATAAGTGCTGTACAAATATATTATCTCATTTGGGCCTTACAACAACCCTGAGAGGGAGGTGCTATTACCATCCTCATTTTACAGTTGAAGAAACTGAAGCAAACGGAGGTTAAGTGACATGCTCAGGGTCACAGAGCTAGCGTCTGAGGTTGGATTTGAAATCAGGTTCATCCTAACTCCAAGCTCAGTGCTCTCTCCACTATGCCACCTAACTGCCCTCATTGACTAGAGTGGGGAAAGACTCACTGTCTTTCCGAGTCAGTGAAGGTCAGTGACAAGACAAAAGTCAAAAAGGGATGGCCTGGGGTACAGTGGATGACCCGGGTGTCTTCCATGTCTGACCAAGCTCTTAGTACTTCAAAAAAGTGCCTTTGTGGCTTCTGGAACAAACAGTTCCCATCCACACATTCTCCTGGGGGAAGTCTTTACATGCTTGGAGAAGACATCCCCCTCACTCACTGAAGGTTTAAGGCCTCTCTGTAAATCTCAACCTGGTTGTTGGTTCATCTGCCAAAATGATTTGCTAGGGTGTGGCTGCTGCCCATGCTACAACTTCTTGGAGCCACAGTGAGTTGGTGGACACCAAAGGTGGATAAGTAGCCGTGAAATTGGCTCTCAGCAAGCCCTCATACAAGTGGTGGCAGTCCTACCTGAATACCCCATACACTCCAAAGATTACCAATTGAAGTAGTATAGGAGAAAAGGAAAGGACCCAGGAAAGAACATTTAGGGACAATTTGGATGAGGATCCAGCAAAGGAGACAGAGAAGGAACAGTAGGGAAAAAACCAAGAGAGACTGGTGTTCATCAGCAATCACTGGCCATTTAGATTTGTATGCACCTACAATGAAAGGTTTCTTAATACAGGATGTAACAAATACATTTTATCCAGAAGAGTCAAGATGATGGAATAACAGCACAGACTTTCTAGAGTGTTCCCGCCAAGCCCAGCCAAATACCTGTAAAAAATAGCTCTAAACAAATTCTAGAGCTGCAGAACCCAAAGAATGACAGAGTGAAGCAAATTTCCAGCCTATGACAACCTGGAAAGTCGCTGGGAAGTGTCTATCATGCCACACTGGGAGCAGAGAGCAATCCAGTGCAGGTGGCAAGTGCACAGAGGGGACCTGAGCAGGCCTTGGGGAGACTGAATCTCTCATACCTGTAGTGGTTTCCAGACTTCATGACCCCAAAACACTGAGGGATAAATTAGAAGGTCAGTGCGAAAAGTCTGTGAGACCAGTGCAGGAGAGCAGAATGGTCCAGCACCAGCCCCAGGCTGGCTGAGAGGCAAGGGGGCAGCAGGGGCAGCTACAGCCACTGTTTCTGGAACTCTAGGCCCACAGATGTGGGGGAATCCAGCAGCTGACAGTATATCCCATCCCCACTGGAAGCAGAGAACTATCTTGACAAAGAGCTGAAAAGTCAAGTAAATGGCTGGGGAAATAAGCAAAAACCAAAAAAAGAATCAGACTATAGAATCTTACTTTGGTGACAAGGAAAAACGAAACATGCAAATAGAAAAAAACAAAATCAAAGCTCCTCTATCCAAAGACTTCAAGTTAAATATGAATTGGTCTCAGGCCATGGAAGAGCTCAAAAAGGATTTTGAAAATCAAATGACAGAAGTAGAGCAAAAACAGGAAAGAAAAATGATAGTGATGCAAGAAAATCATGAAAATCAAGTCAATTGCTTGCTAAAGGAGACCCAAAAAAAATGCTGAAGAAAGTAACACTTTAAAAAACAGACTAACCCAAGTGGCAAAAGAGATCCAAAACGTCAGTGAGGAGAAGAATGCCCTAAAAAGCAGAACTGGTCAGATGAAAAGGGAGACCCAAAAGCTCACTGAAAAAAATAATTCCTTAAAGATTAGAATGGAGTAGATAGCAGCTAATGACTTTACAAACAATCAAGAAATTATAAAGCAAAATCAAAGGAATGAAAAAATAGAAGACTGTGAAATATCTCATTGGAAAAACAACTGACCTGGAAAATAAATCCAGGAGAGACAATTTAAAAATTATTGGAGTACCTGAAAACCATGATGAAAAAAAGAGCCTAGATATTATCTTTCAAAAAATTTCCAAGGAAAACTGCCATGATATTTTACAACCAAAAGGCAAAATAAATATTGAAAGAATCCACCAATTACCTCCTGAAAGAGATCCAAAAAGAGAAACTCGTAGGAATACTATAGCCAAATTCCAGAGTTCCCAGGTCAAGGAGAAAATATTGCAAACTGCCAGAAAGAAACAATTCAAGTACTGTGGAAATACAATCCAGATAACACAAGATGAAGCAGCTTCTACATTAAGGGACTGAAGGGTTTGGAATATGATATTCCAGAAGTCAAGGGAACTAGGATTAAAACCAAGAATCACCAATCCAGCAAAAGTGAGTATAATACTTAAGGGGAAAAAATAATCATTCAATGAAATAGAGGACTTTCAATCATTCTTGATAAAAAGACCAGAGTTGAATAGAAAATTTGACTTTCAAGCACAAGAATCAAGAGAAGCATGAAATGGTAAACAGGAAAGAGAAATCATAAGGGACTTACAAAAGTTGAACTGTTTACATTCCCACATGGAAAGATAATATTTGTAATTCTTGAGACTTTTCTCAGTATTTGGGTAGTTGGAGGGAACATATACATATAGACAGAGGGCACAGGGTGAGTTGAATAGGAAGGCAAGATATCTACAAAATAAAATTAAGGAGTGAGAGGAATATATTGGGAGGAGAAAGGGAGAAATGGAATGGGGCAAATGCTCTCATAAAAGAGGTGAGAAAAAGCCTTTTCCGTGGAGGAGAAAAGGGAGGAGGTGAGAGGGAAAAAGTGAAGCTTACTTTCATCGCATTTGGCTTAAGGAAGGAATAACATGCACACTCAATTTGATATGAAAATCTATCTTACACTATAGGAAAATAGGGGAGAAGGAGATAAATGGGGTGTTGGGGGATGATAGAAGGGAGGGCAAAAGCGAGGAGGGGGTAATTAGAAGTAAACACTTTTGGGGATGGACAAGGTCAAAAGAGAGAATAGAATAAATGGGGGGCAGGATAGGATAGAGAGAAATATAGTCTTTCACAACATGACTTGTATGGAAATCTTTTGCATAGCTACACATGTATAACCTATATTGAATTGCTTGCCTTCTCAGCGGGGATGGGTGGGGAGTGAGGAAGGGAGAAAAGTTGGAACCCAAAGTTTTAAAAAACGAATGTTAAAAATTGTTTTTATATGCAGCTGGGAAATAAGAAATACAGGTAATAGGGTACAGAAATCTATCTTGCCCTATAAGAAAACAGAGGAGATGGGGATAAGGGAAGGGAGGGATGTGATAGAAGGGAGGGCAGACTAGGGGAAGGGGTAATCAGAATGCATGGTGCCTTGGGGTGCAGGGTGAGGAGAGATGGGGAAGAAATTTGAAACTCAAAATTTCGTGGAAATGAATGCTGAAAACTAAAAATAAATAAATTTTTAAAAAAACAAATACATTTTATGTTATGATTCATTAAAAAGAGGCAAAGTACTCTAATGAAGCATATTTCAATATCCATCTATTCATTCAGCAAACATTTCTTTATTAAATGCCTACCAAGAACAAGTCTTTAAGTTGGATGCATAAGGGTATTAAGACAAAAAAGCAAACAATCCATGCCTTACAACATACAGAAGAGCATGCATAATATATGCCCAAGTAAATATAATTGAAAACAGAGGATATGGACAAAGCGTTCAATCAAAATTAGAGGTTAAAGAGACCACTTTATGAGGGAGGGATTAAGGAATGATCTTTCTGATCAAAATTATTGCATAACATGTAATCACCACACAGTCATTCAACCAGTTTTCAAAAATCTTTTGCACTTTTAAAATTCACTATGTGCTAATTTAATAAGTGTCTTTATGAAAATAACTTAATACTTTCTAAATTTTTTAACCCAATAACAATGCTTTAGAACTTTAAATTAAATGAACCTATTTTAAAACTAATTATTAAATTAGCCAAATTTAATAATATGGTGGTATTTAATTTATTAATTTAATTAAAATGTAATTAATTTTTAAGATAATTAAAACATCAATTACAATGTTATAAAGCCCCAAATTAAGGTTCTTCTTTAAATCCTGTACTTTGGAATGGGCTTGGTTCTAGTTAGAATTTTCTCAGTTCAGATCAACTACATGGACCCATTTACATAATGAATTCCTGCACATGAACCTCTGCATGTCTGTGATTTGTGCATGAAGACACACAAAGATAGTTTTTTTTAAATGCAAGGAATTGCATCAAGCAACGTTCCCTGTGAACTAGCCCTCCTACATAACAACTGTCCTTGACAACTGACTTCAAAGTAATGCCCCTGAAGTACATAATAGCTTAAAAGTGACTCCTGAATCAGTTTAAGAAAGGTTAAACATTAATTTCCTCAAAGAATCTTAGAATTGAAAAGGATTTTAGGGGTAAACTAGCGGTAACTTCTCAAGTGACAGGTGAAGAAAAAAGTGAAATAGAAAAGGTCCAAGGAGATTAAGTGACCTGTCAATTAATTTGTCATATGGTTAACTGTTTCATATGGCTGTGGATAGTTTGGATTTCTTCCTCTGAAAACTGCCTATTATATCTTTTGACCATTTATCAATTGAGAAATAGCACTTATTCTTATGAATCTGAACCAGTTCCTTACATCTTAGTAATGAGAACTTTACTACAGAAATTTGCTGCAAAGATTCCCGCTCCCCCCAAATCACCGTTTTGTCTAATTTTAGCAACATTGGTTTTGTTTATATAAGAAACTTTTTAAAATTTTACATAATCAAAATTGTCCATTTTATCTTCTGTGAGCATCTCTAAATCCTGCTTGGTCCATAATGTTCTATCTATAAATCTGAATGATAATTTCTTCCTTGCTTCTCTAATCGGTTTATGATGTCACCCTTTAAATTTAAGTCAAGTGCACACTGTATCTTGGTATGAGGTATGAAATATTGATCTGTACCTAGTTTCTACCAAAGTACTTTCTAATTTTCTCAGTAGTTTTTGTTGAGTAGTGAGTTGCTTTAATGCCAGTTTACCCCAGGTGCTAGAGTCTTTTACTAACCGTAGTATACTATGCTTTTTTGCTTCTATATATTTTGTAACTCATCTTTTCCACTAATCAAACTCTATTTCTGAGTCAGCAAAGATATTTTTGATGATTACTGCTTTGTACTATAGACTGAGATCTAGTATTGCTGAGTCTCCTTTCTTTTCAGGGTTTTTCACTGGTTTCCTTGAGACCATTTGTTCCTCCAGATGAATTTCATTATTATTTTTTCTTTTCTTTTTTTCATTATTATTTTTTCTAGCTTTATAAAATAATCCTTTTGGTTCATATGGCACTGAATAAATAAATTAATCTAGGTAGAGTTATTAGTTTTTATTAAGTTGGCCAGCCTACCCATAAGCAATTAATATCTTTCCAATTATTTTAGATTTGTCTTTATTTCTATAGAATACCTTTTAATTATATTCATAGAGATAATGTGTGTGTCTTGGCAGGCAGACTCCCAAGTATTTTATGACTTTTTCTACCTCTTCCCGGTGCATTGTGTTGGCAATATACACAAATGCTGGTAACTTAAATGCAATTACTTTATAACTAGCAACTATGCTGAAGTTATTGTTTTAATTAAGTTTTTAGTTGATTTTCTAGAGTTCTCTCAGTAAACCACAACATTTGCAAAAAGTAAGCATTTTATTTCCTCTTTGCCTATTCATATTTCCTAGATTTCTTTTTTTTCTTACTGTGATACATTTAGAGCACTATATGAAACAGGGGTGATAATGGACATCCTTGTTTTCCCCTGATCATACTGAAAAAAAGAAAACAAAACTTTTTCTGGTCAAATTTCATCATCTTTTCATAGTCATCATCCATCTTGATATTTCCACAGTATCTGGCACTGATGACAACTCTCTCCTCCTGGATACTCTCTTTTCTGGATCTTCATGACACTACTGTCCTGGTTCTCCTCCAACTTGGCTAAAAATTGCTCACTTTCCTTTGCTAACTCATTATCCATATCATAATACAAGGCTCTGTCTGGGTTCTCTTCTCCCATACACTTTTCTTTTAATGATTTCAGCAGCTCCCTAAGAGAAGATTTTTGATGTCAAGACCATTCAATTAGATTCATCAAGTGTTTACTGAGTGCCTACATTAATTCTGAAATTCTACCTAAACAAGAAAAGAAGGTGCTCACTCAATGACAGCAAACCACTTTGCACTGCTGCCAATGTAATGAATAGTGGTTCCCAACCCGTGGGCCAAAGATCCTCTTGGGGTACCTTGAAGAGCTACTGCAAAGGATCCAAGAACCCATATGGAAATCAAGCATTGTCTTTTTGCTCTTTATTTAGCTTCAACAAAAATATAGCATGAATCAACAATGGATTTTGTGCCTGTGGCTTTATATTATTGATGCTTCATTTGTGTATAAGATGAATAATTTGTTTTTTTAGTCTCTGAGAATGAAAGATGAGCTTTCCTTCTACTTTTGTGAATAAAATATTAGTAATGCATAAAACATATTATATGTGTTTTTATATATTAGATATTTATATACTTATTTCCATTGTATTTATATATTATACGTGTTTCTAAATTATAAATACATAAAATTTATTGAGAGTTGCTACTAAATGCTTGATAGCTTTCTGTCATCTTTATTCAAAGGCTGGATAACCGTTGGTCATGTATGTCATAGAGATGATTCTTGTTCAAGTATGAATTGGACTAGATGGCCTCTGAGGTCCCTACCAGCTCTGAAATTCTTCGATGTTTTGTTGGTTTGGTTTTTTTTTTTCAGTCAAAGGGTACTAACTACAATTATTACCTAGTGGAACTTGAGAAATTTTTGATGTTAAGAAAGCATCCTCATTTTTGACAAGGGTGAAAATCAGTGATACGGAACAATGATTTACTCTCCTTAACAATGTACTCTAGGTTTCTTCACCCTTCATTTATCTCCCATCTCTCCCCAATCTAGTTTTGTTCTGGCAATTTTCTTCTGTCTGGCTAGGCCTACAACAAACAACATTAATAACTTTTTGCTGCTCTCTAGTGGTAAATGCTGTAATTCCTCCCCTCCCCCTCACCAAATTGTGAAGTCTGAAGAAAGAAACCATAGAAAATGTGTAATAATAATAGCCTATGTTATATAGTAATAGTAGCCTCCCCTACACCCAGGGGGATATCATTACTCTAATGAAAAAATAATTAAAAGAGAAAAACAAAGCCCAGCAGGATTTAAGGAAATTTGATAGTTTACTTTGAATAAATTCTTAGGACGTTTTTAGGTATCTTTCAGATAGTCTGAAGAAATGAAGAAGTAATAGAAAAAAAAAACCTTTTTTAAAATTTGCAGTGCTTCAACTATACAGGCCAATGAATTATCCCAATACTGTTTTTGAACTAACTACTAATTTTAATCTACTCTCTGCTATAATGAACCGGTAGTAAAAAGGTTGGGAGACATTGTAAAATAAGGTCAATGGAAAAAGAATGCAAGTTCACTTGCTGGGAAATACATTCCTCCTAGCTTCATACTTGTTATTTGTCCCCATAGTCAAACATACTACACAGAGCAGCTACAGATGTACATTTTTTTTAACGAGTTGTCTGGTCTCCATTAATTGTTTAGGGTCAAAATTGTTTTGCTGACAGATTTGAAAATGTACTAAAAACTCACCAAGTTATTCATACTAAAGATATCTTGCAATCAGCAGAAGCAAAAAAGGCACGTGTCACAATCACAAATTTACTATTTCATCTGAAAGATTATTTTAGTGATATCTAAAGGAACATGCAACCTGACATGCTTTTTAGTGGTAAAATGTCATCACTTACCCATTCTTTTGATTTGGTAATTATAATTGTATCAAATATATTCAAAGATTGATTTTTATCTAGTGTGCAAACTTAAAAAAAATTATCCCAGCTTGAAATTAAATAGGGCATACATACTCTAGTCCCCAAATGACAGAATTCATTATGAGGATGCCATCTGTTAATAACAGTAGTTTATTTCTGGTATTCTATTCACCTATGAACTCTGTGTGTGTGTATATGTGTGTCTAAAGTAAAATATCACTAGACTAACAATCTAAAGGAGCAACAGAACACACACACATACACACAAGCACGCACACACGCATGAATTTCCACCTCCAAAAGACAAAAATTGCATCATGAATCTAAGACCTGGAATAGGCTTTAGGAACACTCTAGTGTAATCCTCTACTTTTATAGAGGAGGAAACAAAAGTACAGGGAGGTTGTGCAATTTGATAAAATTTATACAGCCAGTCAGTGGCGAATTTAAGCCTCCCCGACTCCCAATGTAGGGCTCATCACTACAGATGGTACTCTTTGTTTTAGACATGATGGGTGGGATCACTTCAAACATGATTGAGAAACTGAGTAGCCACAGAATGATAGCAACCATTGCTAGATTTTCCTTTCTCCCATGGAAAAAGACTGAGTTGATAAAACAATTAAAATTGACAGTTAAACAAATGTTATATCCCAAAAGCATGTCAAAATCAACCAATGCAAACATTATTTTTTTTTCCCCAAAATCCTGGTTATAGGAGGAACAAATATCTACCAGGAACTCCCATCATGAAAAGAGTCAAGGCTAATTCTTTCAGACTTGATGGCTATCCCATGGCCAGTAACTTAACACACCCTGCCCAGGTGACCAGATGTGTTTTGGGGGTGAGGGTATGAGGTTGGGGGAGAGGAAAGATTATTTGAGCCAAGAGCTATGGCCCTTTTAAGTATCTTTTCATGCCATGGCTAAATAAAATTTCTATTGTCAACTGCTAAATGTTCTACAAATGCAATCTTTAACCTGGAATGCCAAACCAGACTGTGTCAGGCCTAACTTATGATACGGTGATTACCTAGAAATAATTATGGAGAAAATGCTGGTGCATTGTTAAGGAGTCACTTTATCAAAACACCACAAGAACATAGAATTTATGAACTTTATGAAGCAACCCTGCTCTATACATTTGACAAAAAACAGCATCAGGGCAGGACTGTAACTTCTAATTACCTTGTACCTCTAACAGTACCTAATACAGTCCTCTAAACACAGAAGATACTCAGTTAATACTACTAATTGATGAAAAGAAAATGAACATAGATTATTATTTTTTTCTGTTATATTTTTACCTTATGGCAGTCTCCTCCAGCAATTATTTCCTGAATATATACCAAGGGCCCTTCATTCCGGTTAATTCCTCCCACAATATTCAGGCCTAAGCCGATTTCCTTGGTAACCGTTATCATCTGAAATGCAGGGTCCCTAGGAAAAAATAAATTAACACTTGTAGATCAGCCTAGAGACCAATACAGACATACTTTTAAGTTAACTGTTAATTCACATTCTTAGATTCAGTCAGTACTTAAATCATCAGGCCACACTTGCAACTAGTTTCCATAATGCGGTCATACTTCAGAATCCATAGATTTCCATGGCTACATTTTAAATATCTCATTAAAATAATTAAAATGTCAGAACCTTAGGATTAAATCAAATTTTAACAAGTTATGATTTATATAGGTTTACTGAAGAACTAATTAGAAGAACTGATTTTAATTGAGTTTAGGAATTAAAAAGAAATATTTCAATGTCATCAAATGTAATTAAAAAGTAGACTGATGGCTAGTTAAAGCATAATATAAATATGATCGTCTCCACTTAAAGTTGGCATAATGCAAATATGCCCATGCATAGGGGATGTTAAGGTACTAAGTATTCATTTTAAATAGGCTGAAGAAAATTGGGTGTCCACAATAATTCAGGTACCAATATGGCAAGCCCCCAAGATTGAGGTAGTGTCTAGTAAGAAGGGAAAATGGCACACATCAGAAACAGAGCAGGTCAAAAACTCCTATTCTGAGCAGTAGTGAGGTGAGGCCCATAAGTGGCTACTGCATCTCTAGCCTGGATGAGATAGGGAAGACTCAGTCTCAAAAAGGAGGAAAAAAGTGAGCCTTCAAAGAACTAACTATGTTTTATAAAATTATGAAGCTGGACATATGCTCACTCCCAAAATACTTCACAAGAGTCTCAAAGCTACAAAAAAGAATTTGAATAAAGCCAGATGAAAGACTCAAGGCTACCTGCCCCCACAGAAGTGCAAAAATGGAGTAGAACTGGGTGGAATAAGGACATTTAATAAGAAATGTTTCAGTTGATATAAAAGTGCAAAGCTCCTATCAACTGGATTTCCATAATTATCTTCAAATAAATCAGAAGATTTGCTTTGGAAAATTAAATCTACTCTGAATCACAGAGCTCATTATGTACAATGAAAAAGAGTTTTCTTTCTTTCTGTTTTTTTTAAACCTAATTTCTGATGTCAGATAATGTCACTGATATAAAGCTTAAAAGTCAGAAGCTAACTTGTCAGAAGTACAAGTATGGTTCTTATTTTATTGATGAGGAAGTTGGGACTTTGGAGGTTAAGTGACATGCATAAGGCCACAGTTCTGACTCTAAGACCACTGGGTAGACATATTTTCACTACTTGAAAACAAAACAAAATAAATACATAAAGCCTGTATCTTTTTAAACTACATACTAAAATCGCAAGAAAGGGAATGGTCTTTTAAAAAGTTACTGCCTATGTTTGGGGTTTTTTTGGGGGGAGAGGAATTTCTTATTCTGTGAGTCACTGATATTGTGCTGGATGTATCTATGCTGCTAGAAGGTTCTTGAAGTGGAGAGGATGGGCCAGGAATCTGTACTGTCACCAGGCACTTTGGATGCCAAGGTATAGGCTATGAACAGTTGGAACAGGCAGCAGGGAATGTGGAGAATAAGGAAATGAAGGATGAAGGGAGTTTGTGCAGAATTGGGTTGTATCTCAGATTCTGCTTTGTTAGAGCAAGAGTTTATAATGCTGAAAGGGATCTTAGGGGCCACAAGTGTGAATCCTCTAATTTTACAGAAGAGGAAACTGAGGCCTTGGGGGCTTTAGTGACTTGCATAAGGTCACAGAGGTGGTAAACAGCAAAGATGGTATTCAAATCCAGGTTTCCTGATTCCAAATCCTATGATACTACACTCAGTATAAAAAACACGGGAGCTTCTTATTAAAATGTGACTCTACATCCTAGTGGTGGAATGAAGGATGTACATTAGAATGCCCTTTATATACATTATAGCTTTAGTAAAGAATTTTTATTATTTTTACTATGGTCATTATTACTACATAATAGTATAGTGGGATATTATTATGAAACAACCCATTGTTTATGATAGATAATGATCTAGTGACAATGAGATAATATATGGAAAAATGTTAACTGTAAAGTGCTATAAAAATTTAAGTAGCTAGTGCTATCACTGACTAATTACTATTATTAACAAATTAGAGTAACTAATAATAGTAACTAATGATAGCTGTTAGTCAATTGCTAATTAACAACTTAAAAATTGTTATAATAGCAGTAGAATGCTTTGCTATTTTACTGTTAACAAATTATAGTAGCTAATAATTAATTAACATAATTAATAATAATAAGCTGTTTAATTGTCAGTAACTTAAGAATAATTGTAATCAATAATAGTGATAGAGTACTTCACTATTTTACTGTTGTTATTAACACATTATAGTAGCTAATAATAGCAACTAATAATTTAATCATTTAAGTGCTAATTAACTGTTAATAATAATTATTATCAATAATAGTGGTAGAGGGCTTTGCTGTTCTCATATTACCACATACCACCTCTCTTTTACCAAATACCTGTTTGTCAAAATGGAAACTGCAATATTTACTGAATTATAATTCTTATTAAAATACTGAAAGGAACAGGGACAGGGTTTGAACCTGCGATTTCAGTGGTATAAGGAACTCTCAGATGAACAAATTTCCTCTATCAATGCAGGTCAATACCTTCTCAGCAACTTACAGTATTAGAGAAATGCCTACAACACTGAGATGTTAAGTGACTTGCCCAGGGTCACACACCCAGTATGTCAAATGTATTCAAACAAATGACTTGAAAATGATGCAAAATTTGGCAGTGACCCACACACACTAATTTATGAGATTATGACTAGAGTGACTAGATGGAAAAAAGAAAACACCCCTTTAATTCAGATGTCATTATTTCAGGCTATATTCGTTTAAGAAAGACAACAAATTTTAATGCAAAAATTACGTTGCAACTTGACTGAATGCTGTTGTTTCGGAGCTATTTCCATTCATGCCTGTCATCATGGTATCCTTTGGATTTAATGTCTATGAGGACCTCGCTGATGATCCTGAAGAAATTATCTCAACAGTTTTTCCTAAAAGAGAAAAATTGGAAAACAAATCATCAGCCACCAAAATGATTCAAATCATTGCCCTAAATTAGACTTTGCCTTTGCATAAAGTCACTGGGTACATTTGGTACAAACACACACACACATATGTACATGTGTATATGCTTGTGGACGGCTGGATGGCATATATGCTTGATATATTTTGGGCTCTGGCATTTCAGTGAGTGCCTTTAACATTTGGGAAGTGTGAACGAAATCTCTTTCTGTACAAATCCCTAGGACGGAAGGATGCAAATCACCCTGAGCTAGCTATTCCAGTTTTCACTGGTATCACACGTACAATTCTTTAAAGTCAATCTTAGGGAAAGAGTTGGTCCTCATACAAGTTAGCTGTCAGGATACTCACAGAACTTTTGTACATTTCAGTGCTAGAAAACAGATAAATGCTCAATCCTCACTCATTGGCTAGAGATGGTATAGACCAGAGGTATGAAACTCGTTGCCTACTGGCCACACAATCCTAAGTACAGCCCAATCAGATTAAAATATAATTGAGAAACACTGGACAAAATAAATGGAAATACAATACAATAAAGATGTTAATTGGGGTTCTCTAAATCAGTATGTGGCTACAGGACCCACTTTATTTGAATTTGATATTACTGGTAAAGACTGTAGAAAAACTTCTTTCATACTCTGTACTGATCACTCATTTATCTCCACCTGCTTTGTAATTTTTTCCCCTGGATAATGAAAGAATTAAAATTGTATTTGTTTATATATTTAATGTTTTTATTTTATTACAACACAATGCTGTGAGGAATGAGTAATTACCCATACAAACATCAACTTTTCTTCTTAAATATAAGACAATATGAAATGTCACATAGGTTAATTTTATTCTAATATTATGAAATGTTTCTCTAGAGAGATTCTTAGAATTGGTTGTAGCCCTTGGGTGTCATCTAGTTTTAATCAAAAACAGTATGATGTTTTCTTTTACAGAAGGATTCCTTTAGTTGTTTCCCTAAAGTATGTGGATCATTTGTTAGTTAACTGACAACCAGTGTCCCATGAGGTAGGACTGCCTTCCACAGAAAGAAAAGAATGACTACTACAAATCCACAGACCTACTCTGTTTCAATTTATCATTCCCATTCTTTGTCTTCCCAATGTAATTTAATGTCTCTAAAATTCTCTATTATTTGCAAAAACTGGTCCTACTACAAAGTACAGGGATGTTGAACTTGAATGTCCAACACATCTTCAGTATGCATCAGGATCTGCTAGGCTGTCAGATATCCTTGGCAATTTTCCAACTAAGAAAGCATGGTCTGTTTAAAACTTAAATGTTCATTTTCACACTGGAAGTTAAATAGCGATGTTTAAGGTCAGGAATAGCTCTACAAAAGGACAGGCTTAAGAAATCCAAGGCCGGCTCAAAACTGTCATCTCCAACACCCCCATTTTCAACTTTCTCCCAGATAAGGTTGAGACGCAACCCACTTCAGCTCAGCAGAACCCCTAAGACTTTAACACATCATTACTCAGTAATATTGTGTGTGTGTGTGTGTGTGTGTGTGTGTGTGTGTGTGTGTGTATCTAGCTGGATATCTAGGCAATATCTTTGGACACCTGCTGAGGTACAAGCTGCTATTTCAGTGCATCCTTTTTTCCTTCATTTTTTTTTAAGTAAAAAAAGCAATCAATAATCTTCAGACCTAAGATTAGAGAAGGTTGGCTTTGTTCCAGGCACCAACATGGACACCCTTTCTTTGTGGAGAATATGGGGATTTTCTTCCCTGGAGCAGCTCATACTCCAAAGATTATCTGAAAGCCCTTATTCCCACAAGGGGTTTGTAGAGAAAATGGCTGATGGAAAAGGATGAGGAAGGAGGTAAAGGGATGCATCAGAGTTTAGAGATATGTTGCCTGTGGTTGTATTATTGCAAGAACAACCCTTCTGTTTGCTAGGATGCCACCTCTTTTGAGTCTCAACTAAATCTGCCTGAAGTGCATGAACCCAACTGAGATTTATTAGATAACCCCAATGCCTTCCATTTGTATATCTGAAACATCTCAATATAGCCACTGATGGATCTGCCATTGATGCTATTCAAAGATCCAGGTACTAAATAAACTCCAAGTGATAAGCAGAATGACCACAACAACATTATGAAAAACCTAATTAACTATGAAAAATTCTGCAATGAAAAGAATCCTTTGAATCTAGACCATAGAAAGATTTTTAAAAATCATCTCATTTTAGGGAAAGCACTGAGACCCAGAGATGAAGGCAATCTGGTTAGTCAGGGACAGAGTAAGGATGAGAACCTAGTTCTCCTGACCTCTCATCACACAGTCTTTCCATTAAAGCAGACAAACCTGTACATGGAAGGCAAAGAAGGTGAGCACTTGAGCCTAGCAGGCCTGAGGCCTTTGAAGGACTGATAGGACATTGAGGGGAAGACAGAAAGAATTGCTTTTCACAACGTTGGAGTTTCCAGAAGCAAAGTTTGGGCCATGAAGTTCTAGAAAGGGCTGTGATACATACCTAGTAGCCTTTTCTAAACCAAGCAACAAGAGCTGGGGCTTGATCCAGCACCTGGGGTGCTGACTTGGATATAGGACGGTGGGCAAGAGGGAATAAAGGAGTTTTAGTCAGGAAAGGGAAATGGTAACTAAGATTAAGTCCTAGTTGTCTCTACATTTGCATGGGATGGAAGTGCTTACTATGTGCCAACCACTTTCTTAAATGATAGGAATACAAATAGAAATGGAAGATAATCTATCCCTCAAGGGAGACATGTCATAAGTGGGGGACACAACACATAAGTAAGAATTCCAACTGCAGGGCTGATGGTAAGACCCAGGAGGCCTTGGCTTCGTTGTTTGGAAAGTGATTCCTGGTAGGATCTACACAAGCATAATTCTGACTGTAATGGAACCTTGCTACTCAGTAAGAAATAATGAACCCAACAAACACAGGGAATCACATGGAAAGACTTTTACAAACCAGCACAAAGTGAAATAGAGCCAGAAAAACAATAGATAGAATGACCACCACAATGTACATGGAAAGAACAAGCATTAAAAAGCAAATGAAACCACATCTTCACAAATGATAAAGACCAAGCTTGGCACCAAAGAAGAGCCATAAGAAGATGTCAGCCTGGGCTTCTTGGCAATAGTGGGGGTCTGTGAGCATGGAACATTACTCTAATGTCAAACTGTTTCAATGCACCAATTGGTTTTGTTGATTTTTAATTTTTTTCCCTTGAAAAAATTCTTTATAATAATGGATGTCTGGAAAAGGGTATTAGGGGGTATACTGAGGGGAAATATAGATCATACAAAAATAAAAGGCATCAATAAAAGTCTACTTTTTTTTAATTGAAGAAACTGAGGTCAAGAGAAGTAAATGATTTGCTCTAGGTCATCAAATAGGTTAGTGACAGAATCAGGACTAGAGCTCAGGGCTATCTCTTGGTACTGGGTTCAGTATCACTATATCACACTACATCAGTGACTATGACTAGCAAAGAAGTGGGAAAGTTAGTATGAATTCATTGGCTTAAAAGATATGGCAGAAACTTTAATTTGATGCCATTTTCGTAGAATTCATTTGTAAACATTTTAGGATGCAGACCAAATCTTAAGATAAATGGGACACGTTCTATCTGAAAGGAAAAACAAAGCTCCTTGAAAAAATAAGGAAGATTAATTAAGTGTTGCTCCTCACTTTTGTCTTGAGACAAAACAAAAGTCTAATACTGCAAATACCAGATTTTGCTTTATCAAGTACTTTCTGCATTCCAAAAAAAAACAACAACCATTTTCAGGCAGAAATTTGATTTCTCTTGAAAAATATCTAATAAGATATGTTAAGGGGGAGGAAGGAAAAGCATGTAAAATGAAGTCTTAACGATGTGATTTGCAAATAAGAATGCTCGGCTATGTATAGACAAGTGACTGGCATAATGCTACAGTTCCACAGCAATTTCAATCTTTCCTCTTAATGCTCTGAGAACAGAATATCCACCTGTATAATGAAGCAGCAGGCAAGAAAGATTCTCAAAGTAATAACTATCATGTGCAACGTAGGAAAAATGTTTGTATATTAGCTTTAATTAAAACATACACATTCAGAGAAAAAAATTATAGATCAAAAGCTTTTTTTTTTTAAAAGGTCAGCTAATGTAGAAAAATATGTGCTGGTTTCCCACGGTCACATATTTGGAATTGTGGAATAACAATAAACCTCTAAAACAGATTATGAGAGAGAAAGAGAGGCAGAGAGAGAGAGAATCCAGATGAAATATGCAAAATAAATATCTGGATATTTCTAAATAGAGTATCTAGGGATATGTAAACAACAATAACTACAATAACAACAAAAAGCCAATATTTATTTTCATCCAGATTTTAAAAATAGGCCATCACCTCTATCTGTAAGTCTACTTTTTGGGCCAAACCAAGTCAAACTTCCCTTATATTATAAAATCTTACCCTGAAAAACTTACTTGGAATAAATATGTTGCATTATTTGGCTAGCTTACATTATGTTTATATATTTTAAAATATCTATAGCCTATGTAGTTATTTAACATGAACCAACACATAGTGGCTAGGTTCTGTTCCTACTAGCTGTGTGCCATATGCAAGGTACTTTATCACTATGCCTCTCGGTTGCCTTATCAGTAAAAATGAGAGGGATGGCTAGGGAAAAACAAAAATTCTCTACGTATGATTTATTAAGGGAGCATTTGTATATTACCAATATACATATAAATTTCTACTGTATTCTTACTGTCCTTTCCCTATGCGATCACACACCTGGAAGAAGAGATAACATCAATTCCAAGTATCTTCACTTTGGATGCAAACATTCACAAACCAGTGATAACTACTAAAAATAGATGAGCCCTCTCTGGCAGCTTCTGTAATGAGACTCCCAAGTAAAACACAATAAAACATGAGGTTGTCACTTGGGAATTCTGTCTAAAATCATGCTCATTTCTCTTTTTGAAGATTGGAGGGATAGGGATATATTTCATAAGGCAAAGGACCTGGGACTACAACCAAGGATCAATCACCCAGCAAAACTGAGCATAATATTTCGGGCAACAAGATGGACATTCAGTGAAATAAGGGATTTCCAGACCTTTGTGATGAAAAGACCAGAGCTCAATAGAAAATTCAATCTTCAAACACAAGTGTCAAGAGAGGCATAAAAAGGTAAATGGGGGAAAAAAAACCTTGATATTCAATATGGGCAAACTGTTTACATCCCTATAAAGGCAGATGATACTTGTTAATTTTGAGAATTGTATATTTACTATGAAATACAAAAGAGATATACACAGCTAGAGGGAATGGGCATAAAGTAAATGATGTGATGGTAAAAATGTGATTTAAGGGTGCGAATGGATCGTAATGGGAGATGTGAAAAGAAGGAGGCAGAAAAAGGTAAATTACATCACAGGAAGAGGCACAAAAACGTATCACAGTAGAGTAAAAGAGGGGAGGGAGATGAGCATTGTTTCAGATTTACTCTCATTTGATTTGGTTCAAGGAGGGAACAACAAAACTCAGTTAAGTATAGAAATCTAAATAACTCTATAGGTAGTAGGAGGGGAATGGGGAAAGAAAAGGGGATGCTAAAAGGGAGGGAAGAAGTAGTAAGGGAAAAGGGGAGTAAAAGGGAGGAGGGTTGAAAGAAGGGAGGGAAGACTGAGGGAGGCGGTGGTCAAAAATTAAAACTATTGGGGGGCGGAGCCAAGATGGCGAAGTAGAAAGACGCACATACACATAGCTCCGAACACACAAACCACAGAACGGCTAGAGGGGACCAAGCCAGGGCAAATTCTGCACCCAGAGACCATGGAGTACTGGAGCGAGGGAGATTCCTGCTTTGGAGAGACCTGCGGACCTCTCGCGGGGGGTCCTACGCGCCGCGGACTGGGCACCGGGACGGGGAGCGGAGTACGGCCCTGCCGCAGCCGCGACATTGAGGGGAGAAGATCCGAGAGGGCTACGGGGATGGGATCTCCAGCGGCCACGCGGGTCCCCCCACCCACAGAGGGACCTCCAAACCTCTCGCAAAAGGTCCGTCGCGCTGCAGACGCGGAGCCCAGCCTGGACCTGCGGCGGCGGCACCGAGAGGCACAGATCTGAGAGGGCTCCGGAGGCGGGATCTTCAGCAGCAGCACAGGCCCCCCCACCAACAGGTGACTGACGGGGGTGGGTGAGAGAGTCTCTTTGGCGGGTTGAGAGGGGAGTGGGGTGCCCCCAAGGCTCGGGCCCCCCCGGGAGGTGGCGGCTGAGAGGCGGCTGCGGACAGGGGCTCCCCAAACGGGCAGGAGCCTGGATCCATTGTGGAAGGTCTGTGCATAAACCCCCAGAGGGAACTATGCCTGAGAGGCGGCCCTGCCCCTGACCACCTGAACTTAATTCTCACACTGAATAGCAGCCCTGCCCCCACCAAAAATCCTAAGGTGGGAAGCAGCATTTGAATCTCAGTCCCCAAACGCTGGCTGGGAGGACCAGGAGGCGAGGTGGGTGTGAGGAGAACATTCAGAGGTCAGGCCACTGGTTGGAGAAAATGCCAAGAAAAGGGAAAAGAAATAAAACTATTGAAGGGTACTTTATCGGAGAAAAGACACTTCCTCCCTTCCTTTCTGATGGGGAGGAACAATGCTTGCCATCAGGCAGACACAGAAATCGAGGATTCTGTGTCCCAGCCCACCCAATGGGCTCGGGCCATGGAAGAGCTCAAGAGGAATTTTGAAAATCAAGTTAGAGAGGTGGAGGAAAGACTGGGAAGGGAAATGAGAGGGATGAGGGAGAAGCATGAAAAGCAGATCAGCTCCCTGCTAAAGGAGAACCAAAAAAATCTTGAAGAAATTGGCACCTTGAGAACTAGCCTAACTCAGCTGGCAAGGGAGGTGCAAGGGGCCAACGAGGAGAAGAACGCTTTCAAAAGCAGAATTAACCAAATGGAAAAGGAGATTCAAAAGCTCACTGAAGAAAATAGATCTTTCAAAACTGGAATGGTACGGATGGACGCTAAGGACTTTTCGAGAAAGACAGATATCTCAGAACATACCGCGCAGATTCGAAAAATGGAAGATAATGTGAAATATCTTATTGGAAAAACAACTGACCTGGAAAATAGAATCAGGAGAGACAATGTAAAAATTCTGGGACTACCTGAAAACCATGATCAAAAGAAGAGCCTAGACATCATCTTCCATGAAATTATCAAGGAAAACTGCCCTGAGATTCTAGAACCAGAAGGCAAAATAAATATTCAAGGAATCCGCAGAACACCGCATGAAAGAGATCCAAAAAGAGAAACTCCTAGGAGCATTGTGGCCAAATTCCAGAATTCCCAGGTGAAAGAGAAAATATTGCAAGCAGCTAGAAAGAAACAATTCAAGTATTGTGGAAATACAATCAGGATAACACAAGATCTGGCACCCTCTACATTGAGGGATAGAAGGGAATGGAATAGGATATTCCAGAAGTCAAAGGAACTAGGACTGAAGCCAAGAATCACCTACCCAGCAAAACTGAGTATAATACTTCAGGAGAAAAAACGGTCTTTCAATGAAATAGAAGACTTTCAAATTTTCCTGATGAAAAGACCAGAGCTGGAAAGAAAATTTGACTTTCTAACACAAGAATGAAGAAAACCATGAAAAGGCGAACAGCAAAGAGAAATCATAAGGGACTTACTAAAGTTGAACTGTTTACATTCCTACATGGAAAGACAATATTTATAACTCTTGAAACATTTCAGTATCTGGGCAGTCGGTGGGAGTACACACACACACACATGCACACACGCACACATACATAGAGACAGAGTGCACAGAGTGAATTGAAGAGGATGGGATCATATATTAAAAAAAATGAAATCAAGCAGTGAGAGAGAAATATTGGGAGGAGAAAGGGAGAAGTTATATGGGGCAAATTATCTCTCATAAAAGAGGCAAGCAAAAGACTTATTAGTGGTGGGATAAAGAGGGGAGGCAAGACAAAAACATGAGGTCTACTCTCATCACATTCCACTAAAGGAAAGAATATAATGCACACTCATTTTGATAGGAAAACCTATCTCATAATACAGGAGAGTGGGGGACAGGGGCACAAGCAGGGTGGGGGGGAGGATGGAGGGGAGGGCATGGGGAGGAGAATGCAATACGAGGTCGACACTCATGGGGAGGGAAAGGATCATAAGAAAATAGAAGTAAAGGGGGACAGGATAGGATGGAGGGAAATATAATTAGTCCTATACAACACAACTAGTATGGAAATCATTTGCAAAACTAAACAGATATGGCCTATATTGAATTGCCTGTCTTTCAAGGGGAAGGGGTGGAGAGGGAAGGAGCTAAGGAGGTTAGAACTCAAAGTGTTAGGACCAAATGTAATGTTCTTACCACTGGGTAACAAGAAATACAGGTTAAGGGGTCAAGAAAGCTATCTGGTCCTACAGGACAAAAGAGAAGACGGAGACAAGGGCAGGGAGGGAGGATAGAGGAGAGAGCAGATAGGTCACAGGGGCAATTAGAAAGCTCGGATTTGGGGGGGGGGAGGGGAGAAAAGGGGAGAAAATTTGTAACCCAAAATTGTGTGAAAATAAATGTTAAAAATTAATAAAAAAAAAAATTAAAACTATTGTGGAGGGGAAGGGAAAAGGGAGAACTAAAAGCATAAATGGGGGGAAATAGGATGGAGAGAAAGACACAGAGAGTAATCGTAACTGTAAATGTGAATGGGACGAACTCTCTCATAAAACGGAAGCAGATAGCAGAATGGATTGAAAACTATAATCTAACAATATGTTATTTACAAGAAACACATTTGAAACAGAGAGATACAGAGTAAAGGTAAAAGGCTGCAGCAGAATATATTGTGCTTCAGCTGATGTAAAAAAAGGAGGGGTAGCAATCCTAATCTCAGATAAAGCAAAAACAGAAATAGATCTAATCAAAAAAGATAAGGAAGGAAATTATATCCTGCTAAAAGGCACCACAGATAACAAAGCAATAACATTATTAAACATATATGCTCCAAGTG
Organism: Notamacropus eugenii; assembly: GCF_028372415.1. Taxonomy (NCBI): domain Eukaryota; kingdom Metazoa; phylum Chordata; class Mammalia; order Diprotodontia; family Macropodidae; genus Notamacropus; species Notamacropus eugenii. The sequence goes on along the minus strand of NC_092873.1, from coordinate 366,618,395 downwards.
GTATAGCATCCAAATTCTTAGAGAAGTTAAGGGAGTTATAGAAAAAAATAGACAGCAAAACTATACTAGTGGGGGACCTCAACTTCCCCCTTTCTGAATCTGATAACACTCATTTCAAATAAGTCACTGATTGGCACTGTTCTTAAGGTCCTTGCAGAAAGCCTCATCATGGTATCCAGTTTTCTGAATTTTCAAAGTCTATGCTAGCAGAGTAAAAAGTGTGTCCTTCAGAGGTAGAAAGATTATTTATTAAGGGCCCAGTGACTTCCCTAACATCAACTGAGGACCACCTAGAGGAACTGGATAGACTTCTCATCAGACTCTGGACAGATAAATTCTTTAGATTATCTACTAAGCTGTTGCATGGCAGGGGGTAGTGAACTACATCAGTGAAGGGAATACTTAAATTGTGAAAATTACAGATCCTTTATGTTACTGACAAAAAGTAAGACTATCATCAGAATACAAGGTCTCCTACAGTCTACCTATGAATCTTATTTGGATTCAAGTTGGGGAAAAAAAGATATATTGATTTCCCCAGTGGACAAGTGGTCAAAGGAAATGAGAGCACATTTTTCTAAGGAAAAACGGAAAACCACCAACAACCATGTGATCATTCTAAGTCACTAATCATAAGTGAAATGCAAACTAAAACAGCTCCAAGGTTCCACAACACACTTTCTCCTCAGAGTGGCAAAGACGATAAAAGAAAACAGTCAATGTTGAAGGAACTGCCCAAAGACAGGAACAGTAAATAATGGGTGGTAGGGCTCTGAATTGGTCCAACCATTCTGGAACACAATCTATAATTATAAGAAAATTATATTTATTATATGATTATATATAATTTATTATATATTATATTAATTAAATTATAATTATAAGAAAATTGTTACGGCCACTTACACTCCAATACCCCAAGCGGGTGGATATTCCAAGAAAGTTAAAGACCGAAAGTAAAGCTCCCTCTCCCCCCATATATATTCACAGCAGTAATCTTTATGGTAGCAAGAGACTAGAAACAAAATGGTTTTCCATTAATTAGGGAAATGGCTGAACAGATTATGCTGTGTTCGTGCACTGGAATAGTATTATGTTATAAAAGATGACATAGGAGAACTTGAGAAAAGCCATCTATGTTAACTGATAGACAGTGAAGTAAGGAGAGCCAAACACTAAAAGGCATGTATGTATTACTCTGTGTATTACATATGTATGTATTACTCTATGTAATGGTGATAATTAGTACTGGGACCTAGAAATCTCTCTGCTAAAGTAGAAAACCACCAACAATTACAGGAAAAGATTGTTCTAAGTCATGAATCATAAGTGAGATGCAAATGAAAACAACTCTGAAGTTCCACCATACTTCCACTCAAAGTGAGTTGTTATACTATCTGACTACTTCTCAGAGGCACTGTAATGGAAAAGTACACTGATTCCAGAATCACAGGACCATACTTACCCATGATGCTTGTAACATGTGACTGAAAAACTCCTGGATCTCAGTTACCTTATGTGTAAAACAAGAGGGTTGGAGTAGAGGACTTTTGAGGTCTCTTTCAGCTCTAGATCTATGATCCCATGATCCTTTGTTGGATCATCATCATCCACACCCCAGCCTCTGTGCTTGTACTCTAAGGCTCCATCCTGGGACTCTTCTCTTCTAGCCCTATACCTTCTCAGTGATTTCATCAGCTCTCAACAGGGCTCATACTAGGAGATTACTTTCAGACCCTTATGTCCAGGTCCAATCTCTCTATTGTGTATCAGGCATTGGGCGAGGTGCTGGCATACAAAAACAAAAATGACACATGCCTTCCCCTCATGTGGCTTACATTTTATTGCTTGAAACAACATGTACACATGACACACATACAAAATTAAGACAGTCTGATTTTCTTTATGTAGAAGGGAATTGGAGTGAGGAGAGATACTAGTCCTAGGAAAACCTGGAAGGGTCATCATGCAAAAGGTGGTCACTGAGTTTAGCTTTGAAGGAAATCAGGGGCTCTGACAGGTGAGCATGACATAGCAGTACAATGGCACTGAGATGAGAGATGAAGTATCCTGATTGTGGTATAGCAAGAAGGTCAGTTTGGCTAAAATGCTGAACATGCTCATATTCTTGAAGCTACTCTGATACTGATTATTTCCATTTTTTTGGTCATCTTTGCCAATTTTCTGGTAATGAAGTAAAAGCTCGGAGTTGTGTTAATTTGCATTTGTCGTATTATCTGGAGTAATCTTTCATATGTTTGTTAACAGTACAATTCTTTTTTAATATTCTCTTCATCTCCTGTAACCTCTTATCTATTGAAGAATAGTTCTTGGCCTATATGTGTGTGTTAATTCTCTGTCTTGGATATCAGACCATTATCAGATATTTGATGAAAGATTTTCTTACTAATCAACAGTACCTCCTTTTATCCTAGATGTCCATTTTGTTTGTGCAAAAGTTTATCAATTTTATCCAACCCAAATTGTCCTTTCTATCTTTTATGTCATCTTTATCCCTTGGTTGGTTAAAAATTCTCTCCCAGTTATAGTTGTGAAAGTTATTCTTTCCATTTTCCTCCACTTTTATTTCAATGACATGACCTTTTATAATTAGGCAATGTATATAATGTAACAGACAAAAATGCTAATGGTTTAGGGAGAATTATTTTGCATTCCGCTACTTAACTGAAGCTATTATAGCAAGCTGTTTCTTTGCTGATTATCTGATGTTTTTAGAGGCAGCTAGGTGATACAGTGGAGAGGGTACAGGGCCAGAGTCAGGAAGATCTATGCTTAAACATAACCTAAGACACTTACAAGCTCTGTGACCCTGGGCAAGTCATTTAACCTCTGTCTGCTTCTCTTTCCTCAGCTAAAAAATGGTGATAATAATAAGACCTAGGTGCTCCTTCCTTCCAAATCATCAGGTTATCTGCAAAAAGACATAAATCATCTCATAACTACCAATGTTTGCTTTTAACGTTTTCCTCTTGACATATGAGCATGAACATTTCTAGAATTCTATCAAATAATGGTAACAAAAAGGGATATTATCCCTGTATTTATGACAACTCTTTGAGAAAGCCTTGAAGAGTAAAGTAAGCAGCAACAAGAGGACATTTTATTACAATTAGAACAACACTACAAAGAAAACAACTTTGAAAGACTTGAGAACTCTGATCCATGCACTGGCAAAGCATGATTCCAGAGGCCCAAAGATGGAGCATGTTGCCTACCTCCTGATAGGGAATAGACTCAAAAAGCAGAATGAGACATACATTTTTGGAGAGGGCCAGGGAGTGAATTTTCTCTACCTGACTGTGTGTATATATACTAAAATATTTTGATTTGTGTATTTAATGGGGGAGTGGGAGCTGGGGAGAGGGAATAAATGCTTGCAATTTTTTTTTAAGAATGGAAAAAGGACTACTTAGATAGCTATCATCATCAGAAAGTTCTGATCTCAACACCTGATAATGTTAATACTTATCCAACTGAGTTCATATTTATGAGTTTTAACAAAAATATTTAATAATTACAGCAGCATTTCATGTATCCAGAAGTCAAATTTCTAGCAGCCTCAATCATCCAGAACAGAAAAATGAGCCTGAAAATGAAAAAAAAAGTCTTTGAGAAGTCTAGAGCTTTTACAAGGCATATGGGTAGAGGCATTTTACTGCACAACAAAATTACATACAAGCCATCATCACAAAGTAATGAGACTGATTTTATGTGGCTCATAAAAAGACCTAAAAGGCAATTCCTAAACAGGAATTCTACAAACGAGATCATAGATTTAGAAATTAGAGGACACAAAAAGAACTAGTTTTAAGAGGCTTATTTTATAGATGAGGAGACTGAGGTCAAGGGAAATTAAGTGACTAGCCCAAGGTCATTCAGTTATTCAGAAACTGAACCAGAATTTGAATTCAGGTCTAACTCCAAATCCAATGTTCTTTCTACTGTCACATTGTACAGGCAGACAACTTCCTTGGAAGAAATAAAGTTGCCCACATTTACTTTGGAAGGAAATATTCACTTAGATCAGGGATAGGGAACCTGCAGCTTTAAGGCCATGTGTGGCCCTCAGGCTGCAAGTTCCCCATCAGACTTAGATACATGCTTTCTGGTCTGTTTCTTTAAAAATCAAGTCCCACTGCTTTTTAGTCCCGTCTTAAGCATAGGATCCAGGTTTGGAAAAGTAATGAGCTAAATGACTGACAGCTGCTGGTTTCCTAGTTATAGGGCTAAGCAAATTCCCATGGTTTGGTAATGGCTCCTGAGATATTTAAATACCCCTACTCAAATAAAGGAGAGAAGTCAGAGAATAAAGTCAAGTTCTCTGAGATTCAGCTCAGCTTAGAGGTCCAACTTAGCACTGGAGCTGGCATCAGAACACCCAGGTTCAAGCCCAACTCTGACACCAAATGAGCTGTGCTACCACAGGCAAGTCACTTCAATTCTCTTCATTGTCCTTATCTATAAAATTGGGATCACTCCAGGGGATCTGTGATCTCATTTATTTGGAAGTGCCCTCCAAAAGACACAGATGCCAACCTGTCCAGTGTTTACCTATCCTCTGTAACTCTAGACCATGCCTTCACATAAGGTCCCCAAAAAGGGTCCATCTTTCCTCTTTCTCCTATTTAAATCCTTTTCCTCCAAGCTTTAACTCAGTTGCCAGCTCCTCCAAAAAGCTATCTTTCCCTGATATCTCCTCCATTGACAGTGAGGCAAATGTCCTTGACAACTTTCCTGGAGAACTTTGCTCCTATCACATTCTATCTTGTATCATACTTATTTCTGTATAGATCAAATCCCTTCTGTTAGACTATATAAAGTCCTTAAGGGAAGGCATTGTTTGTTGTCCATCTTTGTATGTCAATGCCTTACACGCAGCACATGCTTGTTAGGGGTTTACTGAATTGGATTGGAGAGATGAACGCTACATTCAGCTCTATAAAAATGATCAAGCATGCCATCTAGTGGATGGCTAGGCAGGAATCTAGCAGACTATAAGAAGAATGTTCATATAAACCATGTAGTGATACATTTTAGAAAAATTGCCATATAAAATTTTTTTGTTTTTAAAGAAGAGCTGTATAATCCATAAGCTTTAGTTATCTGGAGCTGATTTCTCTAGAATGCTAATTTATACTTATCCAGTGTCCTCTGTTGTGACCAAGAACATTTAATAATTTCAACCCTCTGCTCTATAAATTCTAGTGGTTCCCTATTACCATATATAAACTCTTCTGTTTGGCATTTAAAGTTCTTTACAACCTGGCTCCAAAATGCCTTTCCAGCTTCACTATGTATTATTCCTCTTCACTTATTTACCAAGCTGTAATCTGCCCTTCACATGGCTATCAAAACATTCTTTGTTCCCTGTGCCCAAAAATCTTTATATTCTCTATAGGACAAAACACAAATCACTCACTTCAACATTTAGGTCCCTCCATGATCTGGTTCCAACCTATCTTTTAGCCTTATTTAAATAACCACCCTATCTTTACAGCACTCAAGGTCTACCCAATCTGGTCAAATTAGACTTTGCTATTCCTCAAACCCAGTATTCCATCTCTCACTGCCACACCTTTGTATTCTATTCCTGAAATGCCCTCTCTCCTCATCTCTGTTTATTACTCTCTGCTTTCCTTCAAAGCTCAGCTTAAATGCTACCTTCTACATGAGGCCCCTCTTGATTCTCCCAGATGCTAGTGCTCCTCTTCACCAAATTACCTTATATTTATTTTGCATACACTTTGCATATAGTTAAATATGCACATGTTATCTCCTCCAACAAAGTTCCTTAATAGTCAAGGATGTTTAATAAAAAAGCTTTTGTATAACCAGCACCTAACAATGAGTACATAATAGGTACTTTAAATGCTTGTCTCTTGATCTTGTCCCTGAAATGTAGGGATATGAACTGCAGGAACTCTTGTGAAACCCAAGAAGCTTTCCAAAAGTTTAGGCCTTTTTATCCCTTAGGTTTATGTGCCCTACCTTGAGGCCTGCCACCTACCATTGACTTGGTCCCACCTGCCAAGCTCAAGCCCTAATAAGTACAAAAAATGGTGCTAAGATAGTTTATAAGATGGAAAGATCACTTCTCCAGGAGGGATAAATGAACAAAAGGAAATAAAAATACTACAAAGTATAAAAATAATGTCACTTTTTCAGTTAGAAATGCTGAAAGATGGCAATATGATGAGCCATGATCAGGATATCTGTTGCTATGAAAGCCAATGCTTGCATCTCCTTTAGTTTTAGATATTAATTAAAAATCTCTTGGGTGTGTTGTAGAAAAAAAATTAAGATAAGTCATAAGAAACTCACCAATTACTCTCATTTTGCAAATGAGGAAACTGAGGCTAAGTGAATGGCCCATGATTACACAGCTAGTATTAGATGTGAAAGTAAAACCCAGGTCTCTAGACAAAGCTACCTAATTCAATTCAACAAATCTTTATTAAGAACCAAGAGGTAATGAAATGGAAAGACTGATGAATCTGGAGTCAGAGATCTTGATTTGAATCCTGGTTCTGCTAACTTACCACAAATGTGATCTTGGGCAACATCAGTTAATAAACATTCTAAAAGCACCTACTATGTGCAGAGCACAATTCTAGACACCAAGGATACAAAGACAGGCAAAAAACAGTCTCTGGTTTGAAGGATTTCAGTGTAATGGGGGAGACAACAAGCTAACCATATACAAACAGATTATATACAGGATAAAATAGAAATAATTAACAGAGGGAAGGCACAAGATAGAATTAAGGATTCTCAATAATCCTTAATTAAGGATTAATTATCTTAATTAAGATAATTAAGAATTATCTGGAGATAAGTCATTTGATCTTTCCAGGCCTCTATTTCCTTACCTAAAATGAGGGGATCAAACTAAATGATTTCTAACAACTTTCTGAGCTCTAATCTATGATCCTACGAACAACATGGAAAGTGTAAATTCTATTCAACGTCACCAATATGATGTTACATTATGGAGCCGTGGTAACTTTAGACTCTCAAAGGCTACGCATGTAGAACATAAGCTGTCTGAGATGTAAATTTTAGTGCACAGGTCCGGGGATAGACTGGCTATCAGATCTCCAAGGAACAACCTCCCTGAGGTCAGAAAGGCTCATCGCCAGGCTGGTGCAGAAGAAAGATGCCTTTTTGGTAGAGAACAACCTAAATAGCCTTCTGCTACATGTCCCAGAGGGGTATTACCTACACTGATGAGATCATAGAACCCATGCTTCTTACACTGAAGAGACAGAAAGCACTGTACGCTGTGACCAGCACCTGCATGCAGGCTGAAGCCCTGAAGTGCTTTTCAGACTACCTCTCACTTCTGTGGGGTGAATATACATTAAAAGCGTAAGACTTGGCTTTCTGGCTGCTGAGCTCCTTAAAGCGCCATGGGCGGGCATTTCTGCGGATTGCGGCGTGTAGTGCAGGCTCCCGGGAAGTCTTGGGGGCCCCGGGCCCACCTATGCCCCTTGGAAACCACAGTCCTAAAGAAATTAAGAAATCTTGCCCGGATTCTGAACCCAAAATGCTGCATACTATTAAACCTGTTCAGGAAGTGAAGAGATCTTGCCCAGGATTTGAATCCAAAATGCTGGCTTTACTATTAAACCCCTACTCAGGAAATTAAGAAGTCTTGCCCAGGATTTGAACCCAAAATGCTCAATACTATTAAACCTATTAAGCTTTTGATGAAGATGTGATGCAGTGGGAAATAGACCAAGAAACTAGTTTCCACTGGAATGACGATATAGATTTGCCACCTCATTATCTTCAATCATCTACACCTTTCTTGTTCTTCATTCACATCCAATTCTTCATGGCTCCATGGACCATCATGTGCTAGGCCCTTCTATCCACCATCTCCTGAAGTCTGTCCAAGGTCATGGTTGTTGCTTTCATGATACTATCCATCTCATCTTCTGCCATCACCATCTCCTTTTGCCTTTAATGTTAAAATTCAAAACAACTTTTACACTCTCCTCTTTCACCCTCATCAAGAGGCTTCTTAATTCTTAACTTTCTGCTGTCAGCAGTATTGTCTGCATATCTGACATGACTGATCTCCCTGTGATCTTAATTCTGGATTTTGATTTGTCCATTCTGGTGTTTTGCTTGATGTACTCTGCATGTTAAGTTAAATAAAGTGATGATACACACACACACACAAAAAAGTATAAGACTTGGAATAGTATTGTGCTGCAAGAAATGATATATATGAGGACTTCAAAGAAACATGGAAACTTTTGTGAAAATGAGGCAGAATATTTCAAAAGCAGAAAAACATTATAAGCAATGATGATGACAGCGTAAAGGAAAAGACTTGCAAACAAAGTCCAAATGTTTAATTATAATTACCTATCTTGATTGTTGAGGAATAAGAAGAAATAAACTTTTCTAAATTAGAGTGGTAAGATTATGGGTGCTAGATCATGCATATACTGTTGGAAGGGTCACTGTACAGGTTGAGTTTGCTTAACTTTTTTCTTTGTTATAAAGTAAGGCTTGCATGGAGTGGAATCAAATCCAAAAATGACTACGATATAAAAAGTCCCCATTAAAACTTTTATTTTAAAAAATTATATGAAAGACTCAGGTTAGCATGAGAAAACACGTAAAGTAATAGAAAGTGAGGTGAGCAGAAACCCTCCCAAGGGAAAACTTATTTTACAGCTGTTATTTGGCCAAATAAATATATTAAGATCAACAGAGCTAGAGAAAGACTAGAAAATGAGCAAAAGGATAAAGCGAAAGTTTAAGGATGTGGATGGCGGCCATTTTCAAGGGGATTTGTCCAATGTAACAACATATCTAAATCCTAGAAGGACCTATTCCCCCAAATATTACAATCTTATTTGCTAGAAGTTCTGCGGGTTTGCTCAGATTCTTAGCATCCAGTGCTTAAAACCAGTTCCAACTAATAATTTGCATGGCAGTGATTATTTCCACTCCTATCTGCCTACTCTTTTTATCTCCACTTGACAAATAATAAACAAAAATTTGGCAGGTAAAACAAAAACAAAACCCATGCTCATAAAAGAAAACTGGCTACCCACATTATTCTAATTTTCCCCGATGATTATTCATTGAAAGCAGGTTAACCCACTTTGAAAATCTTCTCTCTGATATAATTTTACAAGGTATCTCTCACAATAAAGTGAATCACAGTGCAAACAACATAATGAATGCTTTCCCCCGTGAAGGGTAATTGCATAGGAAGACAGCAGCCTGTGTCCTTCTTTGAATGAGGAAAATAATCCTGTGCATTTAAAAATCATCAATGTTTGAAGCACTGTTGATTTTACAGTTCTACCAACTGTTAACTGCCTATTCCTTTGAGAGGCAGATAATTACTTCAAGGGGACAGTCCCCCATTCTTTGTGTGAGGAATCCAGACAAAATGTAGTATTACATATATATCTAATATTATATATACACACACACATATGTATGTCTATACACACACACACATATGGTCTTAGTAGGATCATGAAGGTCACGTACTTTGTTGGAAAAATCTATACAAACTTTCAATAAAAGCCTCTTCTACGTATTGTCAGAGCGATGGTTTCCTCGGGTAAAGGAACAAAAGGTAAAAGGTAAACTTGGGTACATCAAAAATTCAATGCATAAACTTAGAGCACTTAATCCTATTTTCATTTTCAATATTTTTCCGTATCGCTTTCCCTTGGACCTAATTATGAGTCAACCTTAAATTTCACTGTTGATTAATACCTACAAAAATCTTTCAGTCCTCATCCTAACACATACTATACAGTTACATAATACAATACCGTTCCACAGTATTCAATAATCAGAGGATCAGAGATCTAGAGCTGGGAGGACCCTAGGGGTCATCTGGTCCAATTTTCTCAGTCTGCTGATGTCAAACTGAACTTGAGAGAGTTTAACTGACGCCTATGCTTGTACAGACAGTAAGCAGCAAGGCAGGAATTCCAATCCAGGTCCTCAGATTCCAAACCCAAACATTCTTTCTATAGCACCACTTTGTCCCTTATCATTGGCAGGGGGATAGGCAACCACATTTAACAACAGGCAGCTCAAATTCTCCCCCAACACTGATATGTATGACGTGGGATGGTATGAAACAAAAAGTGGTCCAAACTGCTCTTAATCTATTTAGACTCAGAAACTTGTGGACTTCCTGCTTTATTGCAGTTTAAGAACAAAAGAGAAGTAAAAGGAACAAAATACAGTTATATCTGCCTAACACCATTATTTTGCAAAAAAAAAAAAAAAAAACAAAACATGGCATTAAGCAAAATGATATTATGTAGGTATCAGTAACATAGGAATTAAGAGTAAAGATAGGTCCAGCAAATGATACTGTTTCATAGTTCTGCACTGGGTTTGGGTTATAAAGGGTTAAAGACAAAGAAGTGGCAAGATGACATTAGTTGGATGACTGGTGTGTTGGGTATTTCTCTATAGATGGTTTGGATGGCTTGCTCTCTTATCTAACAGGGTACTCATTTAATGTATTCTTAATGGGAAAATAAAATCAAAAGTGGGTCTTGTAAAATTTGTCAGAAATAACAAGAGAAAATTTCCCAGCAACCTTAGTCCCAGTACTTCCACAGGGCTTGGAATAAGATGAATGAGTCCAAATTTGAAGATAGTTTTTGATTTTGTGAAGGGTGAAAAACGTTAAAAAACAGGCCAAAGACCACAAGAGAGCTGCCTGTGAACATTAGCAGTGTAGAGAAATGAATCTCATTAGAATATGGAAATAAATGTATATATAAATCAATTATTTTCCCCAATTTGGATAGTGGCATATTAACACTCTTTGTGCCCCATCCCAGATTTTGAAAATGCTTTTACAGAAATTGGATTCAGCTAATTTAAAATTAGTAGGGAAACAGAAACAACTGTTAATAAAAAGGAGTCTGAATCATTTAGGCTTCTAAAATTATTCAGAGTTCAAAATAGACTCACAACTTCCAAGAGCTATTAGGGTTCGAGCTAATGAAGCGTATTCTTTCTCCCCTACAGTGGCGCTCCTGGCAAGATGAGCAAGGACCAACAGCATCTGATAGATAAATGCTGCTCCTCCCCATTAGGGTGGCCCCCAGTAGAGGGGCAGCACAGTTCCCAGGAAGCTTAGGGACAAAAACTTAGCTTCTGCCCTCAAAGAGCTTACTTCTAATGAGAAAAAGTGACATAAAAATAACTAGGCACATACAAGATATATACAGTGTGAATGAATGTAAGGGGATCTCTGAGGGAAGGCATAGTGGGACAGAGACGAGAAAGAACAATTCTTTTTTCTCTTCTCAATTCAACAAGCATTTATGAAGGCTGCCACGTGTCAGATGCTGGCCACAGTCACTCAATCAGTCAATTAACATTTACTAAGCACCTACTATGTGACAGGCACCGAGCTAAGTGCTGTAACACAAAGATCAAATTCAAACAACGTCCACCTTGAGGAACTCTACATATCAGCAAGAGCTCTGCAACTTATATTTTGAGAGTTGTCTTGTTTTCTTCATCTGATATATACATATATATGTATGTATGTATGTACACACACATCTATACCTAATTCACTGAGTGGCTGCAAGAAAAGTATTTGAAAACTGTCAGGCAACATGTGTGTAAACTACATCTTATCTGGCACCCATGTTAGTTTGTGAAAGTATAACTTAAATTAGTTGCAAAAAGTTTAACTTGGTGTTGACCCGACCTTGGGAAGACTTTAAGGAAGGACACCAAGCCTCTGAGCTCCCACTGGCTCTGGCAAGACAGTACAACACAATGAAAAGAACATTGATTTTGGAGTCAGAGGACCTAGATTCAAATCCTAACTCTACCATTTCCTAATCTATATGACCTTCAATAAGTCGCTTAATTTTCTGGACTTTAGTCTCCTCATCTGTTAAATAAGGGGGTTAAACAATATGGACTCTAAGCAACTCTACATCTATAATTTTAGCCATATCTTCTTATGAATCCACCTGGGTAGAGAATCCCAAGCACTGTTGTCCTCCTGCCTTATACTGGGCAAGGGGACATGGAAGGCAGGCTGTGTGGTAGCCCACTTTCCCTTTCCAGTATCTGGTTGCTTTCCTTTATGAAGATTCCCTTTCCTCTCTGCTACAACCATGTTGTTTCTCCTTCATTCTTGAAGAGGACCATGACATCAGGAAGGTGATGTCATGACTTGCAAGTAAATTGGATTTAAGTGAGACAGGGCTGTGCAAAGTCATCAGACTGACTTTCTCCTCCAAAGCCATCTGGGTACAATGGCAAGATATAGATCAGGATGACTGAAGATGGTTCTGGATGCAGTGGGAGAAACTGTCCTTTTTAAGCTAAGGTCTTTTCCAGATCTCAGTTTGTCTGAGCATTGCCTATTCAGGGATTAAGTCTAGGTAAGAAATGAGGTTTCTTTTACTTAGCTGAAAAAAAAAATCATTCCAGGAGGGGAAAACCTTCAGAGTTTCTGGACAAAACAGAAACAATTGCTATTTACACTCACTCTGAAACATCAGAGCCCAAACCGGCCAAATGAGGCTTAGGCTGGGACCTACATGTTGGCCAATCAGAAAAAGCCAGAATGATTTGGGTTTGAGTAATGGCCCTTAAAAAAAGAAATCTAGCCTGCAAACCCCAGGATATCTTGTGAGATTTCAGCGATCAAAATTTATATTTCTTTGGGCAGAGCATCTGCAGGTAAACATATGATTCCCTATGTGGACAGAGGGAGAGGAAGGGAGGAAGGCAGAGAAAAAGGAAGAAGGGAAGGAAAGAAGGGAGGGATGGAGCAAGGAAGGGAGGGAGAAAGGAAGGCAGGAAGCAAAGAGGGAGGAAGGGAAGGAATGAAGGAGCTGCACTGCCCAAGTGGAACTGGCCAGTTGGGTCCCACTGGGGCATCTACTAATACTCACAGATTGTTGAATGTTGTTTGTCCTTTGTTCTTGAAGAGGACCGTGACCTCAGCAAAGGGACATCATGACTTGCAAGTGAATTGGATTTAAGTGAGGTGGGGTTGTGCAAAGTCACCAGCATCACTTTCTCCTCTGAAGCCATGTACCATCCTATCTAAAGGTCATCTTGAGTTACGTGTTCAGTTGTTTTTCAGTCATGTCCAACTCTTCATGACCCTATTTGAGATTTTCTTGGTAAAAATACCAGTTTTCCATATCCTTCCCCAACTCATTTTATAGATGAGGAAACTGAGGCAAACAGGGTTAAATGACTTGCCCAGGGTCAAACAGCTAGTAAGTGTCTGAGGCAAGATTTGAACTCAGATCTTCCTGACTTCAGGCCCACACTCTATTCACTGTGCCACCTAGCTTCCCTTAACCCAAAGGTTAGATGCTCTCAAACATGCTGTTTCAAGATATGTCAGGCTTTCAGTTTTCTTCCTTCATTATCCTGTGTAATTACTTCCTGCCTCTCTGACCACAGGAAGAGTTCAGGGAGCCAGTTCCCTCCCTTGAAAGAGGGAGTTGGCTCACTAGATGCTTAATCCTTTAATCCCTTCCCAGATGAGTACTAGTTGGAGAGCTACCCTAGCCCTTGGCTCCCTCCCATTTCTCAATTACCAAGGAATGTTATTGGTTGAAAATAGTTATGGGATCCCTCCTTCTCTGCTTTGACCTGGTTCTATCACTTGGTGGGGAGACCTCAGCCAGTCCCCTTTTGTCCCTCATTCAGGGAAAGAGAGGTTCATGGGGAAAATGGGATGAGTGAGACACTTCTCTCCTGGTGTGCTGGGGAAGAGAATATTTAACTCTTCCATCACTTCCTAAGTGGTCAAACAATGTTGACAGGAGGGAGACACAGTCTTCTGGAGCACAGTCTCACAGTTCTGGAGCAGAGGTTTACAAAGTTCTAGAGCAGAGATCCATAGTCACAGAATATTAGATTTAAAATGAGAAGGAACTTTAGAGATAATTTAGTTAAGTTGTTTCATTTTGCAGGTAAAGAAACTGAGGCCCTCTAAGGTTAAATGACCTGTCCCTGGTCATACAGGGAACAGCGGCTGAATTTTAATCCTCTTTTGATTGCACTGAAGGATGGTTTCTTGTTGAGAGGGAGAACAAAGCAGTCCCATGGTAACAGAATCACAGAATTTTAGAGTTAGAAAGGGATGGCAGAGACCATCTAGTCTGATCCATACTTGAAATGAATCCCCAATATAATAAAGCAGACAAGTATTTTTAATTTGAAATGTCTTTGCAGGGATGGGTGGGAGGATATTCCAGATCTTCCATTTCATCATTTTCCCCAGTATGCAAACCTCACCTCAAGCCCCAACCCCCTCCATAGGCACAGATCAGCAGCTCCTGTCACTTAGTCTTTCAGGGTCATCCAGAGTTGTAACTTGGCAGCACTGAAAAATTAATGGGCTAAGTAGTGGTCACACAGCTCCTATGTGTCATAGGCAGGACTTCTGGATTCTGTGACTGGAGTTCTCTAGAAACTATGCTGGGATTCTCTAGAAACTATGTTGCACTTACTCTCATCTTCACATAATAGTCATGTAACGGTTTGCCAACATGAATAAATCACTTAAAGGCTGGCTCCAACCCAGTCCAGCCTAACACTGTTAGTAGGTGTGCAGCTGAATTCCTTGTTGCTGGAGAAGCATTCTAAGCCGCATTTCAAAGGCCACTGACTGCCTGTATTTCACAGCATGGATTCCACATGAATCCTAGGAAACTAGCTCATGTATATAGCACAAATCCTTCCCCAAGAGACAGGAATATCATCATGTGGGCACAAATTGGCACAGATTTTATCAACATACATTGATTCTTGTCCTTCCTTCCTGAAAGGGTTGTTGGGAGGATCAAATGAGATCATCACAGCACTATTTCTATGGGAAAATATTTTCCAAGTTCCAAACTTTTAAATTTCCACCCTTTTGTAAGTTTCAGACCACCTACAGTATACTTGTGTATGTCAGGGTCTGCACTATTAGCTCTCCTGCTAGAGATACCTATTCCTGATATTCTCTTCCTTTCATCTGTCTCTCTCAAAGCAGCTGCTGACCTGCCTAATTTTTGTGGCATAAGTCCATCAGCATGTAAAATAAGTATCCTGAATAAATTTGACAGATGATATGACAATGAAATTGAAATTATTCATTTATCTTGGCATAATGCATTCATTTGTTCACTGATTTCAAAAGCTTTTTTACAATTCATTTCTCAAAATAACATTTAATGAACTAAAAGTTATAATATATCATACTTTGAGCTGATGGCTTCAATTCATTTGAAGAGAGTTGTCAGGATCTCAAGCAGTTAACAAACACAGACTGTCATTGAATGCTATTAAAGACCTGTATGTGAATTTGCTTTCTCTTCTCTTTTGCTAAGTTCAAGGGATTCATTCAAGATCTCACGCATATATTATGTGACAGAATTGAGATTTGAATTCAAGCCCTAAGAACATCATTTCCAGGGTTTTTTCCACGGTTCTGCAGTTCCAGTTACAAAATACTGCTGGGTTTCTGAAGAATCTTAATAGTATTACCATTCACAATTTGAGATAAATGGCTCATGCTATACTTTATACTCAAAGGGATTCATAAACTCAGGGACGTGGATGTTCTTCTAGAACTCATCTATTTCTGCCCATCTTGTGTGATTCTGGTCCATATTCTCTCCTGTCTATCAGTATGTCACATTGTAAGGATACCAATGGAGCATACAAGATGCCCAACAGCTATCCTTTTCATTTGTCAAATGGCCAGCCCATTTTTTCTTTTCTCACCATGTATTTCTTTAATATGCTCTCTTTCTTGGGTGTATTTCTTATTATTTCCTTATTTGATACATACATATATATATAGTAATCTATTTACACCTAGCACATGCCTATCCATTATTGCCCTTGAGTGGTATGAAAACTTAACCCTTCAGAAACTGTAGTGTTCCATAAGTCCTAGCTACATAAGCCAACAGTAGAATTTATTTTCTTCAGTTGATTCGGTACTGTCCAATTCTTCACAAGCCCATTTGGGGTTTGCCATTTCCTTCTCCAGATCATTTTACAGATGAGGAAACAGAGGCAAACATGGTAAAGGAGTCGATTTGTGCAGAGTCACACAGCTGTTAAGTATCTGAGGCAAGATTTGAACTGAGTCTTGTTGACTTTAGGCCCAACACTCTGTGCACAATGGCTCCACCTAGCGGCCTAACAGTAGAGTACTGGTTGTAAAAAAGTTCATCCCACCTTATTCTCAAAACAAATTATGATTTCCTACTTAGATTCAGGGGCATCACCACTCCTCCCAAGATGCAAGGGATGGAGAAAGAGAACTCCCATATATAGCTAGTGAATGAACTGAAACAGCATCCTATGACATTAATGTATTAGAAACATCACTTCTTAAGAATGAACCAACTATTGTATTTTCATGGGGGATTAAAGTTTCATACCTAAAATGCAAATAGGCAAATAAGAAACAGGATTCTGTGTTTAAATAGCTTAATATTTACAAAATCTTAACTAATTTTAAAGATTAAACACAAAACTTTTAACAGAAAATCGCATGCGCGCGCACACACACATGCACAAACAACATAAATGTGGTCAGTTCTATAACACTTTTGAACCTTTTGTAGTTAGAAATCCAAGAACTAGTTGGGAAGACATTGTGTGGCTAACTACCTCTCTAATCAGCTCCTTCATGTAATCTGTAAAATGGGTGTAATCTGTATATCAGATGAGGATCCACAGTCAACTTTAAAGGCTTAATTAAAGGCTTAACAATTTAAGACCATAAGACTGAAACAATGGTATCTTTTATCTCTCAGTAAACAGCAAGTCTAATATGTGTTGAGTAAGCAAACATTTTCCACCTACACAGGGGATGTCTCACATAGTTCCCTGAGGCACTGTCATTCTAATCACAGATGAACACATCATTTTATATTTATTATTATTAGTAGCAATAATGATACACCACAATCATTCAGTCACAATTAGATGGGTTAACTCACAGGCTGCTAATGGCAACTTGTACTG
Source organism: Notamacropus eugenii (assembly GCF_028372415.1). Classification (NCBI taxonomy): domain Eukaryota; kingdom Metazoa; phylum Chordata; class Mammalia; order Diprotodontia; family Macropodidae; genus Notamacropus; species Notamacropus eugenii. The sequence goes on along the minus strand of NC_092873.1, from coordinate 366,601,346 downwards.
TAACTTGGGAAAGATGTTACTTAATTCACACTTCTCACCTTTTCTTCTTGCGGGTCGGGTGAGGTGGTAAATTGCTGGAGAGCAGAAACTATTTCTGCTTTCTAGTTCAATAGTTTCACCCCAGATCCCAAGGGTGTAGGGACTGGACCATAGGGAAGAATAACAGTTTTTCTCCCCCTTCCTCTCTTTTTTCCATAACCAGATTATAAATATTTCCAAATGGATTTTTCATGTTTATTACTGCCACTGTGGTTCTCTGTTTTTAAATAAAAGTTTGAATGTAAATAATTTTTTAAAAAGCTTTGTGTTTTGTTTTTAAATGTTACCAAGCCCTATACTAATAATACAGATACAACAGAAATAATAATAACAATTCCCTTTAATCCCAACCTATGGTCCATGTCATGAGAAGGATGGGAAGCGGCAAAATAGGAGAGTATTAGCCAGTTGATGTAGATCCTGATGCCATACTATTAACTGGGAAGGCCTGGAACCCTGAAATCCTGGCCAGTGGAGATGTGGTGACTCTACTGTTTGGGTCAGCACCTAAACCTGTGTGATAAAACAGTCTCTAGAAATCCAAGTAATAGATTGGCATAGAATTACAGGCTGATTCACTCAAAAATGCTCTGATGAGCAGCTTACCCCAAGGACAGAAAAACAAGGGATATAAGTGCTATAAGAAGATGACATACTGGAACAAATCAGCAATATCAGTGTCTCACCTGTTGCAAATATTTTGGTACAGATGGTGCTGACACCATACGAGGTAAACCAGGAGTACACATGGAATGGGGAATGGAGTAAAGACATAAGTACTTCCATGATGTTTCATTTCCAAATTGGGCCAGGACTTCCCTCCCCTTATCATTGATGCTGAACTTAGTGCAGGCACCTAATCAGCTTCTTTTTCTTCTTCTTCTTTTTGCAACATGGCTAATGTGGAAACATGTTTTGCATGACTTTGTATGTATAATGGGTATCATATTTATTATACCCCTCAATGGGTAGGGGAGGAATAGAGGGAGAGAATTCAGTACTAAAAATAAAAATGAAAAATTCAATTTGTTGCTATACCAGAAACTTCCAGAAAACATAAAGCTTTCTGAATAGACACCTAGCAGAAGCTGAAACCATGTGGGAATAGGATAAGGTTACACAGCACCCCTGTAGGCTATCTGTTCTTGGAGTTGTCCTGAGAAGGCTTTCAGTGAGCTTTTAAGGATGAGATGGTGCCCCAGGCCTTTCAGTCTGTTAAAGTTCTTTAACTACACTGCAAAACCAGAGAACAGTGTCTCAGAAAAGGATAGAGCAAAAAAGGTAAGTAAAGGCCAAAGCATCACTACTCACATCTTCATCGACTGCAGCACATAACTCTAAGGAAGAGAAGACGATTGTTACTTTGCCAATAGTGAGGTCCCCTTGGCAGAAAGGTAGAGGAAAGGAAAATATAGGTATTAATGGCTTCAGGGTTATTAGATAATAACTTAGATTGACTATAGGTGTGCACACATTTATGTGTATATGTGTGTATGTGTGAGAGGAAGAAAGACAGAGTGAAGAGAGAAGGGGAGGAGGGAGGAAACAAGGGGGAAGGGAAGGTGAATAAGAGAGAATGGAAGGATAGAGAAAGGGAAGAGGGAGGAAAGAAGGGAGATAGGAGAGAAAGAGGAGGGAAAGAGAAGAGGGGGAGGGAGGAAAGAAATGAGAGAGAAGGAAGAAGAGGAGGAAAGGAGAAAGGAAGAGAGAAAAAGGTTGGGGGAAGGGCAGAGGAGGAAACTATCTTCTAGGTGCTATGGAGAGATAAGAAATAAAAACTGTTCTCAACTTACTACCTTTGTGGCCTTAAACAAGTTACTTTACCTCTCTGAGAATCAGTTTCCTCACTAAGGAGTTCAATTAAATGATCACTGCCATGCATTCCAGTTCTATCTGTGATAATGACTCTAAGATGCTTGGGGTGGGGAGGGGGGCACGAATTACCTATGTATGAAGTGGGCATGCAAACATAAAAGAATTCATAGCATCTGAAGGGACCTCAGCTGTCTAGTTCAGGGTGGGAGGTACCTGAGACTGGAATTTCTTTCCTAATATCCCCGATCAATTTAAATTAGGGCTGGGAAACCTCCCTCGAGGCCACATGTGATCCTCTAGGTCCTCAAGTGAGGCCCTTTGACTAAATCCTCTAAATAAAAGGATTTGTTCTGTGAGGTTTGGATTTAGTCAAAGGGCCCCAAGCTCCTCACCCCTGCTCTAAATGAATAACAATTACAGCTCACATTTACAAGGTGCTTTAAAAATTCAGAAAACACTTTCCTTGCAACTGCAAGGTAAATAATATAAATATTATCAGCTCCATTGGATGAATGAGAAAATTGAGTCTGAGCGATCAAAGAAGGCAGGACTTGAACCCAGGTTTGTCAGCTCCAAAGCCTGGGTGTCTTCCCATTATACCATGGTATATGGCTGTGGGACAAATCAAGACCAATGACAGGCCAACTCTAATTGGAAAAAAACATTCTTCTTAACCAGGAGTTAAAAGCTTTGTCCTTGTAACATCTATCCAAAAGTCCTAGATCTCTTAATCTTTGTGTCTGGCAAAATACCTCTAATCCTTACAAAGAGCAACTCTTCAAATAATATCTTATCTTGAGCTTTATTAAAGACTGTCACACACAACTGCTACTGCTCTCTGCCCCAGCTGTTCCAGCAATCTCTCTCTCATTCTCTATCATAAACACACTACATGCTTGGCTCCTCCAGTTTAAACATTACTAGTTTCCACAATTGTTCCTCATATGAGAATGAAACCACCTTGACAGCAGAGGCTGTGTTCATTTTTTCCTCTGCAGCCCCAGAGCCTATAACAGCACACCTCACTGTAAAGAGTCAGTATCTATATAATAGTCAGCTAGGCATGGAAGCTAGGAGGACTAAGCACTAGGCCTGGAGTCAGAAAGAGTCCAGCCTCAGATATTTCCTAACTGTGGGAACCTGGGCAAGTCACTGAACCTTGTTTGCCTCAGTATCCTCATCTGTAAAATGAGCTAGGGAAGGAAATGGCAAACTACTCCATTGTCTTTCCCAAGAAAACCTCAACTAGGGTCATGAAGAGTCAGACACGACTTAACAACAACAGCAGAATGGGGATGTGTGGGATAAAAAGACCCTTACTCATAATCTTAAATAAATGAAGAGGCTTCTCAATAAGAACAGAAAGAAAAAGATTTATTACAATTCTCGAGAAAGGGACGTCCTTCCACCAGGTTGGGGAATCTGGTGGAGGGAGAGAACTTACAGAAATTGAAGTACCATTTTTATACCCTAACGCAGAGAATCCCACCTCCCCACTATCCCACCTCTCCATTGGCTGGGAGGCGGGCTCACAATCTAAGCGCGAAATACTAGACAAACCCTGGGAAATCTTCACCTATCCCAACACAATTACCTCATCTAATATCTAACTTAACTGTTGATGTGGCTTTAGAAAAGAGGGGAGGGGGAGAAGTGGGAACTGGTAGTGCTAATGTGGCAACAGTACAACAAACAAAGAGGAGATTTGAGTAACTTCCAAGTTTCAGTTACAGCCCACAGCACTTTCACAAAGAAAGCTGGTAGCTGGTAAGGGGGGAAACCAACTGACTGTCCACAAGCCCTGGATACCTGAAACTCAGGTATCCAGGGAGAGAGGCCTTATGGAAGAGAAAGTTTATTTAGAAAATCCAATATTCCCCATATTTTTATTATGAAAAGTCTTCACAATCTCCTCATCTCACTCAGGGATAACAACAGCATCCATATTGCAGATTGTTGTGAGGATTAAATAAGATGATATCTGTAAAGTTGTGTGCCTAGCATAGAGAAAGAGCCACTTCTTCTCCAGAGCCATCGGAATCCAGTGACCAGATATTCATCAGGATGACTGAAGATGGCCCAGGATGCACTGGGAGACCTTGGCCCCTTTAGGCCAAGGTGAGTAGACTCAGTTCCTCCTCTCCTGTCTGTCTCTCCCTCCCCTTCCTTCTCCTCTACAAAGGAAGGTAAATTTGAATGGCCAAAAGATATCCAGTTGACTTGAGTTTTACTGGCTAGTCTCCCTTTCCTTCTCTTTCCTTAACCTTGAGCCTGATGCACTGTGAAGCTCAGACACCATGGGGCTCCTGCCCCCTCCCTAAAGGCTCTCTTCTGGACCCTCCTGGCTTCACAGTGATTATCCATAGTACTTGTTGCTGTTTCCCTCCCAGCCTGATGTCTTTCTTTTCTTGGCCTTATTAAAGGGGCCCTGCCGTGGCTACTTTTTAAACTAGCCTATTCAATAATGGGCATTACCTCACCCTAAGTGAGTACCTGCATAGACCTTGGCCTCCTCCCAGTATGTCCTGGGTCATTTCCAGTCATCGTGAGGAATATCAGGTCACTAGATTCAGATGGCTCTGGAGGAGAAGTGAGGCTGGTGACCTTGTACAGCCCTCCCTCACTCAAAACAAAGTCAAGGGCAAGTCATGTCATCATTTCTCTGATGGCATGGTCTTCTTTGGCAACAAAGGACAAACACAACAAAAGCACAGCTCACAGTAGGTATTCAACATGTTTGCTGAACTGAATTGTTGCCAAGGTTCCTCACAAAATCACACTAGGGATGACTTTTCTCATCTGTGAAATGAAGGGGTAGACTAGATGATCTCCAGTAGGGTTTCTCATACCCTAAATCTCTGGTCCTATTAGTATTGGAACAGATCTCTACTGGTTGACCTCCCAGAATGCCTCCAGCCCTCTCTTAAAATGTGCTGCCTAGAACTGGACACAACATCCTAGATTCTCTGCAGAGAAAGTAAGGAATTCTAACTGGTAGATTACTTATGTGGAAGGTGTAAAGGGAGGACAGTACAGTAAATATCAAGCAATTAACCAGCATTTATTGTGTATCTATTTACATGCCAAGATAAGCACTAGGCCTTGGAGATGCAAAGACAAAAATGAAACCTTCTCTTCCCTCACCAGAGCTTGAATTCTGCTGTTAATCAGGAATAGGAGACAGAGCCTGGACTTGTGATTTTTTTTGATCAAGGAAAGTCCCAGAGACGAAACATCCTCTACCAATGTAGGCTGGTATTTCTTCAAGATTCTAAGTTTCAGAGAGTTGGTAAGAGAAAGAATTTGAACAAGGGTCTTCTTGGCTTGAAGGCCAAACCAGTCAGTCAAAAAGCATTTACTAAGCCCTTATTATATATTTACAAATCAGACAGACTGTTAAATGCTAAAGAAACAAAGAATGACAAAAAGAATGGGCTCCCTGAAGGAGGAACTCATGACATGTAATTGAGGGTGGTACAGATAGAGTGCTAGAGTAGGAGTCTGAAAGACACCAGTTCAAAACCTCCCTTAGATTAGTATATGGTCCTGGTCAAGCTTCTTCACCTATGACTCAGTTTCTTCATCTGTAAAATGATAAGGTTGGATTTCATGGACTCCAAAGTCCCTTCCAGATCTAAATCTATGATCCTATGAATAATGTATGTATATGTGCCTGTGCATGTGCGTGCGTGCGTGCGTGCGTGTGTGTGTGTGTGTGTGTGTGTGTGTGTGTAGGGTGTTCCAAAAATTTTACCACACTTTTCTGTTGAAAAAGTAGGTCCTTGGGGGAAAGGGGGGGGGGGGGGTGAAGCCAAGATGGCAGAGTAGAAAGACGGACCTGCTCTAGCTCTAACCCCATAGCTCATAAAATACCTGTAAAAAATGACTCTAAACAAATTCTAGAGCAGCAGAAGCCACAAAATGACACAGTGAAAGAGAGTTCCAGCCCAAGACAGTCTGGAAGGGTGACAAGAAAGGTCTATGGTACTAGGCTCAGAGCTGAGTGCTGCACAGCTCTGCATGGACAGGACTAGAGCAATCTTCAGGGCACAAAATTACTGGCAGCAGCTGTAGTTCCCAGATTTCTCAACCCACAAATGTCAAATACAGCTTCAAAGGTCAGTGAGAAAGCTCTTTCACCTGGGTGAGAAGGGAGCAAGGTCTGGCCCTAGCCCTGGCTCCAGGGTGGCAGCAGCCACTGAGGCAGCAGCATCCATTTTTGGAGCCCTCTGCCTAGAGACCTTGGGGGAAATGAGCTGCAGTCATACAGTGAGGAGGAGTGCTGGCATTGTGGACCTGGTGGAGGATCCGGAGAGGGAATCCTACTCCCAGATTCTGGGCAGAAAAGCTTGTGATTGCTCCCAGACCACAGCACAGGACTCCTCTCCCTTGACTGTATCACCTTGGAGGAATTGAGAATTTACAGATCCCTAGAGTATACCCTCCACTTAACAAAGGACTCAAAAGTCTAGTAATTGGCTGGGAAAATGCCGAAAAAATGGAAAAAAATAAAACTATAGAAGGTTACTTTCTTGGCAAAAAGATATTCCTCCATTCTTTCGGATGAGGAAGAACAAAGCATACCATCAGAGGAAGACATAAAAGTCAAGGCTTCTACAACCAAAACCTCCAAATTAAATATGCAGTGGTCTCAGGCTATGGAACAGCTCAAAAAGGATTTTGAAAATCAAGTAAGAGAGGTGGAAGAAAAATTAAGAAGAGAAATGAGATGCAAGAAAATCATGAAAAACTAGTAAACAGCTTGTTAAAGGAGACCCCAAAATATGCTGAAGAAAATAACACCTTTAAAAATAGACTAACTCAAATGGCAAAAGAGTTCCAAAAAGCCAATGAGAAGATGCTTTAAAAAGCAGAATTAGTCAAATGGAAAAGGAGGTTCAAAAGCTCACTGAAAAAAATAGTTCCTTAAAAATTAGAATGGAGTAGATAGAAGCTAATGACTTTATGAGAAATCAAGAAATTACAAAACAAAAGCAAAAGAATGAAAAAGAAGAAGACAATGTGAAACATATCATTGGAAAAACAACTGACCTGGAAATAAATTCAGGAGAGACAATTTAAAAATTATGAAACTACCTGAAAACCACGATCAAAAAAGAGCCTAGACATCATTTTTCTTGAAATTATCAAGGAAAACTGCCCTGATACTCTAGAAACAGAGTGTAAAATAAATATTGAAAGAATCCACTGATCACCTAATGAAAGAGATCCAAAAAGAAAAACTCCTAAGAATATTGTAGCCAGATTACAGAGTTCCCAGGTCAAAGAAAAATATTGTAAGCAGACAGAAAGAAACAATTCTAGTATTGTGGAAATACAATCAGAATAACACAAGATGAAGCAGCTTCTACATTAAGGGACTGAAGGGCTTGGAATATGATATTCCAGATGTCAAAGGAACTAGGATTAAAACCAAGAATCACCTACCCTGCAAAACAGTATAATACTTTAGGGGAAAACACGATCATTCAATGAAACAGAGGACTTTCAAGCATTTTTGATGGAAAGACTAGAGCTGAATATAAAATGTGACTTTCAAATGCAAGAATCAAGAGAAGTATGAAAAGGTAAACAGGAAAGAGAAATCATAAGGGACTTACTAAAATTGAACTGTTTACATTCCTACATGGAAAGACAGTATCTGTAACTCTTGAGACTTTTCTCAGTATTTGGGTAGTTGGAGGGATTATATGCATATAGAGAGAGAGCACAGGGTAAGTTGAATAGGAAGGGATGATATCTAAAAAAATAAAGGAGTGAGAGAGGAATATACTAGGAGGAGAAAGGGAAAAATGGAATGGGACAAATGATGTCTCATAAAATAAGCACGAAAAAGCTTTTTCAATAGAGGGGCAAAGGAGGGAGGTGAGAGGGAAAAAGCTTACCCTCAATCACATTTGGCTTAAGGAAGGAATGATATGCATACTCAATTTGGTATGAAAATCTATCTTACGCTACAGGGAAGTAGGGGAGAAGGGGATAAGTGGGGTGGGGGATGATAGAAGGGAGGGCAAATGGGAGGAGAGAGTAATTAGAAGTAAACACTTGGAGAGGGACAAGGTCAAAAGAGAGAACAGAATTAATGGGGGGCAGGATAGGATGGAGGGAAATATAGTTAGTCTTTCACAACATGACTATTATGGAAGTCTTTTGCATAAGTACACATGTATAGTCTATATTGAATTGTCTGCCTTCTCAGTGGGGATGCGTGGGGAGGGACGAAGGGAGAGAAGTTGGAACTCAAAGTTTTAGAAACAAATGTTGAGAATTGTTTTTGCATGCAACTGGGAAATAAATATAGGTAATGGGGTATAGAAAACTATCTTGCCCTACAAGAAGAGAAGATGTGGATAAGGGAAAGGAGGGGTGTGATAGAAGGGAGGGCAGATTGGGGGAAAGGGTAATCAGAATGCACAATGTCTCGGAGTGGGGAAGGTGAGAGATGTAGAGAAAATTTGGAAGTCAAAAGCTTATGGAAATGAATGTTGAAAACTAAAATTAAATGTATTAATTAAAAAAAAAAAAAGAAAGAAAATGTAGGTCCTTAAATCACTAGATCCAGACCACGGAAGCAGAAAGGTTTTTAAATATTCTGCATTATAAAGAATGAGACATCTATTTTGGCCAATGTGGAAATGTGTTTTACTTGATTATGTCTTACTTGTTACAAGGGGTTTGCTGTTGTTTGTTTGTTTGGGAGTGGGGAAGATGACAGAAAGGGACAAAAACAAACGCCCGTAGGATGGGGAAAAAAAATTTGACAGAATTTAATTTTTAAAAAATTATCTGGTCCAGGGATTATCAACAGGGAGAATCCATTTTAAGTATTTTGATATCACTGTATTTCAAGGTAATTGGTTTCCTTTTCATGCGCTGTTGTCCCCTGCTCCTTGAGGGCAGAGACTTGGAAAAGTCTTGAGTTCAAATTCTCACCTCACACAAGTGTTGGCTTTGTGACCCTGGACATGTCTCTCAATCTCTCTCAGCCTCAGCTTCCTTATGTGCAAAAGGGGAATAAAGGTATCCCCTACCTCCGTGGGATACTTGTTAAGCCTTTAGCAAAGCACCCCGAACACAATAGGCTCTTAAAAAATGCTTGCCGACTTGACTTAAAATCCCATGTATTTTATGAATTTTAAAACCTTGGGGAGTGAGGTGGGGTCGGGGAGTTCATCGGGTCTACGAGGCTGCCACTTGACTACGAGCTCTTGGAGAACGGGGGCTGGGGTTTGTTTTTCTCTTTGTCTCCAGCCTTTTAGCACTGTGCTCGGCACCTGGTAGGGACTTAATAAAGCGCGCTCGATGGGATGCTACAGGGGGTCTGTGACAATCCTCCCCAAAATGTAAGGAACCTCTGGTCTAGCCCAGGTCGTTCCTGGTGCAGCTGGGCTCCGAGGACCAGAGAGGCTGAGCGACGCTGCCCAGGTCACACAGCAAGAAGGGCAGAGGCGCGAGTCACACTCGGGCTCTCCCTCTCAGCCTGCCTCCTTTCATTATCAGTATCGGGAGAGGTAACTGGGGGTGGGTGGAGGGGCTCAGGCCGCCGGCGGGGTCTCCGGTTGAGCGGAACTCTCGCCCCAGACTCGAGCGGGAGTGGGTTGGCACCGAGGAAGATTCCACGCGCGGAACCAGAAGCTTAGGAGTTTGGGGGCCGGATAGGGAGGGGCTCGAGCCCGGGAGCGAAACGCGAACTCACCCACAATCCGGCCGCTCGGCCGCCGTAGCGCGTCCCCGAAGCCGAGGCTGCTGGAAGAGGGGCCGTTGCTATCTCCGCCGCTGCCGCTGCCGCTGCCGCCGCAGCGGGCTGGAGAAGCCGCGCCAGCCGACGGCGCGCTCTGACGTCACGGGGCCCCAGCAGCCACGCTCGCGAGGGCCCGATCTCGCGCTCTCCGGGGCCGGAAGTGGGGCTCGGGCGCTTCGCCCGGGTTGCCATGGCGGTGTTTGGGCGGCCCCACTGGAAGCCTCTCCAGGCTTGCTGGGGTTGGTGGGGCGGCCGGGCCGCGGCCCCTCAACAGCGGCAGCCGCCGTGGAGGCCGAAGAGCACGAACCCGTTCGCCCGGGAGCAGGAGCAGGAGTGGCGGCGGCGGAACCGCACCGTGCTCACGTACGTGGCCGCGGCCGCCGTGGGCATGATCGGGGCCTCGTACGCCGCCGTGCCCCTCTACCGCCTCTACTGCCAGGTAGGGCAGCCGCCGGCAACCCGGACCCGGAGGCTCCTCCTACCCGCCGGGAAACCGAGGCCCGGAGCAGGGAGGGACGGGCCCAAGGTCGCGCCGACTGGACGGGACCTTACCGGGAAGGAGTCTGGGTCTGTTGTAGAGGACTGAGGTTTGAATCCCAGCCCGGCCCCCTACAGCCCTTTGTGACTTTGGGTTCTCCAGGCCTCAGCCTCCTCATCTGTGAAAGGGGCGTAAAAAATAGCGCCCACCCCTCCTTGTCTTTGGTGATCTGGATCCAGTGAGATAATTTACGTGAAGTGCTTTGCAAGCTTTTACAAAGGCGCTGTGTGAATGCAGGCTTGCTCCATGCAGTGACTTCTCAGTGTTTATTCTCTTTGACCTCTGGGCATCTTTTAATGCTGTTAACCAGCTCCCTGCTCTGGAGATTCCCGCACTTTGTCCTTTGTGACACTGCCCGTATTATCATTCATTCAATCATTCATTCATCAAATATTTATTAAGTTCAGTTCCAGAAACACTTAATTAGCACGTACTGTGTGCCAAACTTGGTGCCAAGTGGTGGGATACAAAAAGAGACCAAAGACAGCCCCTGCTCTCCAGGAGCTTACAACCTGGCATGGAGATAAAAATGCAACCAAATAATAGGAAATAATGGAAAGAGAGAAAGCACTAAAACTGAGAGGGGTACGGAAGGCTTCCTGTCGGTGGGATTTTAATTGAGACTTACAGGAAGTCAGGGAGGTCTTTAGTTGGAGCAAAGACAGGAGAGAGAGCATTCCATGCGTAGGGTGTACAGCCAGAGAAAATGCTCAGAGCCAAAAGATGCAGTGTCTTGTTCTTGAAACAGCCATGAAGCCAGTTTCACTGGATCAGGGTAGTTTGGGGGGAGTAAGGTGTGAGAAAACTGGAAAGCCAGGAGGGGGTTAGGTTACAAAGTAGTAGTTGAGGAGTAAGGTGTGAGAAAACTGCAAAGGCATGAGGGGGTTAGGTTACAAAGTAGTAGTTGAGGAGTAAAGTATAAGAAAACTGGAAAGGCATGAGGGGGTTAGGTTACAAAGTAGTAGTTGAGGAGTAAGGTGTGAGAAAACTGGAAAGGCAGGGGGGGGAGGGGTTAGGTTACAAAGTAGTAGTTGAGGAGTAAGGTATAAGAAAACTGGAAAGGCATGAGGGGGTTAGGTTACAAAGTAGTAGTTGAGGAGTAAGGTGTGAGAAAACTGGAAAGGCAGGGGGGGGAGGGGTTAGGTTACAAAGTAGTAGTTGAGGAGTAAGGTGTGAGAAAACTGGAAAGGCAGGGGGGGGAGGGGTTAGGTTACAAAGTATGTGGTGTTTGGGTACAGAACATTGTATGGAGCCCTGGAGGAAATGACATTTAGAGAAGACCAGGCTCCTGCTTGTTAGGCAATTAGGAGGCACAGCTAGACTTGGAGACCTGACATTCCCAGCTAATGGCCAGATCTTGTCAGTTCTACCTCTGCAGCATCTCTTTACATCTCTCCCCTGGCAATCACTTTCCACTCAGGCCCTCCTCACTTCTCTGGACAATTGAGATAGCCTCTAAACAGACCTGCCTGCTGCCTTCTATCTTTACCTTCTTGCTCACTGCTGCCAAGTAATTTTCCTAAAGTTCAGGTCTGAACTCTACTTGATGAAGCTGTGTCTCCCTCTCTCAGATTAAATATAAACTCCTCTTTATGATTTAAAATTCTTTAAACCATGGTTCCATCCTGCCTTTCCAACCTGATCACACATTACTCCTCCCATGCATTTTACAGTTTTTCTATTCTTTGCAAATGACAGGCAATGTCTTTGCACTGACTCGCCTTTTCCTAGAATGAACTCTCTGTCATCTCCAACTTTGGAAATTCCTGGGAATTTCCTTCAAGATTCAACTCAGGTGCCACTTTTAATATAAGGCCCTTCCTGGTAGTACGTCTATCCCCCAATCCCTGCTTATCTTATATCTGCTTTGTGTGTTTTGTAGATATGTATATACACATGTATATACATATGTGTATGTATATGCCTGTTGTTTCCTCTTTAAAATGTATGCCCTTTGAAACAAGTACTCTTGCTTTGATATTTTCTTTATACATGCCTAGCACAATGTCTGGAACATAATAAATGCTTTCAATTGAATATAATTAGATTGATCTAGAACTGACTAAATGACTGGACTATCAGGTTCTTAGGGATGTGGCCACTAGAATAAAGCCTCAGATGCCTTTTGTTATTTAGTGCTAGCTTCTGCTTTGTTTAGTGAACTGATTTGGAAATTAGTTAAGATGTTCAACATTTAAAAGTAAAATGATTGTACAAATGTAGGTATTCCATACTTATCTTAAAAGGTGCACTAATAATAACAAAATTTAAATGGTAGCATAGCATGTTTATATATTTTGAAGCAATTAGGAGCACTGTCACAGTTATTTGAAGACATATTTAAAATAGTAGTTCTCTGCTCCATTGGGAAAGCATATTTTTGGGACTTCAGGACTTGGTTGAAATCTTTTTTGGGGGAGTAGTGGGGGAAGCAGCTAGGTGGAGTCAGGAGAACCTGGGTTCAAATCCAACCCAGATACTTAACTTTGTGACCCTGGGCAAGTCACTTAACCCCAACTCCCCCCCAAAAAATCTTTAGCCTCTAAGGTGCCTTCTAGTTGTAGATCTTTGTCTTTGTTCAGTTGTTTCAGCTGTGTCTGACTTTTTGTAACCTCAGTTGGGGTTTTCTTGGCAAAGATACTGGAGTGGTTTGACATTTCCTTCTCTAACTCATTTCAGATGAGGAAACTGAGGCAAACAGGGTTAAGTGCCTTTCCCAGGGTCACACATCTGGTAAGTGTCTGAGGCCAGACTTGAACTCAGGAAAATGAATCTTCTTGACCCCAGGCCTGGCACACTATCCTAGCTGCCCACTGTAGATCAGGTGTCCTTTAATCCTGTGGTAGTGTTTTAAAGGAACGTTTCATGATTATGATGCACCTTCATTAAAAATCTATAAATCTTGTTTTTAATATACTTTGTAATAATTTTTTCCCAGACCACAGGACTTGGTGGGTCACCTGTAGCTGGTCATGCTTCAGACCAGATTGAGACTATGGTACCTGTTAAGGATCGAATCATTAAAGTCACCTTCAATGCAGATGTGCATGCAAGTCTTCACTGGAATTTTAGGCCTCAACAAACCGAAATATATGTAAGTGATTGCCACATTTAGTAGTCCATGCTGAATGGTAGAAAGAACCTTTATCTTATTCAAACCCCTCATATTGCAAATGAGTAAACTAAAGCCCAGAGAGGTATGACCCTCCATAGGCCATCAGGAGGGGTCAGCTTTAGAGGTAGGATGGGACTAGATAATAACTTTAATTCAAAAATGAATTCTTGTTACTCTTAAGTAATTTCAGATCTTTAGAAAATCACATCTAAAAATTTATAAATTATGACTAATATTAATCATGTTAATGTGTTTCTCTCCTTCCCTCTGCCTAGTCTCTTCCTCTTTCTCTCCTCTCCCACTCCCATACATTTTTTCCACCCTTGCTTCCAAGAACTGAGTGTCACAAGGTTTCAGGAACTCCTGGATTCTCATGAAATGATCATGGTGAGCGTTAGCATCACTGCTATAAAACCCTGATTAAAATACTTGCTAAACTATGTAATCTCTTTAACTTGAGAGCCAGAACATTTTTTCCCCTTTATTTTCAATCCTCCTCACTTGACCTTCCCTCCAAAAACCATTACCTGTCTTTCATTCCTCTTGTTTCTCCCTCCCTGCTCTGCAAACATGGTCTACAATCCTAGGACCTTAAACAACCTTTCTTTGACACTTCTATTCCAGCCAGTTACTCCTCTCTCTCTCTCTCTCTCTCTCTCTCATTACTGCCAAACTTCTTGAAAGTTTTTACAGTTTATGATGCCTCTACTTCCTCATCATCTACTTTCTCCTCAATACCTCTCCCTTACCACTTTATGAAACTGCTCTCAAAAAGGTCACCAACAACCCTTTTAAAATTCCCTCCCAGTGACCTTTTTTTGCAGCTTTAGACACTATTGACCACCTCCTCCTTTGGGATACTTTCATTACCCTTGGCTTCAGAATCAGTGCAGTCAATTGGTACTCCTCTTACTCCTTCCCCCACTCATTTGATTCACTGACTCCTTGTCCATTTCCCTACCCCTTCTTAAAGTTCTGTCCCCAACATCCTGATATCTGAGCCATGTGACTGGGTTTGGGAGTGGACCAGAGAGCATGCCATACTAGGATTATTTAGTATGGAGAAAAGATTTAAGGAAGGCGGTGAACTTGGTGTCATGACTAAAAAGTCTGTCACTCTGTTCACACTCTCCATTCATTCTTTCCTTTGTGTGCTTCAGACCTTTTCTTTTCTCTCCCATACCCTACTTATGTTGAACAGAATTTAACCTTCTCTAAGGAGATTGAGGGCATCCTGCCTTAGCTTCTTCAGTTCCCCTCCTCCTCCATTTCTCAATTTCTACTGTAATATTTTTTTTTTTAGGCTAGAAAAATACAGGTATCACTCTTCTTCACTAAGCCTTATACATAGGTCCCTGATCTGTCCTTTTCCTGATTCTGAAGTTGGCTCCTCTTTCTCAGGGCATCTTTCATCATTCCTTCTTTCAGTTTTCCAGATACCTAATATCCTCAGTCTTTTTTTTTTTCTAATCCTTCTAGCTCATCTAGGCACTGACTCATCTTTATCTGGAGATTCCTTCATTTTGTCATTGTCCAGTCTTCTCAGCACTTTGAAATCTAGCTTCTGTCCTTCACCAATGTCCTCAGAATCCTTGAAGCTATAATGGCCTTTTGTTTTTCAGTCCTCTTCCTCCTTGACCTCTCTGCTGCTTCTAACACAATTGATTATTCCTGTTTACTGGATATTTTTTCTCTTTCCTTGATTTGAGACTCTTCTTGCCTATCTAACCACTCCTTCACTAGTCCCTTTCTCCTTCCAGATTTCTCATTGCTGGTGTTTCCTATGGACCTGTCTTTGACTTTCATCTCTCTACACTCTCTCCTTTGGCAATCTCATTCAAGTAGACCTACCTGGTCTTCTGTGCCTGGTCACCCTAAATACCTTTGCCCTTTCTCCCCTTTACTTTTTGAATTCTTACCCAACTCAAAGAGTATTGCCCCAAGTTCTCCTGGTTGGGAACAAAACCTGACCTTACATAGTGTGTTTTTTGTTTTGCAACTCAGCCTTATTTATGCCCTATCTATCATAGTTACTTGCATTTGTTCCCTATCTGGCCACTCTACTGTAAACTTTGTGAACCTTGTCTAATCCAAACTTTTATCTTCCCTAGTACATAGCTCAGTGCCCTGCACACATAGGCACTTAATCATATTTGTTGAATGAATATACAAATGAATGAATGAACTAGAATCAATGGGGAAAAGCTGTCAAGAAGCAGATTTTGGTCCAGTAGGAGGAAAATCTTCTGGATGATAGAGCTGGCCAAAATTAAGATTGTCTGCTTCAGAAGGTAGAAAATTCACCAATGCAGGAGAGGCTGAATGGCCAGTTGTCAGGATCATCGTAGAGGAAGTTCTTGCTCAAATCAGATATGATTTAAACTAGATGAAGCTGGTATCCCTTCTAGCTCTGAGCATCAAGGCTTGGAAACTTTCCTGGATCCTCTCTAAGTAGTAATAATCTCCTTTCCACATGTACATCCATCACAGAGAAGTCATTTTTTTTTAAACCTCTCAAATATACTTATTTTATACCATTTTGTACTAGTTATGTTTCTGTCTCATTAGAGTAGGCACCATATATCTACTTCACAACAGTGCTTTACACCTAAGACACTTAATGAGTCTTATGAATAGTATTGAACTGTTGTAGGGAATCTTAAAAATATATTCTTTCTCCCTGCCCTGCTCTAGTAAGTTTGTAATCAGATTGTTCTTGGATACTTAAGGCCTTTCCAGATTGTTGTTGATCCTTCTTATTAGAAGGTAGATAGAGAAGACATAAGAAGAAATCTGCGTTCATTCCAGCACATACTTTGAAATTCCTTTTAAAAACAAATCTTATATGGTTTATTTAAGAGGCAGTGTACATAAGAGCTGGCCTCAGAGATCTGGGTTCAAATTCTGCCTGTGACCCATACTGGCTGTGTGATCCTAGACAAATTCTCCAAGTTGCAGGTAAAGTGGTGACCTGCTCAGGTAAAGGGAGTGTCCTCATCTGGGAACCAGTCCCTATCCCTTGTAATCTCTTTTGTTTAAAGTCACTGATCTTAATCACCTAACAAAGAATACATATTAAATGGCCTAATTTGCATCCATATTCAAAGAATTTAAGTGTATTAGAGGATACAGCCTGAATGTCTGCATGGTAGAGACCAGGGTTTAGAATCAGAGGTTCCTAAACTTATTTGGTTCTACTGCTCACTTAAAAAAAAAAAAAATTACTCAGCACCCCCTCCCCCCAATCTACTTTCTTTAACATTTTAATGTTTTTTTTTAAGATTTTCATCAGTTGAAAAAAAATTTTTTTTAAGAATGATGCATCTTAAATTTCATAATTTATTGTAAATTTGTGGGATTGTTCCTGAATTGAAATTTTGATGCTGCAATATTGTATCATATAACCATATAGTTTTGTATTGTAAACAAGTCATTACACACACATATTCCTGCTCATGCATGCTGGACTTCGTGACAATGCAAGGCATGCTCACCTGGCAGTATTTGCTTGTTGAGACCTGTTGGTGGACTTGACCACTGATCCACTGATTGGTTATAGCTTGCATTTTGTGTGTTTATTTGGAAAATAATGTAATTACTACAACTTTAACTGTTATGCAACAGATGAAACGTGGATATACAATCGTTTTTTCGAAATTTTCTCTTCTTCTGCTTTCACCACCACCTTATTTTTATTCAATGTCCCCCAATTGCACTCGAGACTACTACTGCCCCCTGGATTGTTCCAGTGCCCCCAGGGGGCAGTATCATCCACTTTGGGAACCTGTGGTTTAAATCCTTCCCCCTGCCATAATGGTTGTGGCATCTCAGGTGTCTCATCTGTAAAATCTTAATAATAATAGGCTTTTTTTTTTTTCAATTGGAGAGGGTTTCTATGAGGCACGTCACATAAAAATGACATTCTTGGTTTGGGGTTCATTTGTTTTAAATTTGAATTTTTATGGATAGTGCTTCCTGTTTGTTTATACAAGGCTTAGGTCTTACAGGTTTTATCAGGTATTAGTTACTGAAACATTTCTTCCTGTTCTGTTCTCACAATGACTTTAACATGTTATTTAGCTGCCCTTGGCCTGCATTTATACAGCTATAAGATGAGGCCTTGGATTAGCTGATCTCTTTTGCCTTTCTCAGTTCTAAATCTTATTCTGTGATTTCATTTAGGTATTTGTTGGTTTGATAAATGATTAAATTGATAGGCAGTTGACAGCCAAAAAGTTAAATTGTAGACTAAGTACGTATATTTTTTCTGCAAAACAGGTGGTACCAGGAGAGACTGCACTGGCATTTTACAGAGCTAAGAATCCTACTGACAAACCAGTAATTGGAATTTCTACGTATAATGTTGTACCATTTGAAGCTGGACAGTATTTTAATAAAATACAGGTATGCTAAGTAAAAACTCATCATAAAAAATTTAAGGTATAGATAGCATAACTACTATCTCACTAAATTTGTTATTTGCTTTTGGATGATTTAAGAAAAAATTAACATAATCTTGAAAGTCATACTACTCCAAAAATAGAAGCATAAATTGATTCAAAGCTTTGAAGGTTTTTTCCCCTAGTTACTTGTTCAAGATTTGAAATGACTGAAGTCTAGAGCAACTTAAGACTAGACCATTTAATAGGCTGCAGTTGTCTAAACCCAAGTTCTATCAAACGTTAAAATTTACTAGTTCTGTATTGAATTCTAAAGTGATAAAGTTATAAAAATTAATTGGAATACTATTTTCAGTGTGAATCATAGAATTATATAGCTGTAAAGGTAGAAAAGTTAATTCTTTCTTTTTTCTAGTGCTTCTGTTTTGAAGAACAAAGGCTTAATCCTCAAGAAGAAGTAGACATGCCAGTATTTTTCTTCATTGATCCTGAATTTGCTGAAGATCCCAAAATGGCAAAAGTTAATGTGATCACTCTCTCTTACACGTTTTTTGAAGCAAAAGAAGGATATAAATTGCCAGTCCCAGGTTATAATTGAAATGAGAAATAGCTTTCCTTTGCCCTTTCTTAATTCTTTTGCCTCAGTTTTATAAGTTCTTGAGAAATCATGTTCTCAGCGGTCTTTTTGAAAGAGGAATATTAATGAGGCAATTTTTTTTTAAATTTATTTTTTATTTTAAACCAGAATCACATGTACTTGTAATATTTTCCTCATAAATTACTGTTTTTAATCTTTTATATTATGAGATCATAAGAATGAAGATACTCCGGAAGAAAAATCTATGTGCAAAATTCAACTTAAAACCATATTTGCATATTTGTAAAACAGCATTCAAATTAATCTCTTTTGGGGATGGGGTATTAGAAAAAAAAGATCTGCTTAATTTCATAAGCATGCAGGTATGGAACTGATGATCTGCTAAGATCACATAGGTACCAAAGTGGCTTTTAAGCTCTAAAATGTTGTGCTAATAGAGTATCTTGCTCATCTCTTCCATTAAAAATGAAAATGTTGAAGCTCTGAGAGATTAAATGATTTGCCTGACATACTATACAGCTAGTTTGTGGCTAGAACCAAGGTCTCTCACTAGCCAAGTCTTTTCATTATGCCATCATGGCCATCTTGGGATGCACTTTGCTGCGATTTTTTGTTTTGTTTTTTATCTGTTTCTGAAGTCAGTGACCTTTAAAATTGCAGGTGCATTATTATTCAAATTGAAAGAAATAAAAAAGAAGGCTGTCAGTTCCAGAACTGTTGTTACATGATATTTTTCCCCAGAGTAGTGCTATATCTGAGAATTGAGAAATACTTTTCTACTTTTATTTGGATTCTTACTTCAGGCTTCAGGTCCAGTGGCCTATGGAAACTTATAAAGTGTGTTAAAAATAGTCACTGCACAGTCAGTATACAGAAGAAGAAGGATTACTGTCTAATCTAGGGCAAAGAGCAAATGTAGGATTTGAATTTTAAGCTCTTTAAATTGTTTTTTCCCATTAAGCTTCAATTGCTTTTTTATATTTGCAATACTTATATATCTTAATTTGAGGTAATTGGTGTAGAAAGAATGGCCTTATAAATTAGAAATGAAGTATTTAATATTTCTACCAGATTACATTTATAGTGAGGGCTCCAAACACTTGGATACTAATATCTCACTGTATTATGTATGGTACTATGTGCTTTTTCTTGGCATCAAAAACTCTTTTGTGAAGAGACTATGTATGTATTAAATTATTTTTAATATTATTTCCTTTGTCTATTCCTTTCATACTACTTACCTTTATAACACAAATGTATAATTTCACTGTGTTTACTATGAACAAAATCTTTGTTCTAAAAAGAATACATTTTACAGTAAAAAGAAAAGAATATATTTTATTTTAAGGTTAAAAATCATTTAAAAATCAGTTTTATATATTTCCCAGTGACTGTTGCAAACATGAAATATAAACTACAATAATTAAAGGCTTTATGCCACAGCTCAAAATATATAAAGGCCAAAAATATTTTCAGAAGTGCAAAATTATTTTTACATTCAATTTTAATTAAGTGAAGGCACTTAAACAATATTTTTCCCGAATTATAATTCCAGTTTATCAAATATTTTATGATTTATTCAAGAAGTAATAAAATAGTTTTCAGCTACTGTATCACAGGGATATGATGATGGATTTATCTAAAAAGATCTGTAATAAAAAAAAAAAAGTTACAATGCTGAATGACTATATCACTATTTTTTACCTATATAGTAAAGGTGGTTAGGGAATATAATATATCCCCAAACCTTTAAAACTTTTAGATGAACAGTAAACCTCTTTCAGGAATTGTGCATGTTACCCTTTGAGTAAATTTAGGCAACGTTTTAGACTTATTTTTGAAAAACTTGTTACTTTGTGAAGGAAGTTTACTACTTGTGGCGCTCTTTACTAGGTAAATGGTCACTGTCCCAAGGTGTCTGGGCAAGAAGTCTCTAGAAAGAGAAAAAAATAAACCCCAAGTTTTCTTTTGTTTTTTTTACAATTGATCCTCAAAGTATAATTAAGAATTTTACTCTGTGATATTAAGTAAGAGACAGAAGGAATGGATGTCAAGAAGACCCCAAATGGGGTCACAGAGAGTTGGATATGACTGAACAAGAAGGAATGGAGCCCAGCCTGTGGTGTTACTAAGCAACAAAAGCCAGTCAGTAAAAGATTACTAAGTCTTTTACATTGGTATGCTCTTCTAAGACATAACCTTCCCTTTCAAAAAAGATTTATTGCTATCTTTTGTTGTTATTATCACCTAAATTTGCTCCTGTATCTCCCTTTCTAGAGAGTCATCTGTTTAAGAATTTAACTATCCTTTTTTCTGTCATCCCAGAAAGCATTCCTGTGCCTCTCGTACATTGCCTCTAACCCGATTCTGACACTGTCATTGGTCTATATAGTTTTTGTTAATATTGATGTTAATATGCATTAACATCAGTATTAATAATCATCAGTATTAACACATATTAACATCAGTATGTGAATGTTGACATTCATATATTGTTGTTAAAATATATTAACATAATACATATAAATTAGTGCATTTCTGATCAGTGATTTGTAGCAAATGTAGCTAAGGTCTCATCTCAGTTACTGAAATGATAGTGTCTTAAATTCCTAATAAATTTGAGAGATTAAGCAGAGTAACATTTCTATTTTGTGTGCTACTGATACTTTTATTTATTCTTAAATTATCCCCATTTTATAGATGAGGAAACTGAGGTAAGTAGCAGTTAAGTGACTTGCCCAGGGTTATATAATCAGGCTGGATTTGAATTAGGGTCTTCCTGACTCCAGGCCCAGCACACTTTACACTGCTCCACCTAGATGCCCAAGCTACTGACACTTTCAAAGGAATGTAACAAATTATCCCAAATTGAAATATTTACCTTTCAACCATTTGTATGATTCTGAATTGGTTTATGAAATTTAGCATCAATGTCTTCATAAAGAGGTCTGCAATAAGAAAAGCCAAGATTTTTTTCAGTTTCATTTTTACTAACTCAAAAAGGAAAACTATTGGTATATTCAACAGAAATTTATTTTAATCTTCACAATGAAATGTGTGTAGGAGTTAATCTTTGAAATTATAAATTCGGAGGCTAAAATTAGTTGCTAAATTGACTATACATTATTTGTTGTGATTTTAAAATAGGGCAGGAAGGGTATTAAAATTAAATTATCTACTTGTTTTCTGTTTTAGGCTAAGTAGACTATAACTATCTTTAAAACCATTTCTTTTTTTTATCAACTTGAGTTCTTCAACTCATGGAATTTCCATTTAGTCATTTTCCCTTGTTTATTCATATTATTTGATATTTTAATGTTTTAATCAAGGGTTCTTAACTTTTTTTGTCATGGACTTCCCCCTTTGTCAGACTGATGAAATCTATGGATCCCTTTTAAGAATAATGTTTTTAGATGAATAAAATAAAATATAGAGGATTACAAAGAAAAAACCAATTATTCTGAAATTATCAAATTTTTTTTAAAGTTCACAGACCCCATTTTAAGAACCCCTGTTCTAGACAGCAGTTTTTCTGACATTGATCATATAATGTATACACACATATATATATGTACATTTAAAAATCAAATCATATTCTGCTAGCAATGATTTCATCTATCCTTTTAATTTTGTATTTGTCTTTTACCCCATTACATGGTTATGTCAAATTATAGTAAAACATCAAATTAACTGCATACTTCCAAATGAAAGGTCTATGTTTGGGGTAATGGGTCACCAGGAAATATATTTCATGAAGGTTTGTAACTAAATCAAAGTTTAAATCCTAAAACATTGTTTCAGTCATTCTAGTTTAGAATCTTTGAGTTAACTCTCATCTAATCAGAAAATTAAATAAATACTCCAGTCATATCAGTTAAAGCTCTTGCACTGTGGCTAATGAATTACTTGTTTAACAGTATTGCTGTATATCAGTAGACTAAAACAAGTTTTAAAGTATTCATGTCCTCTTAGGAATAAGAAAAAAAAAAAGACCCTTAAAAAAAACCAAAGTGCTTTTTCCATTTTGTAAACATCGTACTTAAACTTTATGTAGGGCTATTATACTGCCACTGTTAACTCGCTTAGAAGTGCCCTTTTCAGGCAAAAAAAAAAAAAAAAGGGCCTCAATTTTCTTTAAAGGCATATATCTGTGAGTCCATTAATGCATACTTCATTTCATTACTTTAAAAAAATATAGGGGTTGCAATTAATTTGAGGACCACAAAAATATTAAATCTCAAATAGCCTCTAGATGAGATGATAAGTCATTTTTAATTATGCCATCAACTTTCACCAAGACCTATGCAAAATTAAACCTATCATTTAACTCCTTTTGACTATCTTGTTAAAGGAAAGAGACACACAAAAAACGAATGAAGGATTTTTAGAATAACTTACTCTGTAGTGGCACCTGGAGCCAAAGGGTCAAACTCCATTACCTCATAGTAATGGGGTGGCTGAAGATCATTCCCTGCTATAGAGGTTAGGAAACAAGGAGAGAAAGAAACACAAACTGTGTTTTGGATGAGCATTTGATTTATACTTAAAACCACCACTGATAATTACAATCACCCTATGTAATGCAATCAAAACAGTCAACCAAATTCCATACAACAAAATAACATGGGTAGTCCCTTGGAATTTTTCACAATGGGATATGACATGTATTACAAAGTAAATCTCATATAGCTCAAATTAGGAAGAATGGAATTTTAAAATTACCACTTGAAGCAAATAGTTATTAGTCATGTATTTTTCTAATATTTTAGGTTTCCTGTAATCAGAACTCAGTTGATAACAGTCCAGAATGATCCATTTTAGATTCAAATTTTAAAGTCTCAGTTACCTGGTTGATTGCTAGATGATGCTGGGGGCCTGTGGCTTGATGGTCCAGCATGGCCAGCCTGAAGGTTCACTGGCTGCATCAGGATTGGATTTAAATGGGTTAAAAACTAAAGGAGATAGAACAAGAAGACAAAGAAACCAAAGTATCAGTACAGAACAGAGTGTAATGGATCAAGATTCTCTGATGTAATTTTCAAGTTATTAAAAGTAAGGTATTTTTATTATTTTTATTAATAGGATTCTAACATACTGTAACCAGTTAAGTAATTTATAATTAATTCTTCTTTGCAAATTATAACCACCTCCAGTACTTATGACTATCCTCTGGTATCATGGTATACTCAAGTTGGACCAGACCAGTTGTCTGAGGGGAAAAAGGAAGGAGAAAACAGATTGTATGGTACGAGGAAATTTTTTTTTCAGAATTATTAAGCCCATATAGAGATGTACTGATAGAAACAATTGCTCTTCATTTGAGACATAAATCTATAACAATATGGGCTATAGTGAAAGGTCATTTCTTCCAACCTCCTAGTCTTGCCTCTCAGAAAAAAATTATAGTTGCAAAAAACAAAAAAAGAGAATGAAATGGACAGAGCCAAAGAAGGTTCACATGTTGACACGTGTGTGTGTGTGGTCTTCCCCCCTCCCCTTTTTAACCAGGAGGCACTGAATTTGAACACTTTGACCAGGATTATGAATGAATGAATGAATGATTGAATGAAAAAATGTTTATTAAGCATTTAATATGTGCAAAGACTATGAAATACTTACATTGTCATACACATGACCCACGGAAATGCTTTGATCTGCTCTTTGAGAAGACCTAAAATAGTGGAATAACATTGTATGACTTCCACTGTCAACTCTACAGTTATTTCTCCAATAAAACCCTTTATCAAGCAATCTGCAAAGCCTTTGTCCTATAGTTTCTATGGTATACAAAACCATATGCTAAAAATATGATAGTCTTGGTCCTCAGGTAGTTTATAATCTTGCTTGAGAAGGTTGACACCTATAAATAACTAATACAAAAGAGAATATTGACTAGTCCATAAGAGAAATGCCAAGTTATTAAAGATGCTATTTAATTCATCAAGCATTAAGTGCTGAATATATCAATGTAATGCTTTAAGAAGTGATGGAGAAAATAAGACCACCTTCCCAATTATCAAAAAGACAGTCTACCATATTGACAGAGTGAATGTATTCATGTTTTCCATATGCACCAGAGCTGCCTCTGAATTCCACTACCCATTTGATTATAAATGCCTGAATAAGAATGCTGCCAACTTCCAAGAAGAGAAAAACACTGGCAAAGCCTTGCCTTGGGGCACCAGTGACAGAATCACTTTTAGCAGAGTAGTTTATGAACGCCCAAACAGCTTACATTTGCATAGATTTGTCAGGCTCATGAAGAACTTTCCTAACCACCATTCTCAGCTGTAGGTGGTACCTGAGCAATGGAAATGTAGATGAAGAAAGGTGAAGCAATTTGCCGAACATCATACACCTTGTATTAGAGCAAGGGATTCCAATTCAGGACTCTTGACTAAAAGATTAACATTCTTTCTAATGCACCCATGATGTCTTAAAATATATTTCAGCTTTCCCCTATAATGCTTGATGGCCCTAGTAGGGATAATGTCAACAAGCAATTGCAACTAGGTTAATTACAAGAGAAATGAACATGCATGTGGAACCCAAAGAATTCACAGTCCTTATAGAAGTTTGCATATTTGTAACAGTATAACAAAAGGAGGAGGAAAAAACAAGAAGGGGCATAGCATGGGAGGAGAAAGATACAGTAAGAGTTGGGAAAAGGACAAAAGCCCTCCAGAAGGGGAAGAGCAAGGTGATGGTAAAAGCCGAATTTGCATTCTTTTCCCTTGGAAACTGCTAGACTATGAAAATAGGAGGGTCCACTTTATCTGCAAAGGACCGCAGCTGCACAACCATTTTCCCAGCCTGGCAGAGACTGGCTGAAGCCTGTCTTGCCTCCCAAGGGACAGAGGATCCAGCTTGGAGTGTAAACAACAAATTATGTCAGCTCAGGGGGAGCTTTGTCCTTGACACACCAGCATTTCTGGAAAATATGTTAACTCAAAAAGACAAGTTCAGAGGACCCTTAACAGCCCTTAACAATAACTAAAGTCAGCAAATAGTACATCTTGTTGAAACAGGACCAGGTGACTTTCATTCTCAGTCTTGGCTCTTTAAGCTATTTGATTTCAAGGGCAACAGGAAAAATCATTTCCTCAGACACTTGGTCATCTCACCACCTCTCAATGTTCATTAAGGAACCAAGCACAAAAAACTAGAACTCATATACCAACATAGAACATACCCTTTAATTCCTGGTGCCTTAATGCTGACGCTGGCACAGAGGAAGGATGGCAAAAGCTGTTTCAGGATTAAAAAAAATAAAAGAAGCCAAAGGCTTGTAAATTACTCAAAAGGCCTTGCGCTAACCTATATATCATGAATATATTTTTCAAGAAGAGGAAGCTGCTAAACTCCATTTACAAAAATGAGAGGAAACAAATGATTGGGGTCAGAGGAACAATTCTGTAATCACCTGTTTGTGGGTACTAGAATCAGTGACTAGTAAGGACAAAGATCAAAACTTACATTAAGTTAGAAGATAAAAATCGTTAATATTAGTGAGTGATTTAAGACATACCAACTATTTTATATACATGAACATCTTTGAGCCCCTGTTTAGAAAGTTATTAATTTCCAAATAAGAAAACTGAGATTTGGAGAAGCTAAATGATATGTCCATGAGATTTTAGTCTTATGTCTCTCCCAACTCCAAGACCAGTGCTCTTTCCATCACACACAAGCACAAGATGAGTAGACACTGAAATAAAATGGCTCCAACCTGACTTATCTTAAAAAGCTGTGTAGATTTTGAAAAAGGGGAAATGGATATAAGTAAAAATCGTTAATTGTTTATCATTCATTCTTAGGAAAATTTAACCGATATAAAACAAGTTCCTACAACAAGGATGCCAGAAAAGTCCAGAAAATGTTTTTACCAGAGAATATTTGAAGTGGAGAAATATAGTAGCCAAAGACAGCAATAGTTTAAAAAAAAATCTTATTTGCAAAAATACGAAGTGACAGAAGATTATGAGCAATTGATCCAAAAATCTTATTACTGAATATGTACCCCATGGAAGTCAAAGCAAGGAAGTTCTGAACATAAGAAAATATTTATAGAAGTACTATTTGTACTAGCAAACAACCAGAAATAAAATATATGTCCATTCATTGAGGAATGGCTAAGTAAATTATGGTACATGATTGATTTATTATTGTATTGTTAAGAAACAAGGAAAAAGAGGAATACAAAGAAACATTGGAAAACTTGTATGAACTGATTCTGTAAGTAAGGTGAATTTTAGTGTAAGTAAAGTGGATTTTAGTGTGTAAAGTAGATTTTTGTTATTATTTCTTAGAGTTCAGTTTCCCAGGATCCATAGCCATAACAATCTCTTATTCCCAGATATTAGAAATGAGTTCCCACAGTTATGGTTCAAAACAAGTCCATCATGCTTGTGCAGCATTATATAATGATGAATAATATAAACATCCCCTGCGACTGTGCAGTGAGATATAAGGATGAGGGGATGTAAATTTGCGAGGCTATTGCTGGCAATAGCCTTCTTTGTCTGTTGCCTTGTAAAGTAGGTGGGCACTGGCCAGTGGGTGGGGAACCTTATGGTTGAATGCACAAGCAGGAATGCTGTGTGTGACTTGATCAGCCCCCATTAAGGCTTGGGGGGGGAATCTGTGTTTGCCTCAACCGGCCCCCATTGAGGCTTGAGAGGATTTAGGGGAATGCACAAACTGTTCTGCCTCGATTGACCCCACTGAGACGTAGGGGTAGTTGCCTCCCCTTCTCGCCGGCTCCTATGAAAACGGTGATTAGGAAATGCTGTAGGAGTTGTGTTCCCATTATCAGCAATTCTCTTCTGAGAAAACTAGACTAGAATAAAGTAAGAAAGATTATTAACCCCTCTTTAGTGTCTTTCCTGCCTTGGCAGATCAAGAGTGAACCTGTGCTAGCAGCCCTAATATGTGCTGTGTTTATCTGTCTTACAGATGCAAAGTGAAGTATGCAGAATCTGAAAACTTGCATACACAATGACTACAAGGTAAATAAAAAAGAACAATAAAAAGTAAAAAAATGCAACAAAAACAATAAAACAAAGCTGAATGCTTGTATTATAATGACCAATTTTGGCTCCAAAGAAGAGCAAGGAAAAAAATGTACCTCCTCCTTTAAAGGACTTAGGGTTTTGGAATATTTCATATGATGTCAAACATATTTGTTGGTTTCGCTTAACTTTTTTTCTTTTTTTAAAAAGGAATGCTTCTTGAGTAAGAAGGGGGAGAGGTATATCCAGAAATGACTGATATAAAAAAAAACAGTATCAATAAAAAACTTAAGGAAAATAATAAGATCACTTCACAAAATGTGAAAAGAAGGCAATAGAAGTCTCTAGAAAGTCTGACAGAAAATCCAACCAGACCATAACATTTCAAGAGAACTTATAGATGTAGCTGAAAGGACAAAAATAGATGTGAAAGAAAGCAGTTCTTCCAGTATTTCTACAGTAATCTCGTATCATTGTTTGTGACCGCAAAGCCAGCATTACATTTGAACCCTAATGCCTTCTTACCTACTGTGCTATATCAGGAAGTAGAAACAAACTTAGGAAAAGGAGCTTGAGAAGAATATCTTGATATGACCAAAGACATACAAGAAGAAATCTGTACTGTTCTGAAGCTACTAAGGAATTTTATTTTTTATAATTTCTCAAGGACAAGAAGTTTCCAAAACTACGAAAAAGATCACAAATTGTATCACTGCCCCCTCCTCCCCCCCAAAAAAGGCTATCAAAATATAGATTAACTACTAGTCCAGATGCTGGCTTTCTCATTTTCCTCAAATCTTTGTGAGAATGGTCTGTACAAATATGCAGCAGCATTTCTTTGGTGAAAGTCTCTGAAAGAAACAGGCAAGATTTTGCGGATGATTATTAGAGGAAGTGTGGGAGAGTAGAAAGCATGTTGGATTTGGAGTGAGAGGACTTGAGTTCAAATCCCAATCCTGCCACTTACTACTTGTGTGTGACTTTGGGCAAGCCATTTAACCTCTCATGGCTTCAGTTTTTAAATATAAAATGGAAGAATTGGATCAACAGACCTGTAAAGTCCCTTATAGCTTGAAATCTAAATTCCTGTAATATACAATCATATAACCAATAAAAAAATATAAAAAATATTTTTGATAATTACAAAAAAAACCCCAGACCAAACCTCCAACATTTGATTTGACAGTGCAAAAATACATCCTTTATAAAATCACTCCTCTAATAAGATTTTTCCTATTAATTTACAATGAATATATTAATATCATACAAGATTTCTTGATAAACATAACCAGAGGAGAGTACTGGTAATCTGAGGCTTGCTGAACAATGTTAAATGAGGCATAAAATAGGAAAAACGTATGTGTGCCAAATTGCTTTCATCATGACAAATATACCAAGCGAAGGGATGTGTGGGTATTTATGTATGGGTATATATACCATGTTTATTGTTTTGTCGATTAGTCACATCTGACTCTTCATGACTCCATTTGGGGTTTTCTTGGCAAAGTCACTGGAGTGGTTTGCCATTTTCTTCTCCAGCTCACTTTATAGATGAGGAACTGAAGCAAACTGGGTTAAGTGACTTGCCCAGGGTCACAAAGCAAATAAGTGCCTGAGGCTGGATTTAAACCCAGATCCTCCTGAATCCAGGGCCAGCACTTTGTCCACTGGGCCATTGGGCTGCCCACATATACCTATACATATATACATACATATATACACATACATATAAATATATACATGCATAGGCCAATTTTCTCAGTCTAATTTGAATGCCCTTAGATTTCATTAACAAACCCTCTAGTGTACTAAGGCTCAATGGATAACTTCCCCATACTTATTTACACACACACACACACACACACACACACACACACACACACACACACACACACCACACACATATATGTTCACTGCACACTAGAGGATCTTTGTTAATGAGATCCAAGGGCATTCAAAACCAAGCAGGTAAAAGCAAATAAACAAAGAATGAATATTGCCCAGTTTGTGGTAGATGGGTAGCCCCTAAGCTGTTCTGGGCCTAGAAAAGAATGAATGCTATGGAGCTGGGCCTCTTTGAATTTAATAGAAAGAACATAGGACAGATCAGTTGATTCAGTGTCCAAAAAAATTACACAGTGCTCTCCATGGTCCCAAATTGCTCCCTGCTAAAGTCTGCCTTTTTCAGTAATGCTTTTCATTGGTTGTCACCCACTTTGGCTATACAAATCATGGAATTTTACACTCCTGAATCAAAAACATTAAATGAGCCGAAAGTCAACGGAAAGATACATGATGGGGTATAAGTGGGCCACAACACTGCCCTCTTGCCAGAATAGTAATTGAAAGAAATCATCCAGGATATACATGAGGGTCCCAATTTCTGGCCTACCATAGCAAAGGCATTGGGTACTTTCTGACAGTTCCAAGATTCTCATATAATACTTACAGGGATATTTCTGGATTCTCTGAGGCCAGTAAATCCAGCTGTGAGTGAACCATGGGGTTTGAGGGGATGGCATCAGTGGAACGTGAAGAGCTGACCTCTGAAAGGTAAAAGGGACTTATTTCACAATTACTGCTTGGTTAAAAATGCCCTTCTTTAGTCAATCATTTGGATGGCCTTTCCACAATATAAAATACCTACTTTAAAGGTGGATATCTGGAGATTAACCCCGGTGTAAAACCATGGAAAACTCCCTGAAATATCATATATAGGATCAAAGGCTTACATATCTACAGACAGAAGACACCTCAAAGGTCATGTAGCCCAACCCCCTCATTTTACAGAGAAGCTCAGTGACTTCCCCAAGGTCACAAAGAATAAAGATCAGAGGTGAGATTTGAACCCAGTTCTTCTGACTCCAGAACCAGTATTCTTTCCATTGGACAAATCTACTTCAATTTTTCTTACTGGCTCTGAACAAAACTAGGGTCATGTCAATGCTAAAAGATATTAGAAATAGGAAAAAAAATTCCTAAGTATGTGCAGGTAAGGATAAGGAGCTTACATTCCTTGCTCTGTGCATCAACAAAATATTACAAAAGTCTTACTGGTAGCACATGGTGTTCTAACATGTCTGACTGACAAGCTATTAAACATTCTTGAGACATGGCTGAGCTGACCTCCTCATGGGAGAAATTTCTTTTTTCATCTAAAAACTTCACACATCAAAAAAAAGACTTTTCTTCTTTCCTTCATGATCCATTTAATGCCCCATTGCAATAGAAGCAAAAAGGCAACATCATGAATGAAAAGAAATAGTGTTTGCTTAATACAAGTGCAACCCAGTTTGAACAAAGATCCTTAGAAGAAAAGTTAACTCCTGGGAAAAAAATGCTAATTCCAAATCAATTAAATGGAGCATTTTGGCTCTGGAAAGATCTTGGGGCATAAAACAAAAACAAAAACAAAAAAAAGACACAATGATTTCAGATAGCCATTTTTGGGCCTGTATTTTGGCAGTTTTCTTTAAATACCTTAACAACACCAAAAAAAGTGGAGTAGGAACTATGCATATGATCTAGAGGCAGCTGGTAGTGAGGTGGATAGAGTGCTGAGCCTGGAGTCAGGAAGACCAGAGTTGAAAACTAGCCTCTGATACTTCCTAGCTTTGTGACCCTGACCACGTTACTTAATCTCTGTTATTACTATTATTAATGTTCACTTCTTTTCCCTAAATTGTGACTGTCCATCCTACCTTGTTCTTTAATCAACTTGGACTGTTTGCATTTTTTCTTGCCTTTTACTGTACCAATTATTCCCTAATCTTACACTATAGTACAGCTGAAATCTGTCAACCAGCATTTACTGAATGTCTACTATATGCAAGGTATATGTTAAGGACTCGGGCACTGTTAAAAATCACAAGAAGCAACTCACTTCTGTGATAAAATACTGGCCAAGACAGACAAATATTTTTTTGATGCCTGACTAGAAACCCTAGATAAACTTTAAGAATGAAAGCTAAAGGGTATTGTTTAGAAGAACTATAGGAATTGAAAAGACATTGGACAGTCTGAAAAAAACCCGGCAAATTTTGTCAGATACTATGGGGGGTGCCAATACTATTGAGCAGAAATTCAAGTTATACAGCTCACCAACCCCAATGCATTCCAGCCCAACTTCCAAAACATTCCCAATACTGTTGGCTATCTTTTCCATCCAAAGGCATGTCCCATTGTCATCCAACAGAGGTTTACCCATTAAATCAGGGGTTTCTAACCTCTTGTGTTACAGGCCCCTTTTCAGAATAATGCTTTTAAATGCATTAGATACATAGAAGAAAGGATATCAATTATATTGAAAGACAGTCATCAAAACATAAAAACAAATAAATAAACAAAAAATCCAAGTTCACAGACCCCAGGTTAAGAACCCTTGTAGAAGATGGAAAAAACAGAGGTCTCCTGAGAAAGGACTGGAATTCCCACTTGGCTTTATTCCTTCTCAGGTGGCACTTAATTATCTACTCAACCAGAATCTTTTCTTTGACTTGTCTGAACAAAATGGAACATTCATTTACTTAAGCCAGAAAATTGAGAACTCATGGCATGGACTCCTTCCAATGGCAAGCCAGAAGTCAAAGAGCTTGGACCTGGACTTAAGTCAAGCAAATCACAGGATGGAGCAGAAGGCTCACAATTATTCTGTAAACAAACAAATAAAAATTTAAATTTAGTTACAAACCAACAACTTCAAAAACAGGTAACAAATGTTACCCTAGGGGTGTTGGGAAAGGATCCTTTTGGAGGAGTTCCCTGCAGATTATGATGTTAATCACATTTTATTACTTTCAAAGATGAATACTTACTTGACCTGCCGAGATGGTTATAGCAAAAGATTTCTTGTAGCACAGAAAGGTAACCCTAAGGTACTAATAAATTTCTGAGGGAGAATATTGGATGTCATAGGATTAAAGGATTTATTTTGTAATGGAAGGGATCTTGGAGAATGTCTACTCCAATTCTTTATATCTTGAGGC
The DNA here is from genome assembly GCF_028372415.1 of Notamacropus eugenii. Classification (NCBI taxonomy): domain Eukaryota; kingdom Metazoa; phylum Chordata; class Mammalia; order Diprotodontia; family Macropodidae; genus Notamacropus; species Notamacropus eugenii. The sequence goes on along the minus strand of NC_092873.1, from coordinate 366,569,083 downwards.
TTAAGGAAAAAAACTTAAATGACTTACCAAAGACCACACAGATAGTATGAGGCAAAGTTAGGATTTGAACCCAAGTCCCTGAAGCCCCAAATCTACTGCATTTCCTGCATTCTGAAAATGTTAAAAAAAAAAAAGTCATTTGTGTATAAGATTTTTAAGTACTTACCCTCTGGGCTTCCTCTTGGCTCTGTTTTTGTTCCTGGAATCGTTTCTGATTTCGAGAAAATCTGATTAAAAAAATAACAATTATTCTAAAAAGAAAACAAGAGAATTTATGTACTTGTAGTCTAAAACTAAGGAGCTATAAAAAGGCAAAGTGTTATTGTTATACGCCCTCTACAGCACAGGTATAAAACACATGGTCCATGGGCCACAGGAGGCCCACAACATTCCCGAGTGTAGCATGAACCAGATTACAATGTAATTGGGAAATATTAAACAAAATAAGTAAAAATACAATAAAATACAGAAATTGCATTTTAAATAGGCCCCACAGAAATTCTTACGTACAAATTAGTGGCTCCCATTTTGATTTGAGAGTATCACTGCTCTATAAGATAAGGTCACAATAACTGTTGGAATTTAAATTGTTTTTCTTTTGGGCAGGGGTATGGCACAAGGGCCTAAATCTGTGATTTCATCTCTGTAGGGAATTCCCAGTATGGAACTTTCCTCTATTGAAATTGGACATCTTTATTTTATCTCCTTAGAGAGTTGCCTGAAGCAACTGGGACTTGCCCAGAGTTAGTAGGTTAAGAGTTAAACTCAAGTCTTCTGGATTCAGCAGCTGGCCCTATTCCACACTGGCTCTTTAGTTCTCATTAAAGATCTGAAATGATCTTAGATTTAGATCTAGACCATTGATTTCTTGGGTGCATAGAACTCCTACTAGGGAAACCTCCTCTACCAATGTAATCCATTTCATACACTGATTAAGTGCCTACTACATGTTTAGAATTCTGCTTGTGTGCCTTTGATAAGAATCACAATGGAATTCACCAGCCTAAGGCCCTTTATCTTGGGAAATAAGAATTTTTCTCAGACTGTCATGTAAAATGCCAGTGTCAGTCTAGTTTCTTCTAGTTCCATTTGGCACAGATTTAAGGGACAAAGATAAGGACTAGGCTTATGACTTCATTAGGATAAGGAACTCTCTCTATCAATGCAGGTTGGCAATTTATAGTTTTAGAGTTGCCTAGAGAACTTTCCCTCTTATAGCCACTTATATGTAAGAGGAAGGACCTTAAGCCATTTCTTCTTAACTCAGGCTAGCTTTCCACCTCTAAAGTTAAAAGCTAAGTCAAAACGAACACCCTGTCACCATACACACACACACAATCTAAAATGAAAGTTCCAATTAGTTATTACAAAATACACTGGAATTCTCCAAGACAAAACTTAGAAGCAGCCCTCAGTTAAAGACCTAGTTTTTCTTGATTACCTCTCTATCAACAAAAATTTGCATCTTGAGACACAAAGGGATATGATTCTACATGTGCTCTATGCCAAGAATGCATGCCATTCAGATTAAGTATCTTGACAAAACCAAGAGGTAGTGAAGGGATTCCTACTATTTTACCCATCATATTGAGGTGCAATGAGAAGTATGCTGCATTTGGAGTCAGAGGTTCAAATTAGGTTCAAATGCCAGTTGTCACAACCAACGTGAGCTTGATCCAAGATTTGCCATTTGTGTGACCTTGGCATAGTGGAAAGAGTGCTAGGCCTGGAGTCAGGAAGATTTCAGTGTAAATCCAGCCTCAGACACTTCCTATTTGTGTGAACCTGGACATGTCACTGATCCTGTCTGCCTTGGTTTCCTTATTTGTAAAATGGGGATAATACTATCATTTACCTCCCAGGACTGTTGTGAGGATCAAAGTAGATAATATTTGTAAAGCACTCAGCACAGTACCTGGCATATAGCAGGCACTTAAAAAATGCTTATTCCCTTCCCTTCCCACCTTAACAACCTATGAAGTTCATGCCAGAGTGAATCTGAGCATTTCTGGTTGATAAGGAAGATAGGTACCAAGTATTTTGATAAAGTGCATGGGATCCCTGGCACACATTACCTCATCTGATCCTCATAACAACCCTGGAATGTAGGTGCTACTATAATCCTAGATCTGAACCAGAGAAATTGACTTGGTCCTAGTTTCTCTGGTAGCAAATGGTAATTTGGAAGAATGGAATCTTGGAACTGGAAGAGACTTGGAGAGAATCTCTAGCCTAGCCTACCATGACGGACTGCAAAACAGAATTCAACTCGTTAAGAACACTAGACTTGGAGTCAGAAGATCTGGTTTTGAATCTTGGCTCCTACCTATATAACTGTGGAAAAGTTGCCAAAATTTTCTCTGTCTCTTTCTTTCTCTGTGTGCCTCTCTCTCTCTGTGTCTCTCTGTGTCTCTGTCTCCCCCCCTCTCCCAAACATACTCCCTTGATAGCACCTAGTTTCCTTGAGAATAGGATTTTGTTGTTTGGAAGGGGTCTCTGTACCTCCATTGTCTAGCACAATATATGGCAAACAGGAGTCACTTAACGAATGGCCTATTCATGGACCAATGTATGTTCATCTTTTGTTGCCGAAGAAGACCATGCCATCAGAGAAATGATGACATGACTTGCACTTGACTTTGTTTTGAGTGAGGGAGGGCTGTGTAGATCACCAGCCTCACTTCTCCTCCAGAGCCATCTGAATCCAGTGACCAGATATTCATCAGGATGACTGGAGATGACCCAGGATGAGGCAATTGGGGTTAAGTGACTTGCCCAAGGTCACACAGTGAGTGAGTGTCAAGTGTCAGAGGTGAGATTTGAACTCAGATCCTCTTGTCATGGACTGATATATAAACGCAAAACTGCCTTCCCTAACATCCTTGACTTTTAGTGGGTATGTTGTATATCTCTGGCCAGCTGGGAAAGGTCCTACAAGGCAAGGGGGATGCCTGTCTCCATTAAGTTGGAAGCTTCTTAGGGATACCCATTTCCTTCTTTTCTTCCTTGGAAGGCCCCACACAGAATCCTTTGCCCAGTGGGGCTGGGTGACTAAAGTAAAATAGAATGGAGGAAGACAATCCGACTCATACACACCTCTCATATCCAAGGAGGGCCTGATTCAAATCCTCATTCACTTGAATGAGCTCCATTGTTACATCTTCATTCTCTACCACTGCCAATAGATCCATGATTCTTTCCTGCATGTCTCGACCAGTCTTGTACAATTTCTATCCAGAAAATGAAAAAAATCAAAGTCAGAAGAGCACTACACATAGTAAGTTAATGAAGGATAACTAGATACAATTCATGAGAACTAAGGAAACGATATATTAAGTGCGAACTCTATGCAAGGAATTGTGCTAGGCAAAGGTTGAAAAAAGACAAAAATGGAAAACATTCCATATCCCCAGAGAATTCTAGGAGAGGAAACAACATAGATACAAATAAATAAAGGCAAGGTAATTTGAGAAGGGAAAGGGTCCTAGTGCTGAGGCAGTAATGAAAAATTTCCTGAAATGAGTCCTGAATTTTATCACAGAGACAATAAAAGTCACTGTATGTAGCTTCATAAACACTGGTCAGATTTGTGCTTAAGAGCCACTGGACCCCAGGGAAACCATGATCAAAAAACCCCTGCTTACCAAAAAGAGGAGAGGGGATATGGGAAGTCAACATGGTAGTCAACAGTGTTGAGTAATTACTATTTATTCCTATGTATTTCTAGGTAGACTTGTTTCTCCATGAGAATATAAACTTGTGAGCAAGGATGGTTTCAGTCTTTGCTTTTGTCTCTGGTGCTTAGCACTGTGCCTGGAACATAATAAGGACTTAGTAAGTGCTTATTAGTTGGCTGCTACAGAGAAGTCCAGGAGGCCAATAGATTTTTTTTTTAATTGAAGAGCTCAGTGATAACATTGAAAAGAACTGTTTGTGTTGAATGATGAGTTCAGAAGCCAGATTGCAAATCTGGTGGAAAGTGGAAGCAATAAGTGTGAACAGCTTTTTTTCCCTTAGAGTAGGCATTTAATTTATCAATATGTATGTAATACATATATTGCAATATAGATGTTGCATATCTGTTGCATCATCTATATTGCAATATAACTTAGCCTTCTCCCTGGAACCTGGTCCACTCACTTTATGTTTTAATTACAAAATTTTAGATTAAATGCTCAATTTCATCTCTCTGATTGTCATATTTAAGATAAAACATGAGATCCTCACTATAGAAATATATCCTCATAGACAGATGCTAAGGAAGAAGAAAGAAAATAAGGAAGAATCAGAAAATAAAGAATAGTATTTTAATATACATGGTTTAAATTACAAGAAACTTTATCCTGCTTTCTCTTCAGCTAATAAAAAATGGGTTCAATGACTTTTCCAATTGTCCTAAGTTAATGATAAAGAATAAGGAGTAGTATAAGAGATATTATGTGGAAAAACTTTAAAATATCAGTGTAAACAACTTTTTCAAGGAGTCTGGCTGAAAGATGGGATATACAAGATGATAATTTGAGTAGATGACAGGTTCTACTGAGGATTTTTTTAAAGATGGTGGAGCCTTGGTAGTGTTTGTAGGAAGCAGAGAAAGAATTGGTAGACAGGGAGAGATAGAACATGAGAGAAGGGGATGACTGTAGAGGCAAGCTGTATATGGAAATGAGATGGGCTGGATGCTCACAAAGGATAGATTGTTTTCCTGGTAAAGCATGAAATGAGGTCCTCACATCAATGGGTAGCAGGAAAGGAAGTTGTATGAGTTTTGAGGAGAAAAGAGGTGTGGCACAGTCACTGCAGGGACAGATTAATGGAGACTCAGAAAGCAACATAAAGACTGCCTTGCTGAACTAAGGGAACGGGTGAGATTAGCTAACAAATCCATAGTGGACCCGATCAGCTAGTTATATTAACTCTTTCCAATGCATTTGGTAGCATGTGAACAAGCAGAGAAAGCAAATGACAGAAACTATAATTAGGGTCCAGCAGAGGTAGCAAGGAATTTGCTAGTTAAGGACAATCCAGAATTGGTTTCCTAAAAGGTGGTAAGTAAAAAGGAAGGTAGCATAGGCAGAGTAGGGGTTATCAAATGGGAGAGTAGGGATGGCTAGAAACACTAGAGGTCAAGTAGAGAAGGAGTACACATATCTATCTATCTATAATTGAAAGGAGGTACATTGCACAACTATGGCCAGATGGAGAACTCTTAACTAAACAAAGGAGAGGGGATGAGGATAGAAAATAAAATGGACAACTTCAAAATTTCAATTAAATAAAACTGAAAAGCTTCTGCATGAACAAAACCAATGCAGCCAATATCAGGAGATCAATTAACTAGAAAAAGTACTTGCAGATAACATCTATAACAAATGTTATAAGAAACGAATGCTATCAACAACCAAATGAAAGAATGCTCCAAATCAATAATAAGAGAAATATAAATTAAAGCAACTCTCCGATTTCATCTCATACCTATAAGATTTGCAAAGATAAAAATGAAATTGATAAATGTTGCAGAATCTGGGAGAAGATTGATTGGTACACTGGAGCATTGATGGTGGAGCTGTGAATTGGTCCAAACATTATGGAAAACAATTATATCCTCCCAAAGTCACTAAAATGTATTGACCTGTTAACCCAGGATACTAATACTAGGTATGCTCCCCAACAAGGTAAAAGGCAAGGGAAAGAAGTTCCCAAATATACAAAACTATTTACAGCAAAAGTTTTTGTAGTTGCAAAGAGCTGGAAATAAGACAAGAATCAACCACTTGGGAAATGGCTAACAAATTGAGCATATAAATGTTTTAATGTACTACAGAATTCAGAGAACTTTGGAAAAACCTGTATACAAAGGGGTGGTAGGAAAAATACTGGATCTAGATCCTGAGGACCTGGGTTCAAATTTTGATTCTGCTACTTGCTACTTCTGTGATCTTAAGGAAGTCACTTTGCTGAAGCTCACTCTGCTCGTCTGAAAAATGAAGAGACTGGATGAGAGGACTTGGAAGGTCCTTTCCAGGGGAAATTTAGGGTCACATGATTCAACCACCACTTTGCCTACAGAGACTTTCCTATTGGTTCAGTGAAACTTCTGGGTCTCAGCACTAAATCTGCTTCTGATTCTCTGCAGAATCAAGTTTTTTATACCAAGGTTGAGCTAGAGAAGAAATCCAAAAGAAATTCTTCAGTGTAAAAGAACTTTCCTCTTTGTTCCTGTTCAGAGAAAACCCTAGAAATCAATCCTAACTGGTGCAAAATGACAGCCCCGTTCAGTAGTGTCAAGATCAAGGAGATACAATTACTGTAAGAAGTCTAGGACAAAACAGTAGACATGAAGGTGAAATGAATTTGGAACCATTATCAATGACTTCTGCCCATATGTTGCTCAATTTCCCTGTCCTTCCAAAAGACAACCCAAATGTAGAATATGAAAGGTCTCTATAACACTCAGCAAGACTGGGAAGGAGAATTTTGAAAACCCTTTCAAAAAGCAGCTCATTTTGATCTTCACAATTGATGTCTGTTTCAAAGGAGGGGCAAGCCACTAGGAACCTAGACTAGATCAAGTAATGTGGGCGGAAAAAGGCAGGTCAAAAGTTTCCCACAGCTTGGCACTCTATCAGTCTTGGTAGTTCAAGGGGAATGAGGGGAGATTGATCCAAGCTCTCAAAGACCCAGGCTAACAGCTGCTTGTGCACACGTCAATCAGTGTGCCCCTGAAAGGCCCTCACTTTGTACTGTGTTGAAACAAAGACAGCTTTTGAGGTTACAGTGAATTTAACAACCAGCTCAAAAGTTTGCACAGAAAGAGAAAAGTAGCTCATTAAGAGGATTATATTCTGATGATCAGAAGGCCCTTACCTCTTCAAAGGTCACTAAAGCTTAGGAGAGAGGCCTAATTTTAATCATCACTCCCTCACATTCAACCTCATGGGCACAATTAAGAGGCATAAGAAAAAAAGGTGCCAGCCTGGCTTCCTAGAAAAGTTTAAACAGGAAGAAAAGCTGAAAAAACTGAAGAAAAAATGACAGTCTGACATCTTACTGCAACCTAATTTGGTCATACAAAGAACCTGGGTAAACATATATGTGTCTTTCCTCTCTCATCCCCACTACTGAATTCCTACACTACAATTTGGAAGAACAGAGTCTTGGAGATGGGAGAGACCTGGAGTGAATCTCTAACCAACCCTTCTGTGCCTGGTTGCAAAAGTTAATTCATTCCACCAAGAACACTAGACTTGGATTCAGAAGATTTGGTTTTGAATCTTAGCTCCTAGCTGTGTGACTGTGAATAAATCACCTAAATATTCAGCACCTCAGTTTCCTCATCTGAAAAATGGGGATGATAATTCTTACTCTGCCCTACTTCACAGGGTAGTGAAGAAAGCCCTTTATAAACCAAAAACCACTACAGAAATGGGAACTATTACTATTAAGACCTGTATGTAATTGTGACAATATCCACAATCAAAAGGTAGCTGCCAACCACCTTGTTTTTATGTTGGGATTTTTGTTCAACCCTCAGAAGATAAGTCATTATATTAACATTCTTTACATTTCAGTTTCCCTAACAATCCTCTTTTGAATAATTGATACCTTACTTTCAAACTCTTTTTATCCTCAATATCTCCCAAACCCTTGTTCTCTTTCTTCATTCTTACCTTCATTTATACCTACTGAGTACCTACTATATTTAAGGACCAGGGTAGGTGCTGTGATACATACAAAGAAATATAACAGTTGCTGCTCTTAAGAAGCTTACAATCTATTTTGAGAGCTGAGATCACAAGATCACAGATTTAGGGCTGGAAGATACTTTAAAGTGTCTAATTCAGCCTTCTCATTTTACACAGAAGGAAACAGGGCAAAAGAAGGGAAGGTTAAGCACCTCATAAGTAGCAGTATTAGGATCTGCAACCACAACCTTGGACACTAAAGTTTCATGAAATGGTAACTAATAACATTAGACAATAAATCCTCAATATCTTAATAACCTGTTTTCCTCATAGTGAAGGAACTCCCTCCAATAAAGCATAGCCACAACCTGTCAATAATTTACCAAATAAGTCTTAATGAGTTTCCTGGGATCAAAAAGGAATGAGTAACTCACCCGCCCTCGGTTACAAAGACACTAGGCATATAAGGTAAGATTTCAATCTAGGTCTTGAGGCCAACTCAAGCATCTTGTGCACTAGACCATGCTGTCCCATGCATGTGTGGTATAGAATAATAAATGGTACTGAAGGTAAAAGGAAGGAAACGTCATTTCACAACCCTCTTTGGTCATGGATCTGAATTGGCCAGAATTTCTAATATAATTTAGACTTTCTTCTGACTATATTTGACAAGCTGGAGCACTTTTAGAAAAGGGTTATCAGGGCAATAAAAATAATAAAAATGATAATGTTACTAATAATAATGCAGATAGGGACTGGAACAGTACTTCAACTGGTGAAGTGAACTTCCGGATAAGGAAAATCAGAAAGTTGCCTAGGGCAAAGTTCTTAAACTCAAGGCCTGAACCAGATTAAAATGTAATTGGAAAGTGTTTAATAAAATAAAAAATACAATGCAACAAAGATAATGTTAATTTGAAGTTTTCTAAGTTGCTAGCATAGATCTGTTTTTGTAACAGTTTGACACCAGTGGCATACAGCATAGTCTATATTGCTTATGCTCATACAGCTAGCATACCTTAGAAAGAGGATTTGAACACAGGTCTTCTCAACTCCAAGACTTATGCGACACTGCCTCTCAGTAATAATAGTGAGAATAACTTTATATATTACCTCAAAGTTTACAGAGCATTTTATCTCATCTGATCCCCTCAATGACCCTCTTCAGGGGTGGAGAACCAGCAGCCATGTGGCTTCAAGGTCACAGATTTCCCATCCTTGTGAGTCTATTCTTTGAAGTTCATTCAGTCTAAATATATCATCAAATCTGGCTCCTGGTAGGAATTATCCACCAGCCTCTGAGTCATTCTATGTCCTTTCTCAAATTCAATACCTGGTTCACATTATTCCTCTCCTTCCCAACTCCTGCCCTTATACCAGAGGATTTCAATATATATGACCTCATCCTTTATTCAACCTCATACAACGACAAACAGGGATGGCTGAAACCTTGATCATGCATCACCTAAAAATGCTCTACCTTCATGATTAGGAATTATTAAATTTCTTTCACTGATCATAATAACCTCCTATCAATTCTACCTCTCCCCATGCCTCTCTTCCTAAACCTACTCCTCATCTGCAGCATGACCTCAATTCTCTGTTTCTCTGCACTCTTCCAGCTCATCACTCCTGCTCTGCCCTTACTTTCTTCCTTTCACTATCTTGACATTATAGTATTATGGTATAGCATGTTGTCCTCTACTTGAGGGGCAGCTAGGTGGTGCAGTGGATAGAGCACTGGGTCTGGAGTCAGGATGAGCCATCTTCCTGAGTTCAACTCTGGTCTCAGACACTTTACTAGCTGTAGGACCCTGGGCAAGTCACTTAACCCAGTTTACCTCAATTTCCTCATCTGTAAAATGAGCTAGAGAAGCAATTGGCAAACCACTCCAGTATCTTTACCAAGAAAACTCAAAATGGGGTCACAGAGAGTCAGACACAATTAAAAAACAAAACAATACGGAACAACCTCTCCTTGCTCCCTTGTGTAATCTCCACACAAGTTTTACCCAATCCCAACCCTGGATTACTGCCACCATCAGCCTCCTTTGCTCCTATTTATGTGTTGCTATGCAGAACTGGAGAAAAAAAGAACCCCACACAATTTTGCTGCCTGGATCTGCCATATATTTTTATCTAATCTCACTTTGAGTCCTCAATGCAGCAAATGAAAGCTTTTACTCCTCTCTGATTCTCTATTGCCCACCCTATAGCAACTGTTTCAAACCTCTTTTCTCAAGCCTTCTGTATCATCCTTCTACTACTCTTCTCTGAAGATACTGCCTCTATTTCTACTAAGAAAATAGTGTATTCATCATGAATCCCCCATTTCACCTTCTCTACTTATTAAAATTTTGGGTAGCTAGGTGGTGCAGTAGATAAGAGTACTGGGCGTAGAGTCAGGAAGACCTGAGTTCCAATCCAGCCTCAGACACTTACTAGCTGTGTGACCCTGAGCAAGTCACTTAAACCTGCTTGCTTCAGTTTCCTCATCTGTAAAATGAGCCGGAGAAGGAAATGGCAAACCAGTTGCCAAGAAAATCCCAAATGGGGTAACAAAGAGTCAGACATAACTGAAACAACTGAACAACAACTACTTATCTAAATCACTTGACATCATCTCCAATTCTCTCCTTCTTACATTGTCTGTAATATCTCCACATGTACTCTTAATCATCACATCCTTTCTAGCAAATCACCTCGGAAATCACTGCCCCCTCCCTGAAATCTTCATTTTCTATCTAGTGATTCTTTCCCTGCTGATTACAAGAATGCTTAGGTCTCTCCTGTACTCAAAGAAAACCTTATTTGACCAACCATCAGTCCCCCTCCCCGCAACTACCATCCTATAGCTAAGACCCCTTTTTCTCAGCCAAACTCTTAGAAAAAAAGTTGCTGACTCTCAATTCCCCTACTTCCTCTCACTTCAAACTCACTTTTCAACACTTTACAATCTGGCTTCAGACCTCATCACTCAAACTCAAACAGCATTGGAACTGATGAGCTCCTACTTCACAAATCTTATGGTCTTTTCTCAATCCTTATCATTTCTGACTGCTCTGCAGCCTTTAACACTGTTGACCCATTCTCCACTCCTGGCTATGACTGAAATGAAGAGAAAGCACCATATTAGATGCCTGCAGTGTCTCTCCCATGTCCAAGACTGACTTTAGGGAAGAATTTTAGTACCCAAATTCAACAGAAAATCACTGCCAACACCACATTATACCTCTAAGAGTTCCATATCTTCCTGATTTTCAGATCCAGGTGTATTCTCCATCAATATGGATGACATCACTTTCACATTCATTTTTACCATATCCACTTCACTGTGCAATTTTCCAATCTGTTGAGAAAAATAAAGTTAGTAAGGGTAATGCCTAGAGAACAGACACATCATTTTCTGCCTTTTAGAGATTTGTGCTCTCATATGAACTGCTTTAGTACAACTTCAAATAGACTTAGATGAATTGATGCAAAGTGAAGTACTAGGAAAACAATAAACACAGTGATTATGACAATGTAAATGAAGAGTGCAAAAAACTGAAACTTGAATTCTAGGTGATTATAAAAGCCAAGCTGGCCCCAGGAAATGGGAGAAAATGCAGCTCCCTTCTTTGCAGAGGTGGGGGGCTTTGGGTATGGAATGTTGCCTATACTGTAAAATTCAGAACTACTGTTTCCTTCTATTCCTTTTCTATTCTTTGCTACAAAGGACAGTTCACTGGGGAAGGGGAGAGGAAAGGTAGAAATAAAGGTAAGAACAAAAGATCAATAAAATTTAAAAGACAAAAAGATGGCCAGAGAGGTCACATGTTCCATAAAGAACACATTACACACACATATAAAGTATCTCTCCCTTCCTTCCTTCCTTCGTTCCTATCTTTCTTTCTCTCCCCTTCTTTCCACCTTCCCAAAATCTTGGTACAATTTTAAGATTTTAAATCTTAAAACCACATCAAAACTTTTGGGATACTCTTGAACATACCTACATTTGTACATACATAAACACACACACATATATGCATATATACATATGCAAGATATATATAATATGCATATCTAATTTTTGGCCATATTCATGCCACATCTAGTCGTCTTCTCTGATGTAACCCAGATCCTAACTTCCTATCACTGTGACACTCAGCTGTGAGCTTTCACCTCATTTTTCTCTAGTTTTGAGCCTATCACTCCATTTTCTGTTTGTAACCATATCATGTTGCTATGCATATACTCTCCTCATCTGTCCCTACTCTCTCCCACCCCCTTTTCCAACTTTAGTTATGTGTATCTGCCTGCCCTTGTTGGAATGTAAGCCCCTTGAGGACAAGGACTATTTAGAAGACTTATCTTGACCTCTCCAATGCTTAGCACAGTTTCTGGAAAATGACAAGTGCTTAACAAATGCTATTTCCTTTGCTACCCAGAGCCAGTGCCAGATGTTCCCTTGGCCACTATCATTTAGTAACCTCTTCTCCTTTTGAAATTCATTCAATCCATTTCGCCACCCAATCAAGATTCTGGTAGCTTGGATCTATTGACATCCAGGACACTCTCCTTCTGTCCTCCATGAATCAGTCCCTGGTTCACTATCTTTCTCTCCTTCTCAACTCTAGCCCTGAAACAACACAAACTCCCAGTTCCTCAGTTTACTTATTTTCCATAACTCTTCTACTCCATCTCATCTAGACACAGGGGTGATATTATCCTTGATCCTACCATAAGCCACTTCCATGTTCCACTTCCACGTTCAGAAACTCTGAAATTCTTCTATCTGCCTTACTACCCCTAACCCAGTTCTTCATGGTAATCGCTAATCTTTCTATCCCTTCAGTTCTTTCCCAGGCTATCACTCTGTACAGGCTATATTTTTGTCCCCTCTCCATCCTGACCCCTTGTAAACCAGTTTAACTCTAGTTCTCTACCCTGCACATTTATCCCACTGCTGATCTTGACCTGCCAAGCACCATCTTGGATTGTGTCTACCACATATTGCCATCACTCCTGTTCTTATGCAGCTTAAACAAACTGGAAAAAATCATAAAACTATGCTAACTGGGACACTACAAATTTGTTGCATAATCTCAACTGGGCCCTCACTGCAGCAAGGCAATCTTTTTGAATTTTCTTGATTCACTATCACACAACCACTGCAGCTTTTCTAAACTTCTTCAGCTTTCCTCAAACCTTTCATAATTCTCCTTCCCTTACCCTCTCAACTGAGAACCAAGCCTTAAATTTAGCTTAAAAAAATGATGTCATTCACCTGAGAGCTCCTTCTCCCCTGCTCCTCATCTCACATCACTCAGATGCTTTCCCTCATTATCTTCTTTATTCCTGTCTCACATGCTGACTTGGCCCCTTTCCTTGCCAAGGCAAAACCCGTCTACATGCGAAAGTGATTCCATTTCACTTATCTTTCCTAACATAATCCTCTCTCTATCATTCCCAGGCTCTCACTAATTTTCCATCTCTCTTTGTTCTACTGGCTGGTTCCCTGCTATCTACAAATAACCTATGTCTCCTCCATTCTCAAAAACCTATCACTTGATCTCTCCATCCCTTCATTATCCTCACATATCTCACTTTCTTTTTATAGCTAAACTCCTTGGGAAAACTTTTCAACAGGTACCTTTGCTTCCCTTCCTCTCACTCTCTTATTAATTCTCTGCAATCTGACTTCTGATCTCACCATACGTAACCTTCTCTACAGCCACCGGTGATGTCTTAATTGCCAAATCTAATGGTTTTTTCTTGATCCTCATCCTTCTTGATCTTTCTTCAGCCTCTGACACTTGATAACCCTGATACTCTCTTGGTTTTCATGATTTTGTTCTCTCCTGGTTCTCCTATTTGTCTGACCACACCTTTTCAATCTACTTTCCCAGATATTCATCCTGGTCTTTCCTGCTAGTGATGGGTGTCCCCCATGACTCTGTCCTAGATCACCTTCTCTTTCCCTTCTATGCTGTTTCACCTGATGATGTCATCAGTTCCTATGGATTCAAATATTATCTCTAGCTAGATGATTTTCAAATCTATTTATCTTCCTCTAATCTTTCTTTTAACATCTAGTCTTACATTTTCCAACTACCTCTTGGAAATCTTTAACCATGTCTATGTCCCATAGACATCTTAAAATCATACTACCTAATGTCTAAAATGTCTAAAAGTGAATTTATTATCTTTCCTCCAAAACTTTCCCCTCTTCCTAACTTGAATATTACTATCAAGGGGTACAACCATTGTCCCACCCACCCAGGCTGGCAACCTAGGTGCATCATTCTCACTTTCTGACCCCCAATAGTCAACGTGTTGCCAAGTTCTGTCCATTGTACATTTGCAACACCTCTCATATATGCCCCCTTCTCTCCTGACATTGCCACCACCCTAAGGCAATCTCCCATTACCTTATATCTAGATTACTGCAATAATTTGCTGGTGATCTCCCTGATTCAAGTCTTTCCCCACTCCTGTCCATTCGAATCAATTTTATTAAAGCATAGGTCTAATACTATTTTATAAATTACAGCAGCTCTTTACTACCTCCAGAAATGCATATAAAATTCTATGTTTGGTCATGCCTTTCATAACCTGCCCCTTTCTTATCTTTCTAGTCTTTATTACATCCTTTCTTCCCAATCACATACTCTGCCAAGGCAGTGACACTGTGGCTATTCCTAGAACAAGACCTTCTATCTCCCAAACCGACATCTTTTTGTTGGCTATCCCTCATGTCTGGAATGTTCTCCCTTGCTTATCTCTACTTTCTGGCTTCTTTGGAGTATCAGCTAAAATCCCACCTTTTGCCAAGAAAACTTTTCCACTCACTCCCTAATCCTAATGCTTTTCCTCTGAGGAAGCTCTCAGAGCTTCCAAGCTCTCCTATACATAGCTGGTTTGCATATAGGTGTCTGCATGTTGTCTTTCCTATTAGATTGTGAACTTTTTGAGGGCAAGGACTGTTTTTACCATTCTTTGAATCCTCAGAGATTAGCACAATAACTGACACATAGTAAATGCTTAATAAATGCTTGTTGATTTTTTCATTCATTCATTCACCACAGAGCATGTATAGAAATAGAAAGACCACTGGATTTATAAACGGAGGAGCTGGATTCAAATCCCAGCTGATACCAATTTGACTATATTCAAGTCAGTTAAGCTTTCTATTTAAGTTAAGCTATAACTGTTTCCTCTGTGAAATTAGGAAGGATTCTAGGTGGGGGTTGTTGATTTAGAATCCCCTAAAAGGTTCTTAATCTGGGATCTGTGAATTTATTTCTTTTGGTAATATTTTTATAACTGCTTTTCAACATAATTGGTTTCCTTCACAACCTAGGTATTTTGTTTTATGCGCTGAAAAACACTATTCTGAGAAGGGGTTCACAGGCTTCACCGGAGTGCTCAAGGGGTCCATGACATCAAAAAGGTTAACAACCCCTGGATTAGATGAGCTCTAAGGTCCATTCCTGTTCTGGATCTATGGCGGAAAAATGTTCCCTAAAAGGTAATTTCTAGAAATGCAGAAAACACAGAGATTCACCTGAAATAATATACCAGTCAAAAATACTCTCTAAGGTCCTCTGTAGCTCTAACATTCCATGAAAATATGAGAGAGGCTCATCTAACAAGAGCTCTGAAATTTTAGCTTTAGAAAATGTAAAACTTGGCCTTTGGGATGACAATTCTAGAAACAATTGTTGCAGCTCTTGCCTTCTTCCCAGTCTAACATAATGAACTTTTCTAAAAAGAAGGGAGGAGGAAGGAGGAGGTTTAGGACGTACTGAACTTATTACACAAACAAGTGCAGATGTCAGAGGAAGAAAGCTATTCATACAGAAAAGAAAAGCAGAGATTTCTAAAAGCCAAGTTTTACAACAGAAAAGGCAGTCATTTTCCTTGGCTTAACACTAGTTAATAATTAATTGGGTTAATTAAGCAAGCAGCATTCATGATTTGTGTATAGCTTGCCCATTTCCCCACCAGGGGCCCAGAAGGAATGTGGCCCTAGAATAAGTCAGAAAGTTATTCCAGTCACAGCCTGTGGTTATCCCAGGCTCCCTTGCTATTCACAGACCTGGTGCTTTAGGACCTGCCCCATTTAAAGACTATTCACTGCAATAAAAGGAATCTTTTCAACACTCACTTGCTGTCTCCCTTTGTCTTTCCCTACTCATAACAATCTACAGGTCTTTCTAGAGAAAAAAACAAACAACCCAAAAACAAGACTTTTTCTCCAAGGATTTCATTTCTTTTCCAGATTTTTGAGGCCATTATTAAAGATAAAAGGGTGGCTAGTGGGTACAGTGCTGGGCCTGCAGTCAGGAAGACTCATCTTTCTGAATTCAAATCTGGCCTCAGATAGTTCCTGTCTGTGTGACCCTGGGCAAGTCACTTTATCCATTTGCCTCAGTTTCTTCATCTGCAAAATGAGTTGGAGAAGGAAATGACAAACCACTACAGTGTTTTTATCAAGAAAATCCCAGATGGGGTCACAAAGAATCAGACACTACTGAAAATGACTGAAAGAGAAAAATTTTTTGGCTTTCTTTTCTTGGTACTTTAATATTTTTTTAAGGAAAGAAAGAGAATGCTCTAAAATTGTTTGAAGGCAAGGGATGGTCCAGATGACTCAATATCCACCTCTTGATCCAGAATTCTAGAATAGTATGACTTTTACAATAAGACAAATGCAAAGAACAACCAAATAAAGTCAAAAGCTTTGCAATTAAAATGACTGATCTTGGTCTCAGAGATAAGATGAAGAAATACCCTGGTCTCCTTTTACTGGAAAGGTGGGGAACAATGTTCAAAAATGTTTCATATACTATAAGTTGTGGCCATTGGGCTGTCACTTAATTAGATGTTGTTATTGTTACAGTGGAAAGTTCTTTTGGAAGGGTGTGGGGGGGTTGGGGGTGGGGAAGAGGGTCAATGTTGGCGGGTACAAGAGTCGCATGCAGAAAATGCTTGGCAGTTTGGTACTTGGCAGTGCTTGTCACATAGTAGGTATTTAATACATATTTATTGAATTAAAAAAACAGAAAAGACTATGAAATAAAAACAAAAGCCATCAAAAAATTTTAAATGTTTACTTAAATTAATTTAAAACGTTTATTTTTCTTAAATGAAAGGCAACATGGCACAGTAAACTGCCTTTGAAGTCAGAAAGACCTGGATTCTAATCTAACCTCTAACACAAGCTAGATGTGTGATCTTGGGTAAGGCCCTTAACCTTTCAGTGATCTAGGCATTTCTCTTAGATCATAAATTGGAGAGAAGGTGCTGACCTGCACTGGTAGAGATTCTTTACTAGGGAATGCCCCATACCAGTGAAATCACAGTTTCAGTCCTTCCCTATACCTGTGCCCTAATTTAAAATTTAAGTTCAAAGTATGTATGTGTGTATGTATGTGTGTATGTGTGTGTGTGTGTGTGTGTATAAGTAAGCAAAAAGAGAGAGAGAGAGAGAGAGAGAGAGAGAAAGAGAGAAAGAGAGAAAGAGAGAAAAGAAAGAAAGAAAGAAAGAAAGAAAGAAAGAAAGAAAGAAAGAAAGAAAGAAAGAAAGAAAGAAAGAAAGAAAGAAAGAAAGAAAGAAAGAAAGAAAGGAAGGAAGAAAGAAAGAAAGAAAGAAAGAAAGAAAGAAAGAAAGAAAGAAAGAAAGAAAGAAAGAAAGGAGGAAAGAGATTTTACCTGTTCGGCAACCAGTAAAATAGTTGGGGCCTTGGAAGCAGCTTCAGATGAATGTACTGATGTGGATGGAACAAACGGAGGTGGCTTAGTTATGCTCGGAGACAAAGCCTATGAAAACACAACCAATAGATTTTGCTTATTTGGAGCAAGCCAAACCACTGCATCCCAGCTTCTCACCCAACTACAGCTATAACCCTTGGATTTCCTCACTCAGGTTACTCTTAGAGGACTTGCCCCAGAGGAAATCATCCTCTGATCTCTTTCCCGACCTCTAATGTCCCCATTCCCAATTCTCTATTTTCCTCTAGGAATAGTTAAGGTAAAAGGAACATCAAGGCTAACTCTGACAGAAGGTAAGATGTAACTGTCCTGCAGCTTGGCATAGTGGACAGAGTGTTAGATGGTCTGGAAGCCTGAGTTCAGTTCCTACTTCAAACACTTACTTACCTGGGTGATCCTGGACGAGTCCCTTAACTTCTCTGTCCCTCAGTTTCCTCATCCATAAAATGGGGATAATAACAGCATTGCATATACCCCACAGAGTTGTTATAAGTTCCAAATGAGATAACTTAGGTAAAGTGTGTAACAAACCTTAAAGCACGATGCAAATATTATTTATTTATATTTAAAGATCTATGCAAACCTCCCATTGCCATGTAAATATTAGCTATTAAAATTAAATTCAGCAAAAAAGAAGCATCTTTTATAATATACTATACACGCACACACATATTTTTATCATGGAAGCAAAATGACATAACCTAACTCTATTAGCTTTTAGACACAGAAACCAAGCAGACCTGAAGGATTCTGGGTCCTCTAATCTCCCGAGACTAGTCATTTTAGAGAATAAAGCATCCTTTCAATTGTATGCCAGAGCAGCCAGGTGGCACAGTAGTGGCACACTGAGCCTAGAATTAGGAAGATCTGAGTTCAAATTTGGCCTCATACAACACAGGGCAAGTCACTTAACCTCTGTTTGCTTCGATTTCCCCATCTGTAAAATGGGGATAATAATGACACTTAGCTCACCGGGTTGTTGTGTGGATCAAATGAAATAACTAAAGCACTTTCTCAGCACATAGAGCTCATGTTGGCTTCCAACCCAACATTGGTGCACATTTTAAAAAGAAAGCTCTTCCTGTTTTTAATCAATGTAAGCTCTTACCACAAAGTGGCAAAGGTGGATTGATGGCTGGTGGTGAGGGTACCTACCCCTTACCTCTGTTTCAAACTGGTATACAGTAAATACCATAAAATGGTCATTGTTATCATCATCATTATTATTTAGCAAAACAAACAAAAACTACCTCACTAATAAATAATCATTAACAGGAGCTGGGGTGGTATAACAGTGCATTAGACTTGAAGTCAGGAAGAGCCAAGTTCAAATGCTATTCCAGACACTTACCGTGATCCATTTGACCCTGGACAAGTCACTTAACTCTTAGCCTCAGTGTTTTCATTTGTAAAGTGGAAAATAGTGGTATTTACTATCTCCCTGAGGATCAAATAATCCATATCAAGCATTTTGCATACCTTAAAGTGCTGAAAAAAGAGCTATTATTCATTCCAAATCAATAATTTCTTCAATATGTATGGATCCAACAATAAATTCATATATTAAAGAAATTTTATGTTCTGTATTTCTATTATGAAATTTTTGCTGTTTGTGTTTTGGGACAAACACTCACCCTCTCATCCATTCCTTCACTGAGAAAATGAAAAAGGCTGAATCAGATGTTGTCTGAGGTCATTTTGACTTCTGTTATTTCTTAATAGCCTCTAAAACTAATTAAACGGCATTGCCTTTAAAATATTTTGATTCAGCTTTTTTTTTTTTTATTAAGTTAGAGTGGTATCCCTTTCTTGCTCCAATGTATATAAATAGTTTTCTTAGATCTCTCTACTTCTACTTTTTACCCTCAGTCAAAAATTTAATCCTCTGCTCCCAAGCACTGGGAGTGTTGAGGTAGTGCCTACATCAAACAGCAATTCTTATCATTCCACAATTCCTATAAAACAAGAATTCTTTGCCCATTATTTCCTCCACAGTAGATCAGAATTTAAATCTGAGAACATTCTTACCTGGAACACACATGCAGAGTAAAGCACATTGGTTTCTACCCAACATTTATGATTATCATAAAAAGAAGAGCCCTCTTGTCATTCATTAGTACTAGCTCTTAGTACAAAGTGGTAAAGGTGGATGTCTGGCTGGTAGCGAGACTACCTACCACTTCTCTCTCTGTTCCAATCTCTATCTCTGAAGAGGGAAACTGGACTCCTTTCTTAAGCAGTTCTAGGTATACTTCCTTGACTTCACTCACATCTACACCTCCAGGGAAACCCCGTGACCATATCTGTGTTAAAAAAAGAGAGTCACAAAAATTTAAGAAAAATCTTTAATGAAAGAAAACATGGAGTTTAATCAGATAACAACAGCTATTTGAGATCTCTCCAATTCCACTCCAACACTTAGTTTGAACTTTCTATGCAAAAAGGCACACAATGTATAATGAGTAGTCCGTACATTTAAGAAAGCCCAAATATTGTTCTAATAGATGTTAGCTGGTAACATACATCCTCCATCCTAAACAACCTGGCATAAGATAGCCTGAAGGATACATACAATTAATCAATGAGAGGCAAGAGAAGTAACGTAATTAGATAAGGCAGTAGACTTGGAGTGAGATCTCTCTGTACTTTAGTTTCCTCCTCTGTTAAATGGGATCATACACATCAGACCTACCTTGCTAGTTTGTCATCAGGATCAAAGAAGCTAATGTGAATCTTAAAGCAAGTGCTAGTTAAACATTAGCTATTATTATTGTCAATTTTATTCTAGTCTTGTTTTTGCCACTTCCTTGCTAAGTGAAGGGGAACCACTAAAGATTTCCTAGTAGGAGAACAATGTGTACAAACTGGTGTTTGCAGGAGATTAAAGAAAGAAAGAGGCAGCATGGAGGAGAAATCAATCATGACCTTGGAGCCAGTGCCCTTGAAGAAATCACTTAAAACCTCTGGGTCTCAGTTTCCCCATTAAAAAAAAGGGTATAGACATACAAGCTCTCCTAACCTCACATGGATGTTATGTGAAGTAAGATAAAACTTAAAAGGAAACTATTTCAAGCTCTTAAGGAAGTTACGATGACATTTCTGGGTAATTGTTGACTGTATATATGCACTGCTTTTTGTTTTTGTTTTTTAACATAAGAAATAAAAGTTTTAACAAGGTTTTAACCCAAACCTCAGTTCTGTAAAAGGATCTCTAAACCAACCTATAGCTGTACAGGAGTTTCCAGTTCTTTGAAGGTTTGTAAACAGCTCATGGGTTACCATCCCCAGAGATACAGGACAGACTTACCATGATGAAACTCAAAATCTTATTCTGTATGTCTAAAGGCAAGTTGTATCTGGGACTCAGCAGCTTAACTAGATGATCCTTAGTGAAGTCCCTCTTCACAATCAGGGCCTGGAAACTTGGGCCACAGTTCTGCATACACATGTCAATAAGCTATATTAAAGAGAAAACATGAAAAATTGCATCCATCTGCCAACACTCCCTTCATGCAAGTTTGAGTTACAGCATACATCATCAGCACAGCCAATAGATGTCTGGGTGTCTTATTATGTAAAAAGGCACTGTGATAGGTGCTGAGAAAGCCCACAAATCTAAGCCACAGTACAGCACCTATCCTTAAATGCCTTATAATCTACTTAAATAAAGGGGGCATAGACATAAAAAAGATAAACAATGATACAGGGTAGTATATGCACAGTGCCAAGTTAGCATCACAAACAACATGAACTATAGGAATTGAGAGGAGGGAGTGGTGACCCGGTGTGGGTAGTCCAGGAAGGCTTCATAGAAGAGGGTACACTTAAGGCAGCCCTTGATGGAAAGTTAAAATTAAATAAGCAGAGAGCAATGAGCACATTCTTTGGCATCAGCAAAGTTAAGGAGATCAAAATAAGTATGAAATTTTCAGGGTTCATATGGAACATCTGACTGTCATGGAAGGTTTATATAGGATACTACTAAGAGATGAGGTTAGAGGGCTGAAGAGGGATCTGACAGATCCTGGAGGGATTTGAATGTCAAGCTAAGGGGAGATAGTATAGTATATTAGAAAGAGCACTAGAAGAGGAGTCAGGGTTCTGTATTCTAATCCTGAACATGATGCTGACTTGCTGTGTGACTTCTGGACAAGCCCCTTACCTTTTCTGGGCTTGCTTCCTCAATTTATACAATGAAAATGTTGAACAAAATAGTCTCTAAGGCCCCTTCCAGCCATAATGTTTTATGGTTCAATGAATTTATTCCATATACAAAGGGAAACAACTTAAGATTTTTGAGTAGGAGAATGATGTGTACAAAATGGCACTGGGGAAGAGGGTTAATATGACTCAAAATGAAGTAGCATGGCATAATAGAGTGATGACACTGGAGTCAGAAAGACCTGTGCTCAAGTCCTTCCCTTGGCACATGGCCAAGTCAATTAACCTCTAAGCGTCCAAGGCAACTCTCTAACATTAGTCATTTACAGCCCAGGTATGGCACTGGATCCCCTTTTGAGCTGGATTGCTCATATAACTTGTACTCATGTTGTCAGGTCAGGGGTTTCCATGTCACAAGTCTACAAATCACCACTCTTTAAGATCCTCGGGACTGGCGGAGGGAAGATATTCTGCTACTATTGTTTCTGAATCTCCACTGGTGTGTGTCCCATTTCCAAAAAATCAATTACTATGGCACGATTACTTCTTACATTTAAATATTTACTAAGCTATAAGAGCAGAAGAAGCATGCAAAATCATAACATTTACTCACTGGAAGGCAGAAAGTAAGAATAATTAAAGTCTCATATTCTGTAAATAAACCCAGGTCACACTCTCCTACCAATGGGAGGAGTGAGCATACATTTAGGAAATTAGCAGAGAGGAAAGGGCAGATAAATGAGGAAACCCATGCGCCCAGAGCAGCTCACAATGCTGGACAAAGGGCACCAATGTCCTCCGTCCCCTGAGGAATAATTCACATTGCACAAAGTCACTTTTCTATTAGCTGCTTCCTTCCTGCTCCTTACAATTATTCTC
The DNA here is from genome assembly GCF_028372415.1 of Notamacropus eugenii. Taxonomy (NCBI): domain Eukaryota; kingdom Metazoa; phylum Chordata; class Mammalia; order Diprotodontia; family Macropodidae; genus Notamacropus; species Notamacropus eugenii. The sequence continues at coordinate 366,546,599 of NC_092873.1, read as the reverse complement.
CTGGAAAAAAAAAAAGTTGCCCTTCTACTCTGCTCCTGATAAAACAGTGATATGCTTTTTTACTTCATGACAACTTAATGGGTTGCTAAAAATAAGACTACTATACTGACAAGCAGTAACCTTAAATCAGATAATGGTCAAGCTCCTTAAATCCACAAATTTTAGGGGATTCTGCTTTGTCAAGTCAGCTCCAAGTCCCTTTTCTCCAGCAAGGCAGATGCAAATTCTGACTTTGCCCTCTGCTTTTCTTTTCAAATAGAGAGCATAGTAGATGGAAATAAAAGGTTTCCTCTTTTTCAGGCTTTAGATGACACCAGAAAACAATACACTCAATAGCTTTGTACACATTAGCAGGATTCAGCTCTCCCCTGATGAACATCCAAAAGCTGCTCTCATCTCTCAGTAAAACCATGCCTCTCTTCCAATCAGCAAGTCCCCAGCACAGCAGATGAAGGATCATTTGTACTAGCTGGGAGCCCTTCATCTTTTCTGTAGCTAGGTCCTTGTGATTTCTCCTGTGCTAAGCTTATTCTCTTACTTTCCTCATCCTTGTCCTCCCCCTTTCTATCTCTTCTTAGAGCATCTTTTCCTGATACCTTCTTGATAAGCTCCTCAAATGGGAGTCTCCTGGTGGTTAGTGGCTCATCTTCACTTTCTGGAGTAAAACTCAAGAAAGAGATCTATCAGGTCTGAATCTATACTAACCTTTCCATAGTTCCCACACAGTTATTTGAATTACAACTTTACCAATTATAAACTCCCAAACTCTAAAAACAGTCACAAGCAAATGAGCTGATGGACCTATAGCTGTCATTACCTCAGTCACTGCTGTCTTCAAACAGGTCCTCTCCTTATATTCATTTGAGGTAGGGCTCTACTCTGTTTGGTTCTCTGACTAATCTGTGTTCAACATTTTATCTGAGAGACTGTGTTTCTTCACAAGTTGATTTTTTTATCAGTCCTCCTTATACAAATTTTCTTCCTGCCTCTTTTAGCAACCACATTGTTCATATATTAAAATAGCAGACAGCAATGTACACATTCATTCTTTCATTGCCTTTGTTAAGCATTCATTATGTACTAAGTATTATACTACAAGATGAGAATATTAAGACAAAAAAAAAAAGAGTCCCTTGCCCACATGGAACTTATCTTTGTTGGGGAGGGACATATACACAGAAAATTCAAAGTGGATCACAGTATTACTTTCAGGGGAAGGGTGCAAACAACTGGGGTGACCAGGACAGGTTTCCTATTGCCTATGACATTTGAGATCAATTTTGAAGGAAGCTAGGAATTGTAAAAGACAGTGCTGAGGAGGGAGTACATTCCAGGCAAAGGGCAGCCTGGACACAGGCACTGAAAATGGAATGCTGTGTACAGAGAAGAGTAACTTGACCAATTTGGCTGGAATGCAAAGTTGGAGAGTAAGGTTCAATAAGCCTTGAAAAGGAGGCTAGAGCCAGATCACAGAGATTTTTAAAAGTCAGAGTTTTTTGTTTCCTTTTCAATTAATATATTTTATTTTTTTCCAATTACATGTAAAAACATGCAAAGGGACAGCATATGGGTAATAATCTAGCAAAGGAGACTAAGAAGGGTCAGACGACACAAGACTCAAGAAAGAATAATGTCATGAAAACTCAGGGAAGTCATTATAATTCCTAAGAGAGATCAGTCAATATTGTCAAGTGCTACAGAAAGATCAAGAAGGATGAGGACTGAGAAAACCCTATTAGATTAAGCAGTTAAGAGATCATTGGTAACCTAGGAGCAAGCGATTTCAGCCAAATGATGAGGTTAGAAGTCAGATAATAAGGGGCTGAAAAGTAAGTGGAGGAAAGAAAGTAGAGGCAATTAGTCTTCACAACTTTTTCTAGGAGTGGCTCTGAAAAGGAAGAGATATGTAAGACAACTTCTTTGGGGAATTGAGTGGTTTTTTTTTTTCAGAATGGACAAGTTCTGGGCACCTCTGAAAGTAGTAAGTGTCAATTGATAAGGAGACTGAAAATTATCAGTAGAAAGATGACTGATGGGGCAAACTCACAGAGACAGGAAGGATGAGTTTAAGGACAGGAGAGGGAGTGGTATTTATGAAAAGGATTATCCCTTTATCCAAGACTGGAACAAAAGAGGAATGAGTGTTGGGGGAGGGGAGAGATGAAATAGAGGTAACTTCAAGGATAACTGCAGAGAGGTTCTCTGTTAAAATGAGAGGGTAAGAGTATAGGGGGCCTGAAGAAAAAAGAGCGGATTTGGAACAGATGCTAAAGGAAAGTGGGATAAAGTCAATCAGAAAAGAGGAAAGGGATTGACATGCAAATATACATTTGTAGTAGACCCAATCAGCAAAACTGAATTGTTTCCTCCATCAGTGTTGAGTCATATGCAGAATTATCCAGAATTGGGCAGTTAGAAAGGGATAATTGGTGTTGCAAGAGACAAGGGGACAAGAGCTTCAAAAGGTAAAGGAAGGAATAAAACTGAAATGGTTTAGTTTACTACAGGGTAGAGGTTTTGAAGGCTGTGAGATTATAGGATCAGAGATTTCGAACTAGAAAGGCCTTTAGAGAACCTCGAGTCCAACCCCTTCACTATAATCAAGGGGGAAGCTCAGGCCCAGAAAGGTTAAATGATTAGCCTACAATCACAAAGGTAATATTAGTGTCTGAGGCAGGATTTGAACTTGGATCTTCCTGACTTCAAGTCCAGCACTCTATCTATTATACCCCTTTAGATATCTTTTCAGCTACAGCAAGAAGGACAGCATGGGAAATCTTAGAAGAAGTGGAATATAGGTTACTGATAAGTTTCAAGTAGCTGACTTCCATTAGTTGAGGGAATTTTCACAGATGTAATTCCCTTTTATCTATAGGGTGTTCCAAAAATCTTAGTGCAGTTTTAAGTTACTAAAGGTTAAAGCACTCCCTCCCCATCAGATATATGTCAGCAGAATATAGGACACATTGGAGGATTGACGAGGACTGAGATTCTAAAAGCATGTTACCAGTTAGGAGGCTCTTTCAATAGACTAAAGGTGATGTGATATGATAAGAAGACTATGATAGCGACAACAGAAATAGAGAGAAGAGACAAATGTGAGACCCTTGAAGAAAAAATTAAAGGACTTGGTGAATGACTGGATATAGAAGGATGAGGAAAGCTTGAGATCTGGTAACTAGAAGAACAATGGTAGGTACCCCTTGAAAAAAAAACAGAAAGGGGAAATAGTTTGAGAAAAAAATGGAATTTTGTCTTAGATATGTTATAATTCAGCAGGCAACCTGAGAAACAGGAATTCATCTCAAAGGAGAAGACACAAGATGGTTGAGATAGACTTGAGAAAGATGTAGAAGATTTAGTTGGAATCATGGAAACCAAAGAGATCTCTCTGGGAGAGAGTGAAACATGAAAGGATCAAGAAATCTAGGGTCATTCCAACATATAAAAGGCGGGAGAAGAGAAGAAGCCACCAAAAGAGATGGAGTAACAGTCGAGGAGATAAGAGTAGGAAAACGTAAAACAAGGGAGGAGGAAGTCTGCAAGAGATGGTAGTCAGTAGTGCTGAAGGGCCATGAGAACAGATGTTTTGTAGTCAGGATGTAATTTAATTACTGATTTGGGTTTGGCCACTCTGGTCAGACACGTCAAGGATGCAATAACAGTTAAAAATATGTAGCCAGAAGGAAAAAGGGGAAACCATTTAGAATTAAAAAAAAAAAAATAGGATGAGTCCACTGTATGTTAGAATGGATAGCAAAAACATGGTTAGATAAACAGGTGACTTTTGGCTTGAATGTAGTATTTTAATGAAAGAGATATAATGTAAGATACCACTAGAAAGAGCTTAAATCATTTCTTCTTATCATTTGGGACAGAATAACCCATTTGGGATAGAATAAGTTGCCCGAATTCTAGTTCCTAGTTACTTCATTTCCTGAAACAATTAGGAAAGTGCTGATGGAACGTAATTTAATAATCATTGTTATGAGTGGAATTAAGGATTCCTTTTTCTTAGTTCAGTTTAAACTGTAGCTATCCATTAACTAAAGCTCACTAGGGACATTGCCATGAGGCAATGAAAAGGCATGAGTGACTAGCTTAAAATCCTTTTAGTCTCAAATTGCTTCCATCCAAAAGAGAAGATGCTTAGTAACCAAGCCAGCAGAAATTGTGTCTGTGCATCAAGATAACAGACAGTCTGTTATCTGCTCACGTTTCCCCAGATGTCATAATCCTAAATGAGAATGCTGCTTCCTGGTTTTGGCTTTACTGCCTGTTTCAAAGACATACAGTGCCTAGGACATAGAGAACTGTGAATAGTGGGTAGGAACCGATTCATTGACGTAAGAGCAGAGAACTTACAACTTCCTTGAGGTCCTAGGGAGTTGACTGGTAGTACTCAGAGGTTTAATGACTTGATTGGGGTTACATAACTGAGAAACATGAAAAGGCAGAGAAAGACTGAATTTAAACCCAGGCCTCCTCTTCTAAAACAAAGATCAAAACTAAAAAACAAAACATAAGACCCAACAGGGCCCATTAGTCCAAGTATTTCTCTCCTCACCAGACTAAGCCAGAAGAGCCAACAATTCTACTGGCAGCTGGGTAGACAAGTGGGTAGAGTGCCGCACCTGGAATCTGAAGGACCTGCGATCCAATCCAGCCTCAGAAACTTAACAGCCATGGGACCCTGGGCAAGTCCTTAACCTCTGTCTGCCTCATTTTCCTCATCCGTAAAATGGAGATAATACTATATGAGGGAAAACTGAAACAATATTTGTAAAACAATTTTGCAAACCTAAAAGTGCTACATAAATGCCAGCTCTACTTTTATTGGTATCATCATCATAATCTAAAATTTAATTTCAGAAATTTATGCCAAAAATTGGGCCGGCTGTAGGAAAATGCTGTACTGAATTTGAGTACTTTTCCTCTGTTGATGATTTTATATTTATCCTATATATATATATATATATATATATATATATATATATATATATATATATATATATATATATATATATATATATATATATATATATATATATATATATATATATATATATATATATATTGTATGTTGACTTCCCCCATTAAATCATTAGTTTCTCAAGGACAGGAACTATCTTTTGCCTTTCTTTGTATCTCCAATTAGCACATTGGCTGGCCCTTAGTAGAAACTCACTAAATGTTTTTCGACTGACTAACTTAAGAGGTCCAAACAGGTAGATGCTCAACTGAAGGTAGAGTAAATTAGAATTACTTAGGGAGCATGTGATGGGATTCCAACCTAGATTGAATCCAGTCCAACAAGTGTTTCTTTGTCATCTACCATGTGCAAAGTACCGTAGGAGGGTTGAGGAATACAAAGATAAAAAATCTACTTTGAAAAAATAAGATGTAAACAATACATAGGTGATAATTTAAGGCTAGAGAGAGCACTAACAGCTTAGGGGATTAGCTAGGTTCTTCACATTTCTTCTAAGAAGTGGCTTCTATGAAATTATATTCTGAAAAATAAGCACTTTTCCTTAGATCTTTCAAAAATGAAAAGGGTTGTTTACATTAAGAAACTCATAAATTGGTCCTGATTTATTTCTTAGAGCACTGAAATTCTGAAATAATTTGTAATAACCTTTGTATGATGTCAAATAGCCAACAGAATCTTTATATGAAATTCCAATCAGTTAATATCTGAGAAAAACGGATGTACTTTCCATGTATTCTTTGTAGCACCTAGTACCTCATCTAAAGTGACAGACACTGATATCACAGCAGGAGCAAATGGTGTTTCTCCTTTTCTTTTCTTTCTGTATCTTTTCTTCTCTCCCATCCATTTCTCTAACTTCAGCTTGAGAGGTAGCCCAGTATAGTGACCAGGGGAATAGCCTTGAAGTCACACCAGTCTTCAAGCCCTGCCTCTAACATCTATTAGCTACATGACTATAGGCATGTCATTTCACTTTTCATTGCTCCAGGAAGTGAGATTACAGTTAATTCTAAAAACTCTTAAATTGTAGATAGGTTGTCTATGTGTTGAGTGGTATGGTAGGGAGACTTTCCATACCTGGAGCTTTTCAAACTGATGGCTCAGATTTAAGACAAAAACAAAGTATCTTGCAATTTAACCCATTTTCACAAAAAGAAAATGAAAAATACGTCTGTTCATTTTTACACATTTAGATACTGGTGATGATGTATAGGAAAACATCTCCCCTCTACCCTAGGTCTCACTGATTTTTTTTCTGAATTCCACAAGCACTAAGTGCACATTTCACAATTTAACACTTGAAATACTTTTTTGCTTTGAGAAGAACTTGAACAAGAGTTGCACATGATGGGAAGGCACCACTGGGCTATGATTTCTGTTGGTGGGAGGGAACTTCTGAATCACTGTGATCACTACTTTGCATCTTTTCTTCTGTATTTCTTCTGTCTTTTCTTCTGTATTTCTTCTGTATTACTCGTCTTTTCAACTTTTCAAGAATCCCCTCCCCTTCTTTCTCCATGGAATTGGTTTTAACAATGTTCAATGACCTGACATATTTCCAACATTATTAACTACTTTAAGGAATACTAAAATCCCCAGCTCAGCTTCTTAAAACCTAGTGAGGATGCTTCCTGGCAAAGCACTATCTAAACAGAACACTACTGTACTGCAATTAACAGCAGGGAGATTCCAAGGTAAGCCAACTCCCACTCATCTATTCAAACAGAAAAATCAGTGATCCAAATTAACAGACAATACAGGAGTCTTTAAACTTGTCTTGAAAAATTTTATGTGATCTTTTTACGAGTACAATTTCCTTCAAAATTATGTTTGGCTTAAGCAAATACTGAGATTATAAAATAACTGAGCATACCCTTTTGTGACAATAATTAGTCTGGAGTTACAGCTATTGCTCCATTGACTACACAGGGAAATACTGCACTGGATGAAACACTGGGCTGAAAGTCCTAGTCTTGGCTGGATGAGACTAACTAGCTGGGTGAACTTGGGGAAGCTAATTTACAACTCTGGGCTGCAGTTTCTTTGATGAGAGGGGCAAACTAGATAACCTCTAATTTTCTCCTCTACCTCTATGATTTTGTGATTTTCTGCTTCACTCTTTTACCAGAATTTACCATTGCCAAGTATTGATTTGGACATCATGGGGCTAAGAATATGTAGTTCTTTCTAAGGTGGAACAACTGAGCTGTCACCAAGGCTTGGAGAGACAAGAAGGAACAAGAGAGACTAAATCTCTTGGGACGACCACTAGTTATAACCCCAACAGAAAGACAATATATATAAAAAAAGAAAGCTCTGGAAAGGAGGATGATGGAGTAGAATAGATATAAAACACCTCTGGAATTCAACTTGGAGAGTCATTTCATTGATTCAGTAGGGCTATTTAGTGCTGTCCTTGTATTGCTATCAGGTTGTTGTCCATGTAACAGACTTACGGTAAATGGTTCTTAATGACTGAAATTGGAAACCTGAGACATTCCAGTATCTACCGAACAGCTCTCTTAATAAACACTCCCAAAGCTCACAGGTGAGCCATGATTCTGCCTGATTAGTACTGTAACCATGCATAACTGATGTGATGCTAGAATAAATAGAGGGAAGCGTGCAGGGAAAAGGGAAAGCAATACAGTTTGTGTTCAGGTGAAAGGAAGGCAAAATTTGCAAGCAGTCAAGTAAAAAGACAACTCACCAAGGTTACTGAAGGTCATATGGAAAAAAAAGATGGGAGGGGAAAAAAGGGGACAAGTCAAATAAGCTTTCACACCCAAATCACGGATAATCCAAAACAGTACAGAAAATGAAATTAATATAAAAAAAATACCCCTTAATTCAAAGCCGAATGTTCCTATAAACAACCCAAACAGCAGAGCCATCTTGATGCAAACACAACAAAGTATTAATATTACAGGACTCTGAAATGTAATGAAAATAAAAGTTGAAGCTCATGAATATGTCACTGGACAAAAATAATAGAAAGTATCTTTTAAAGGCTAGGGTGTGTGTGTGTGTGCGTGCATGTATGTGTGGTTATTTTCAGCAACATATACACAAATAGCTTGAGTGGATTAAGGCTCATGATGCAGGTCTGAAATCACTTACTCCTTATTACAAATTAGGACATTCCCAGAATCCTGTTGCAACCAAAATTCATACCAAATGTAAGTTACTGTTTCATGAAATTAAGCAAGTACAACTTCCTCAACTGCTAATCTGCTCCACTGTTTAGCTCCCCTTAAACACAGAGTTCTTTCCTGATTAAAGCATTACCTCCTACTAAGTAATAATATATTCATATATATGCACATATATATGTATATGTATATACAATAAATATATGTGTGTATCCAGGTATACACACATACTCACATACACATATATGTGTACTATGTGCACACATATCTGTTTGCATGTACACATACAAACCATACAAAAGTACATACGTATATACATAAGTATCCAACACATGTTTACACATGCATGCATTATATATAAAACTCCCAGCAACTACCACTGCAGACTGACAATTGCTCTGAAATCTATAGTCACAGGAACATTACCTGGTGCAGTGAAAGGTTAAGTGACTTGCCAGAGCCACACTGCCAGTAGGTGTCAAAGGCAAAACTTGAGCCCAAGTGCTTCCTGTCTCTGAAAACAGCTACCTAGGCACTATATCATGCATCATTATAAATGTGTGCCTCTCATGTGGGAGAGAGGCAGCATGGTGGCTCAATCCTGCCCCTGGCACATACCAGCTGTGTGATCCTGGGAAGGTCACTTACCCTCTCTGTGCCTCAGGCAATTCTTTATGACTATAAAATGCAGAGTAGATGCTAATCTTATCATCAGGAGTTATCTACACCATGAAATTACAGGACGGATGGATAGAGAGACAAATAAAATTAGATAGGTAGGCAGACAGACAAACAGGTAAGTGAGATAGGCAGACGTAGGTAGACAGACAGATAAGATTTAAGAGAGGTAGATAGATAGGTAAAGTTGGACAAGTGGAGAGATAGACAGGCAAACAAACAGACACAGGCAAACGGGCAGGCAGACAGACAGACAGACAGGTAGACAGACAGATGGATAGATAGATGGATAGGTAGATAGATACGTAGATAAGAGACAGATCTCTCTATATACCAAATACACATATATACATAAATGTGTATTTCATATGTATATATTCCTGCTGAATTTCTAAAAATCCTTCAGAGGGCAAAAAACTAGGAATTTTAAATCTTAATTGTGATTGTGTGAAAGTACTCACCGATAAGGTAAGTTGGATCTCCTTGTGATTACAGTTTTTAGAAATCCTTTTCTTCAAAGCTCTTACTGCTTCTTTTGGCCTGTGACAACCGAGAAGCACAGTGATCAAATCAATTGTTTTATTTACCTGATTTCTAAAAGTGTTCGGAGATAGAGAACCCCAAGTGGAATCATGGGTCAATTTCCCATGCCAAACTACAGAACTATGAGAATACCAGAAGCGAAATCATATTACTAAATTCAAAGCTGACAAAAGTCCAAATCTCTGGACTACAAAGTCCAAAGAGTTTTCTATTCACCATGCTATGTTATTTATAGTGAAATGCCCTTCAAAAAATACCGAGGCTCATTCACCACCTCCCTCACTAATGAATATTTCTTGACTGCCTACTTATTACTGTAACAAGCAACATGCCACAGGAATGACTTTCATCAGCTGACATGATTACCGTTTTAAGCAATGGTTCCCAATTTCCAAGAAGTTATTGCAAGGGGGTCTGCAAATTTTATATGCACCAAACATTCACATTTTACTCTTTTTTTAAACCTACCTGGGAATTTCATGGATATAGAAAATTTCCTCTAAGGAAACTTCCTCTACCAATGCAGATCAGCAACCATGACTATTATATGAGAGAATTGCGTGGGTTCACTGAGAAGTTAAGTGAGCTACCTATGGGGGACACAGCAGTATGTGTCAGAGGTGAAACTTGAACCCAGGTCTTCCTGGATCCAATATCAGCTCTCTATCCACTATACCATAGCTGCCTCTAATATTTAGTATCAATAAAATATTCAGTAATAACAGTATAATAAATATGCCCTCTGTAAGTTGTATACTTAATTCCCCACATAATCAATTACTACTGGTTTTCAAATATAGATGCTATTAGAATGAATAAAATCCAAGCAAAAAGTATAACAGAACCCGAATGGATTTTTGTCATCAGGTATTTTCTCAATCAAAAGGTTCTCACAGAACAATTACTATCATGTAAGTGTTGACAAAATTTTTTGATGTGGATAAGAACTCCTCACATTTGAAAAGGTGGGGAACCACTATTTTGTAGCAAAAAAAAAAAAAGAACTAATTAGAATTCAGAGGCTGAAGTTTATATTACCTGTTAACATTTCTCTGAGGTTTGTTTCATCCATGGAAGAATGGTTAAAGTAAAGAAATTAATTAATTACAGAGCAAACATTTAAACTACTGAAGAGCAAACCATTTTCAAGTACCTTAGCACTCTCCGTTTGTGTATAATAAGTAGATGTCAGCTACAAAATTTTTTAGATGAAAGTAATTCAATGTCGGGAATTCCACTTGACAGCTACTAACCTGAACCATGGACCAGAAAGTAATCAAACTCTATTCCTCAATATAATGTATAATCCAGACCAGTTTTTTCCCTCTTAGTTTTTGATTAGCAAAACTCCATAGGGTAACTTCAATGGATTGGTGATCTCGGAGATCTCTCTCTGTATCAGATGAGATCAGAAGTACCATATGTGACCCATGGGCAGCAAGGCCCACAACACTCCCAAGTTCTACAGAATCAGATTAAAATGGACTTGGGGAAATACTTAATAAAATAAATAAAACTACAAGAAAACACAGATAATGTTAATATATAGTTTTCTAAGTCAATATGAGCCCATGGGAATCTTGTCGCTATTGAAGTTTGACACAACAGGCATAGATTATAAATCTATTCATATTTTCCTATCCCATGCAATGCTTGTCCACATAGTCTAAAATCATCTATAACTGGTCCACTCAATGTGATAGGGGCTTCCTCTAGGTCTCTTAATGATTCAGGTACCAGTGCAATATATGAGCTAGGCATACTGTCCATTAACCGTCACTCTCAATATGTGACCAGCCTGCCTATCTCTTTTTCAGGTCATACATCTCTATGATAATCTCTTTAGGACTAATTCTAGAAAGCACAGAGATGGTGCTACGCATGAAGCTTCTGACCAAGTGAAACAGGCAGGCTGTATCCAGAAGAATGAGCTGGGTCCTTCAAAGATGCCCCTCTTCTAGCAAGCAACATTGATCCCCTATACATACTCACCCATCTTTGCTGGTGATAATCATGTCACAGATGTGCATGAACTGGCCCCAATCCTCAGTCTGAACGCCTGCAAATGTAGCCTTTTCTGCAAAGAAAAGGCAACTGTTTTTTTGTTTGTTTGTTTGTTTTACTGTTGGCAAGAACAATTTGAAGATAATTTTTCATTTTTCTGAAGCACAGTCTGAAATTTTGACAGGAAAGTCACATTAAATTGAAACCAACAAAACTGAGCAATAGTACTCATTCATTCAACAAACATTTATTAAATGCTTACTAACCACTAAGGATATAAATACATATCATAGTTGAGAATCATTTTGCACTTATTTTTTCCTATATATGCTGTATCTCCCAGTACAATGTAAGTGCCTTGAAGGTAGGGGCTTTTGTTTAATACATGGAACTGACATTCTACTTAAATTTGATTGGTTCTGTAATTTGGCCATTGAATGGTTTATTGCTTTACTGTTTAATGGCATTCTTTTTAAAAATGCAAATATGGATAATTTTATATATATTTGACAACATCCTAGCCTTCAAAGTGATTGCATTCTACTGAGGAATATAACTAGGTGGCCATAGGAGACTTGGGAGTCAGAAACACCTGAATTCAAATTCAGCTTCAGTAACTAATGAGCTTCATGCCCTTGGGCAAATCCCTTCACTTTTCTCAGTCTCAATTTCTTAGTCAATAAAAAGCATATAATAACAGCAACTACCTCACAGGGTTGTTATGAGGATCAAATGAGTCAAAAGAGCTTTGCAAACCTAAAAGAACTTTGTAGTTAGGGATAAATAGAAAATTATCTGAACCAGAGCTTTCATTATTGTAGGAAATTCTCTCCTCAACAATGCAAATAGGCAAATTATTTGTAACTTAGGGTCTTAGAGAACTGTGTAGGACCTTGGGAGCTTAAGTGATTTAGTTCTCAGAGATTACAGAGAGAATACTAGCAATTCCTGCAATCCCACACATTGAGTTTCCCCTCAAGTACAAACGTACATACAATCTACCTATTCACCTCTATTTTTGCAGTGATTTGGGGGACAGGGATGAACACTTGGAGGGACATGGAGGGAGGAGGTCATGATTTGGAAATACTCCATAAGTCAGTGGGAGATAGCACAGCAGGGCTATAAAGGGAGCTGGGGATTCCAAGAGGCAGAGTTGAGGATGGAGAGCATGATTTAAAATCTATCAGCACTTAGAACCAAAGTACAAGTGCTGCTGTTCCTTGCTCTGGCAATCTTCACCAGCTGGCCTATTAGTAAAGCAGTTCAGGTCCCAGTGACTGGCATCAAGGGCCAGAGTAGCTGGCTGAGAAATCCTAATGTGCTTAGAAACGGAGTGACTGGAATGGCAAGGCTGAGTCTCTTTCACATTATCTCATGGGAAACTTCAGACAAGAAGATTTTTTAGGTAACTAAATCGACAAGGCATAACTTTCCCCCGCAGCAGTTGAAAAACTTTAATAATAAAGGCCAATCCAGAGCTATAATTTTCCCCTAAGTTCAGGTGAGCATTTGGTCAGGTGGATGATAAGAACTTTTCATACATTCATGGTGGGGTAAAGAAGAGGAGAGCAAGGCAGGGGATAGCATTTTTGCACAGGCATGCCAGAGTCTACACAGTGGGGAAGTAGAGTCAGAGGGAGAAAGTTTGAGGGGCCTCAGCAGGGCCATCTTGTAAATAAAATCCTCCCATACTCAGGTTCTGCAGAAACTGAAATTGTCCAATAATTCCATTAATGAAGTTTTTTTGCTTTGATATTCAAAGACAGTCTTTAAAAAATGCAGATATATATAGAGAAGAGTATAAAAAGCCCCTTTCAACTTTGTGTAAATCAGTTAAAAAGTCAGTCATAACTGTGTGAATAAATTAGTCAGATCCTGCCTTCCTACACAGAGGACTAGGAAGTTGGAGGGTAGGGGGAGACATAAGAGAGCAGAATGGGTGATGACAAAGGAGTACCAGGCATTCATGATGTCAATTTGTCTCCATCATAGCCTTAATTAGGGCCACCCTCAGTGGCACTGGTGAGGGGTGGTAGGAAAGGTCTGATTTCAGAGAGAGGTCATTCAGCCAAGGGTAGCTAAGCAGCACAATGGAGAGAGCACCAGCCTTGAGTACTGAAGACCTGAATTCAAATATAGCCTTAGACACTAGCTGGGTGATCCTGGTCAGGTGACTTGCCCTGTTTGCCTCAGTTTCCACCCAGCCCACAGTCAAATACTGAAGATCACCTCTCAGACCAAGACAGTCAGACCACAGACATTGGGTTCTTAAGACATTATACTGTCTTCCCAGTTCCCTAGAGCCAATGAATCAGTCAACAGGCTTTTATTACACACCTACTACAAAGTAGAGGATAGGATAGACAGCTGGCCTTCACACTGATAAATACCGGTCATATTGCCTAGGCAAGTCACTTAAAACTCTCAGTGCCCTAGGCAACTAATTCTTTAAATTTCGAAAAAGATAACCGAACTGCCAGGTTAGAGGGAATTTTCTCATCCAGAAGTTCCCCATATCAATGAATTTGCAGTTCCAATTCCTATTCCTACCACGCACTGGGGATACAAAAGTGAGAAAGTCACTGCCTTATTATTACGCTCTACTGGGAGATCAAACAATGTTCACAGATATCTAAATACTGGGTATCAACAAGATTAATGACACGATGGAGGAAGTACCCTTGACAACTGGGGAAATCAGGAAATGTCTCTGGAACAAAACACTTTCAGGGCTGAGCTAGTTCCATTTAAGTGCTTAAGTCCTGGTTTCTATTCTATTATACTTCAAGGTTAGACTGTCCCGGGGGAAGAAAAGGAATAAACTCTTTAGTCTGGATCCCTAAACCTCCAGTGGCTTTCAGACCCCTCCCTCCCAAGCGCTACAATTTGTCTAATCGTCATTCTTCTTTTATCCAGGAAAGCCACAGGTCGGGTCTCTACCGTGCCAATTTCCTTTTTTAATGAGAAAGGTCTTATTGTGACAATGGTTAGGAGTCGGTTTCTGGGGTGTCCTAGAGCAGTCTCCTCCCCGCACCCCAGGTTCCAAAACTGAAAGGCAGGGCACCGCCGGATGGGCTCTTCCCCCACAATCCCAGGTTCACTTGGCTCACTTCTCTCCCAGGGGACCAGGTAAAAGAGAAGTCAGTCTTGGAAACCGCACTAACCCAGATGCAGGGCTCCTTGCCTACGAGGGAGTGGAGGGATCTGGGAGAAGAACCCGACTAGAGTCTAAGGTCCAGAAGTCCGGGCAGGGGTCTGAAGGGTGCAGGTGGCATGAACTCCGTCCTAAACTGGCAGGGGAAGTGCGCAGGGACGCAGCTCAGGTAACTCCGCAGAGGTGCTCACCTCGCCTCTGCCGCCTTACCTATCAGGTGGCCCAGTGAAGTCCCGAAGGGATCTTTGTGGCTCTTCCCAAACGCCATGGTGAGCCCTCCAAGCCGAGCCCAGGAAATCCGCCTACGCCCCCTCCTCCTCCTCCTCCTCCTCCTCCTCCTCCTCCTCTTCCTCCTCCTCCTCCTCCTCCGTCTCCTAGTCCTCCTCCAGTGGCCGGCTCCTCCCCTGCTCGGCTCCCCTGGCTCCTCCTATCCAACAGTGTTCTCCGGCACTCTCGGGGATCCCTGGCTCCTCGCTTCGCCTCCTCCTCCTCCTCTGCAAGCGGGGCGGGGCGGGGCGTTCCGAGGCGCCCTGCCCACCTGTGGCGCACTCAGGCTCCCTAGCCCTGGGCTGGTTCGGCTAGCCCACCGCCTCCAGCGGCCGGGAGCCACCTTGGAGCCGCCTAGCCCCGGGTGGCCAAGGGGCGGAGCGGCTCGCTGCCCAGCCCGCAGGTCTGGACAAGCGAAAGTAGCGGGGCGCCGCGAAGCTTTGAGCCCAGCGGGTGTGACGTGACCATGGCCGGTGTCTTGGGGTCCGTCAGGTTCCCGGGATGAGGGGCCTGCTCTGTTTTCCCAGTCCGGCTCTTGTGCCCAACTCCTGGGCATAGGGGCAGCGCCTGCCTGACGGGGGTAATCTGTGTTAACAGGGGAAAGCGTTTCCCGGGAGGGAGGGAGGGGTGTGAGGTTAGCAGCTGTACCTGGGGAGGCACTCCCCTAACCTGGACAACTTGCTTACTGCGTAGCTGTGATCTGTGACCGGAAATTGCCTTTTAAATAATAGCCAGGGCAAGAAACAATTAGCCTAAGCCATTAGGAAACTGCGAGAACCAGAAACTGTAGAGAGTGGGTAGAAATGGTCCTTGAGAAGGAAAATGTTAGTCCTTCTCTCCTCCCTCCCACCACCTGCCTAAAAAAACCAAGAAAAAGGATGTTCTGGATGGGTTCCTGTCCCGGCTTTTGGCCCTGGGGCTGGGAGGGAATGGGATTTATGGGAACCCTAAACTTGCTGACTAGGTAGGCGATCTCTATACACCCTCCAACTGTTCCCTTCCCCAAGAAGTTAAGAATTCATTTCCATTTCCTCCTGCCCCAGTTAACCACAGATTGGGAAATACTGGTAAGAGTGAGTAGCTTGGATTAGTACTGAGCTTCTTTGTGTTTGGCTCTTTGGTCTTCAAGATTTCCCTGCCTTTTTCCCATTTTTCTTTCTATGAATTTAGGCCCAGCACCACAAACCCCTTTTCAGTTCTGGAGGTGATGATGAAAGAAATAAGAACAGATAATGTTTAATAAGTGGGTGTTGATAGATTGAGTGATTAAATCAGATTATTTCTATATACACATATTTCAAACCTCTTAATAATATACTACCTTACTATTTTGATTTTATTATACATCTTTCTTGAACTGAATGGATTAGATATTTTTACTATGATTGTAATATTTTATTGCACTTATTATTATGATATGAAATCACTCTATGAAATGGGATGGACCTGTCAATTTATTATAGTCTTCTCATCTTTTATTTATTCATTCAAAAAGCATTTATAAGTGCCTACTATGTGTTAGGCACTGGGAAGACACAATGATAGAAACAAAAGAGGCATTGCCCTCCAAGAGCTTAAAATTCTATGATGAAAAAACAAAACAGACAGACTCAAAAGATAAGGAACACTTTCCCATGTGATACCATCTCTGTTGCCACCTATATAACCTGAATTGAATGACCCAAGATACATTCTTACTTTTAAATTCCTTGCAGCTTTGCTTCTCCTGCTTCCATAGCTCCATTGTTGACCTATGCTTTGTGATGTCACTGTTTCTCTCTTCTCCTGGCACCATTTCAGTCTGTAGCCTGTGGTAACACAGGAGAAACTACTTTCCCATAAACCAAAGCTCTTAATGTACTTATTTTCCTTTTTGCCTACAGAAAGAAAATAAAATTGGAGATAAAGTGAAGTTTGGTCCAACTTGTGCTTTCCATTAGTCTGAATGGTGATGCATCTGTCGATTCTCAGCATAGAGTAAATCCCATTTGATTTGGAGAGAGAAGAGCAACCAAATAGTTTCCCAACTGCTTATTTGCAGGTCTTCTTCACTTGATGGTTTCATTACCTGTATTTTTTTTTTTTTTTTTGCCATAATGCGAACATACTTAGAAAAAGAGATTGGGAGCATTTACTTGAGTGAAACTGTCACAGGTCGTAGATTTAAGATCATGGATCCAGGACTGGAAGGTACCTCAGAGGTCATTTATTTTGATACACTAATTTCTAAAGATAAGGGAACTGTGAACCAGGGGACTTAAATGATTTTTGTCAATGTCATACAGCAGAAGGCAGTGTCAAGATTCAAACTCAGGACCTCTGACACCAAATCCAATGATATTTCCACTCAGTCACTTTGATGTCATTAGTGTAGTACTCCCTTCACTGCATTAGGATAACAACCCCTCCATGTCTTCTCATTCTATGTAGTTCTTGTCTTAATGGACTGGAGGACCTCCTTTTAATCTTTTAACATCTTGAGAGTACCAGTGTAACAGAGAACCGATGAGCTACTGCTGTCTTTTTCTTGCTTTGCGGCCAGTCCACTTACTCTTATGGTCATCTATTTCTCAATGATAATCAGTGTTGTTGTTCAGTTGTTTCAGTCATATCCGACTTTTCATGACCCTGTTTGGGATTTTCTTGGCAAAGATACTGAGTGGTTTGCCATTTCCTCCTCCAGCTCATTTGACAGATGAGGAACTGAACTCCCCCTTCATGATATCAGTACTCCTGCTACTTCACCATCGACTTTCCTGGTGATTTCATCAGCTTCCATGGATTCAACTCCCTGATCTCCATATCCAGCACTAGCCTCTCTCCTGCTCTCCTGGACATTTCCAACTGAATGGCCTAAGGATACCTCAAACTCAACATATCTAAGAACTCATTATATTTCACTCCCTTTCCCTCCCCTCTCAGGGCAGCTAGATTGGCTCAGTGGATAGAGTGCTGGGCCTTGAGTCGGGAAGACTTATCTTCCTGGGGTCAAATCTTGCCTCAGACACTGACCAGCTATATGACCCTGGGCAAGTCACTTAACCCTGTTTGCCTCACTTTCCTCACTTGTAAAATGAGCTGGAGAAGGATATGGCAAACCACTCCAGTACCTTTGCCAAGAAAATCTCAAACAGGGTCCTAAAGAATCAGACAAGACTGAGACCAACAACAACAGGTATGAATTAGTAAATTAAAAACCCTCTCGTCTTCCTAACTTCCCTATTTCTGTTGGGGGTCCCACCATCCTTATAGTTACCAAGGTTTCCAACCTGAATGATCTTCCACCTTTCACTCTCTCACTCCTCATCTCCAATAAATTGCCAAGTCTTGTCAGTTCTACCTCCACAATATATTTCATATGTAACCCCTTCTCACTATTCACATACCCTACCACCCTAATACAGACCATCAAACCTCTTATCTGAACTAATGCAATAGCCTCCTAATCTTCTTGCCTCCACTGCCAAACTGATATTCCTAAAGGCCATGTTTTACCACATTGCTTCTGTGACTCCAGAAGTTCTAGGGCTGGTCTGCACAACTTGCTTATGACCCTCAGGCCACTTGCAGCACACCAAAGGATTTCCTCTACCTACAATGGATGTTTTCCTCTACATTTTTCATGGACTTCCCTAAATCCATAAGGCCATAAGGGCCTGAAGGCTGCCAGGGCCTATAGGCAGAAAGTTGGACAGGCCTGTTCTAGGGATTCCCTCTTGCGTTTAGCATAATAAGTGAAAACTTGGTTTTAGCTTTTTGGTTTGTTTGCTTGTTTGTCTGTTTTTTAAGCTCTTCCTAAGGAATCAGGGAGACCTGAGGTCAAATCTTGCCTCATTAGCTGTGTGACTCTGGGCCAGTCACTTTACCTCTCTCTGCTTCAGTTTCCTCATCTGTATGCTGGGCATAATTACAGCATCCACTTCCCAGGGGTGGTTGTGAAGATAGAAATGAGATAATGTTTATAAAATGCTTTGCAGGCCTTAAAGTGCTGTTTAAATGCTAGCTGTTATCTGATTCTAGTTTACCTTTGGAGGCTTCTGGCAAATTACCTCTACCTTCTACATTCCAATCAAATGGCCTGTTTCCTGTTTTTTGCAGACCACATTCCATCCCAGTTCCCTTCTTTGTCCCCCATGCCTGAAATGCACTCTTGTCTCCCCTCTGCGGCAGTAGATTCCCTGGCTTCCTTCAAAGCTCAGTTCAAGCACCATTGTCTATACAAAACCTGTCCTGATTTCCTCTGATTGCTAATAAACTCTCCATAGAAATTATTTTATATTTAATTTTCTTCTACTTATTGATTCCTTCCCTTCCTCTTTCCTTTCCCGTTCCCCCCCCCACTGTAAGCTCCTTGAGGGCAGGGAATGATTTATATTTCGTCTTTATATCCCCACTAAGCACAGTGGAGATAAACTGGAGGTACTTAATGTTTCTTGAACAACATTAAATTAAATTAAACTGAATATAAACTGGAGGATAGAGACTATTTTCTTTTTTGTCTTTTCCCCCAGTACATATCACAGTGCCTGGCTTAATAAAGTTGCTTAATTAAATTCCTTAATAAAGTTTTAATGAATATAATTGAATTTTGTTGAATTCTTTAGTGCAAATAATCATTAGTAATATTCTAAACCTAAATGCACTGTCCATTCATCTTTCCACTGTTCCATGGAATATTTTATTCATCCAAATCTGTGGTATTTCAGAGTTTACAGTCATATAGCATCACTTTGATAATATTAAAAAAGCTCTGATTTTGGTCATTTCATCTGCATTTCATCAGGGGAGGCAAGCTCCTGAGGCACGTAAAGGTAAAATGACTTTTCCACACTTATACAATTAGTAAATGTTAAAGCTGTCATTTGAACCCAGGGCTTATAGATTTAGAGCCAAAAGAAATATTAGAGGTCATTGAGTCCAATCACCTTCATTTTACAGGTGAGGAAGTTGAGGTTTAAAAGGTTAACTGACTTTCCCAGGGTCACATATCTAGTAATATCTGGCAAGCTTTGAACCCAGGTCTTCCTGATTCCAAGTCCAGTACTTTCCACTTCCCCATGCTATTACTGAGAGAATATTGGTATTTAAAAGGTGGGTTTTCCAAAGTGTATATTCATTGACTGGGTAATAGCTAAACAAAATGTAGCTAGATATGGGTGTAATGGCATTGCTGTACCATTTTAAAAAATCAATAAATATGTAGAATTCAAAGATTCAAGGGAAGGCATATGAACTGATTAGATGAATTTTTGGTTACCTCCTGAGTGCCATACCTCTACTCTCCAATCCTTCACTTCCTCATCTTGTTTCTCCTTATACCTTGCCAAACTCCAACCTCATAATATTCCCAATATCTGTCTTCCCTGCTCCTTCTCCCATGATACTGAACAAAACTGGAGGAAGTCACGGTACTATGCAGCATGGGTCCACCATAAATTTTTGTTTTCAGATCTCAACTGCATCTTTCCTATAGCAACATGGGCCTTCTCCCAAACTGATTCTCTATTCCATTCCCCACAACTGTTCCAAACATTCTTTTTTCTTAAATTCTCCCTTACTACCCCTCTCACCACCCATTGTAGCTCTTGTCTTATCCTTTTTTTATGACATTGTTATTTTCTAGCTCTTTTACTGTGTATCTGACTTTTCAGTCTCCTTTACTTGATCATCATTCATATCATGCCACCTAACTGAGTGTACCCCAAAGTTCTGTCTTGGACCCCTTTCTCTCACTTTCTTTCACATTCTCACTTGATGAGTTTGTGAGTTTTCATGGGTTTTGTTATTTTCACTATGCCAATAACTTCCTCAATAACTTCTTTCTCCTGTGATCTTGTTTCACTTTGCCAAATGCCTACCAACTGCATGTCCATAGGAACCTGAAATTAAATGTGTCCAAAACAGAAATCATTATTTTTCTCTTCAAGCACATTTTCTTCTGAACTTCCTTATTAATGTTGAGGATACTAGCATTCTTTCACTAATCCTGGTTTAGTACGCTTCTAATTTACTAGTTTAGTATGCTTCTAATATTAATTTATCTATTCTTCAGGTTTGCTAGCTACCCAACCTGCCTTTCCATCATTATTACATACTACTTAACTTCACATGCTATACCATATAGTCAGTCTTTCTTACTGTTCCTCTTACACAGTCCTCTATTTCTCATCTCTGTGCTTTTATACTGGTTATTCCCCAAGCCTGGAATATTTGTACCTCACCACTAATTTTTAGAATTTCTAGGTTTTTTTCAAGAACAGATCAAGCATCACGTTCCACATGTGGTCTTTCCTGATTCTTCCCTTAGCTGCTATTATCATTCCCCCTCTTTACTATTTTGGTATCTATGTTGTTGTAGCATTAAGTACCCTGGCATACACAGGAGGACTTGTTGCATAGGTTCTTAGATCTATTTTTCTAAAAGGAAAGCAACTTTTGAGGGGTCAACAATCACTTTAATCAAACACATATACTACAGATAAAATACAAGCAGGACCAACAGAAAGGGCTTCCAACTGCCTGATCATAGGCAATACATCCATCATTACTAGAGAGAGAAGCACCAACATCTGGGTTTTCAAAGCCAGGGGGCTTCTTAAAATGGGTGCCCAGACTCTAATCCAGCATTCGAACCTTCTTCCAAAAACTAAGCTCCAAAGCAAAGTCTCACCTCCAGTGCCTTATTAGCAGTCAGCAAAAGGTGTGGGGTTTCATACTAAACAAGCTTCCTCTAATCAAGCCTCTCTCAAAAGCCCCACTGGAGGTCTATCAATGGGTGGGGAAGATTTTTGACTTCTATTACAGCTGTATATACTTATTAATAAATATCATTGGGGTCTGACTATACCCACCGGCAGGTCATTCCTCAGCTTTCTACTTCACTTGTTGCTACATTTAGTTTTATCATTCCAATTGCTAAAGCAATCCAAGATATGATTGAATAGTTTCTTCCACATTAATAAAATTGTAATGTTCCAAATTAATTAGTTAATTGAACCCTCATTTAGTTCATTAAATATGTATTTAATGATCTTGAGAAATCTCTTTTCCCAATAATAATTGAAATTGTTTTTCTACATAGTAAATCAATATTAAAATTGATAAATGTGCATGTGTATGTATGTAATTTTTGTTAGCAAGTGAAATCAGTGATAAAACTCTTTACAATATTTTGGCTATGCGAAAGTTCACAGAGCCATCTTAAACTCTCATTAAAAGTAGTTAACTTCTTTTCATTTGGATTCATTTAACTCCTTTCCACAGTATGTGGAATTGTGAGGGGTAGATTGATTGAAATGACTGAGGAAACAAAGAAACAAGGAAACAATAACTGATTGACCAGTATGGGACCAGTTTTCAGATAAGACATATAAATTGCTTGAGATGTAACATTGTGAAAAAACTCCTTCCATCAATCTTTGGATTTGAGATGTAATATTGTGAAAAAAACTCCTTCCATCAATCTTTGGATTTGACTGGGTTTTGGTCAGCATAACCTAGATCCTGAGTTAAGGGTTTCTTAACAACAGATAGAGGTGGCCCACCTTCCCAGTCACACAGAGTTAGGTTCAAACAATGCAATAAAGTTTTCTCATGGTTCCCGCAATTGAAGAAAAAGGGAACTAAGCTAGATCCAAAATTGAGTCATAAGTTGGAGTCATTGTCATTCACTCACTTCCCTCAAAACTAAGTCACTGAGCCAAGATGGTGGAATAATCCATGCTGCAACTCTCCCATACTCACCTCCAAACAACAATAAAATAGAGTCCCAAAACAAATCCTGGAACAGCAGAACCAGCAAAAGGATGGGGTGAAACAATCTTGTTTGCCCAAGAAACTTGGGAATGGGAGCAAAGTCCAGGACTGGAAGCATCCCAGCAAGCCAGCAGCAAGCCCCACCTTAGCAAACCAGTAGGACATCCTGAGCCCTAGTGTGGTGGAAAAGGCAAATGCCATTACCAAGATACCCCCCAATCTCCACATGTACCTTAGAATAGCCAGAGAAACTGGCAGACTCCAGCTCTGAGAACTACCATGTGCTTTAGTGTAGCCTAGGCAAACAGGTAGCTTCCAGTGTTCAGACCAATGCATGCTTCAGTGTAACCACAGGGAAATGCAGAAACACCCCACTGGACCTCAGCATATACCGGATACCACCACTAGGACCCAAGCTCAGCACAAGGTGAGCTGTCAGACCTCTACAGCTTCCAGTAACCCCAACCAATCCCCACTCCTTGCCCTCAGCTCAGCATCAGACACAAGGGTTCCCCATGGGCCTCAGGGTAACATCAGTGCAGCAAAACAGCCAGGCCCTGCAGCTCTTAGCACAAGAAGTTGAATTTAGTGCCCCTGTCAAACTGGGAGCAGAGTTCAAATTTAAAAGAAAGGAAAAAGTCCCTCTCCCCCCAAAAAAACCAACAATAAAAGGATGAGCAGAAAAACACAAAAAAAGAATCTGAACATAGAAAGTTATTGTGGTGACAGGGAAGACCAAGACACAAACTCAAAAGAGAACAACAACGTCAAAACACCTATGGGCAAAACCCCAAAGAAAAATGGGAGGTAGTCTCAAGCCCAGAAAGATCTCATGGAAGAACTCAAAAAGGAGTTTAAAAATCATATAAGAGAGACAAAATAAAAATTGGGAAAAGAAATGAGAGTGGTCATGAAAAAAGAGTCAATAGTCTGGAAAACTACTTAAAAAGTAGAATTGACCAAATGGAAAAGGAGATGAAAAAATCCACAGCTCCTTAAAGAGTACAACTGTCCAAATGAAAAAGAAAGTGCAAAAGCTAATTGAAGTAAACAATATCATAAAAATTAGAATTGGGCAAGTGATAGCTAATGATTCTGTAAGACTTCATGAATCAAACAAATTCAAAAGAATGAAAAAATGGAGGAAAACATAAAATATCTCATGAGAAAAACAACTCACCTGGAAAACAGATCCAGAAAAGACAATGTCAGAATCATTGAACTACCTGAAAGCCATAATCCAAAGAAGGACCTGGACAGCATCTTACAAAAAATTATCAAGGAAAACTGCCCTTATGCCCTGGAGTTAGAGGGTAAAATAAGCATTGAAAGGATCCATCAATCATCTTGGGAAGGGATCCCCAAATAAAAATCCCCAAAAAACCATTATAGCCAAATTTTAGACCTATCATATCAAGGAAAAAAATAGTTCACATGTCCAGAAAGAAACAATTCAAATATCAGGGAGTCACAACTAGGATCACACAGGACCTGGCAGCTGCAGCATTAAAGGATCTGAGTTCTTGGAACATGAGAGGCATTCCAGAGGGCAAGGAGTTAGAACTACAACCAAGAATCACTTACTCAGCATAATGTATGAAGGGATGAATTAAGAGATGAGAAAGAGGAGTATAAACGGTGCAGAAGGAAGGGAGAGGTAGAATGGGGCAAATTATCTTACAAGATAAGATGAAAAAGACCTTTTACAATGAAGGGGAAGATGGGAACCTTACTCTCATCAATATTGGCTTAAAGAGGGAATAACACATACAGTCAGTTGAATATAGAAAACTATCTTACCCCACAGGGAAGAATGGGGGCAGGAGATTAAGTAAAGGGGGGTCTGATATAAAGATGTAATGCCAATGTGATACCCACAGTAGCCACAATGGATATACAGGTATATTTCCAGGGTAAATTTACAAAACATAAACTCTCTTCCTCAAAAACAAAACCAAAATATTTATTCAGATACCGGAAAGTCATTTCCACCATGGTAATAACAAAGTTTGTACACATTACCAATAAAGGGAGCACTCCCATTCCCAAGCCTTTGCTCCATTAGGCCTCCCCACAAACAAGCTCCCTTAGGCAAAATTCCACCCTCTCTCACTCATGCTAGCTGCTGTGCCTCAGCTCTACCTCACTCTCTCCCAGCTCTGCCTCACTCTCTCTTCCTGCCCCACCCATGTGGCAATCTCCTCCTACCATCAGCTCCATGTGAGTCAGGCTGTGGACTGGGCCAAAGCTCAAAGCAGTTCACATGGACCTATTGAAAGGCAAGAAAGATCTTCAAATTCCCTTAGCATTACAAAGGGAGGGCAGATCAGGGAAAGTGGTAGACAGAAGCAAAACACTGATGAGGTGCGAAGGGGTGAAAGGAGAGAGAGCACAAACAGAAGGAAGAATAGAATGGAGGAAAATACACAAGTAATCCTAACTGTGAATGTGAATGGGATGAACTCTCCCAGAAAACAGAAGTGGATATAAGAGTAGATAAAAAAACCCAAATCCTACGATATGTTGCTTGCAAGAAACACACTTGAAGCAGACAGACGGAGCAAAGTAGGAGACTGGAGCAGAATCTGTTATGCTTCAGCTCAAGTAAAAAAAATCAGGGGTAGCAATCTTGATCTTAGATAGAGTAAAAGCAAAAATAGACCTAATTAAAGAAATAAGGAAGGAAACAATATGCCAAAAGGTACTATAGACAATAAAGCAGTCAAATTAGAAGGGCAAGGAATAGCCTACCTGTCAGATATATGGGGAGGGGAAGAATTCATGACCAAACAAGGGATATGGAACATCACAAAATGTAGAATAAATAATTTTGATCATATGAAATTGAAAAGCTTTTGTATAAACAAAACCAATGCAGAAAAGATTAGAAGGAAAGCTGAAAGCTGGGAAACAACCTTTATAGCAAGTGTCTCTAATAAAGGCCTCATTTCTCAATTATAGAGAGAACTGAGTCAAGTTTATAAGAAAACAAGCCATTCCCCAACTGATAAATAGTCAAAGGATATGAACAGACATTTTTCAGATGAAGAGATCAAAGATATCTATAGGCATATGAAGAAGTGCTCTAAATTACTTTTGATTAGAGAAATGCAAATTAAAACAACTCTGAAACACCACCTCACACCAATCAGATTGACTAATATGACAAAAAGGGAAAATGATAAGTGTTGGAGAGGATTTGAGAAAACTGGAACACTAATGCATGTAGTGGACCCTAATAATGTAGGTGGAGGTGTGAACTGATTCAACCATTCTGGAGAGCAATTTGGAACTATGCCCAAAGGACAAGCAAACTGTGATCCAACAATACCACAACTAGGTCTGTATCCTGAAAAGATCATTAAAAACAGGGAAAGGATCGAGATATGCAAAAATATCTATAACATCCCTTTGTGCCTATCAATTGGGGAAAGGCTGAACAAACTGTGGCATACAAATGTAATGAAATATTATGTGCAATAAGAAGTGATAATCACGTAGATTTCAGAAGAACCTGGAAAGACACGTACAAACTGATGTAAAGTGAAATGAGCAGAACCAGGAAAACACTGCAGACAGTACTGGTAACATTGTGTGATGATCAACTATAAATGACTCAGCTCTCCTCAGAAACACAAAGATCCAAGACAAATACAAAGGACTCATGAAGGAAAATGCTGTTTGTAGCCAGATAAAGAACTGATGGACGCAGAATGCATATCAAAGTATATTTTTTCACTTACTTTATTTTTTTCATGGTTTCACTGCCTTTTAATCTGTTTCTTCTTCCATAACTGTGACAATGATGGAAATACGTTTTACATGATAGCATATAAATAAACTATATCAGACTGTCTACTATTTTCAGAAGAGGAGAGGGGAGGGAGGAAAATTTGAAACAAAGTTTTGTAAAAATGAATGCTAAAAATTTTCTGATATGTAATTGGGGGAAAAAATAAAATGCTATTTAATTTAAAAAAAAATGGCACAAAAAACTAAATCATACTATTTTGTTCACTCTTTATTTTGATTAAGAATCTTATATTTCCCTTCAAGATAAGAGTTAAGTTTGGTTTTTCAAGTAATTCCCTAGATTCATCCTCCTCCCTTTCTTTCTGTTTCCTCACTGGAAGCAGTCTTTCCAGAATGCCCTGTACTTGTCAGCTCCTTATAACCCCTTTGTAGATTTTTCTTTATAATGTTTCCTTATTAGTTCTAATAAGAAAGAAATTTCTCATCACCTTCTTCCTCTTTGTCTTCTCTATGTATTCCTTATAGATTCTCATAGAATAAAGATAAAATACCCAAACTTTCCCATATCCCATAGCGAGAAGAACAAAATGATAAACATTTATTAAGTACTGTGCAGGAGAGTCTCTGCTCTCAAGGAGTTTACAATCTAATATACAAAAGGAAGCAAATAAGTGGTAGTCAGGAGGATTGGGGTGAGGGAGTATCAGAAGGTGGTTGAGGGAGTGTGGTACAGTGGATAATAGTGGAGTCTGAAGCCAAGCAAAATAATTGGTGGCAAATGAAGAAATGATTAGCATTTTGAACCCACTATAAAGGGGTTCCAAATGTTCCATCAAGGGAGGTTAGGAGGAGCTTTTTGCTCTTTCTCCCAGCTCTTCAATCAAAGATGGAAGCACCTGAGAGTACTGATGAGGTATAGAATAGAGAAGCAAAACAGAAGCAATCTCCATGATGAAGAATTTCCTGGTGATGTCTTCATCTGGTGATGTATTTATCCTGACTGGGGTGTGGTGATGATAGTGGAGTTGGAAACTGAGCACAGGAGCTGATGACATATGAAAAGAATACTGGCATTTAAAACTCACTATAAAGGGATGCTATGGGAGCAGTTTGTTGCTCTTATCTGCAGCTTTCCAGTCAGAGTATTTCACAGTTAGACTTTTCAACTGATTGCTAGCTGTAGGCACAAACTGCTTTTCTCAACATTCCTTTTGGCTCCTAAAGATATAATAACAATATCTGTAATTTCTGATGAGCAGTCAAGTACTTGTCTCCTCTGGTAAGCTCCTTGAGGGAACAGACTGTTTTCTTTCTGTCATTTTATCCTCAGCACCTACCCAGTGTCTGGTACTGGGTAGTATGTAGTATAGTGTAGTATAGTGTAGTATAGTATAGTATAGCATAGTATAGTATAGTATAGTATAGTATAGTATAGTATAGTATAGTATAGTATAGTATAGTATAGTATAGTATAGCATAGCATAGTATAGTATATACTGGTTAGTATATATACTTAATAAATGCTTGTTGACCGATGAACTGATTGATTGAATTCATAGAGTGAAGTAAGGAGAATCAGAAAAACGATATGTGCAATGACTATAATGCGAATGGAAGTACAACAGCAAAAAGTGAAAACTGTGCATGATAGTGATAGAGCTTGGCCAAGAGAAAAATAAATCAATAAAAAGCATTTGTTAAGAGTTTTTGATGTCCCAAGTATTCTAACTAAATGATGAGGATATAAACACAAAATCAAAACAGTTTCTAGTCACAAAGAGCATATACTGTAATGGATGAGATAGCACATATAAGGGAGTCAGAACTAGGAAAAGAAATTTTCCTCCAGAAAAACAGGACAGTTCTACAAAATTGCTTTTTGTAGAGACATTATTAGTATTGGTTTGATTTTACTTCTCAGAGCAAGAGGTGAAAAGGATGGTGCATACATTAAAGCAGGATGGAGAATGTTGAGGGTAAAGATGAGGATTTATGGTCCCAGGAAATGCAGAGAAGAGATGGATGAGTCAATGCACCTTCTTTGCAGAAGCAGGAGATTATGGCTATGGAATATTTCATATATTGTCAGGCTCAATTGATTATTTCTTAGAATTTCTGAATTACTTCTTCCGCCTTTTTTTATTCTTTGTTATAAGGGATGATTTGCTGGGTAGGAAAGGATATTTGTATACATGAAAGTGATACAAGACTAAAGATAACAATTAAAAAGCAATCAAAACAAATATGACACCTTTGTTTGTCTTCATGTTTCTAGGTTACTGAGTGTCATTTTTGAAGAGAAAAATTGGGGTTGAAGATATTGAGTTAAAGAATAAGCAACCATTAAGGTTAAAAAATAGCCATGGGGCTAAACATATGAAAAACTTTAAAAAAATGAGGGAATTGAAGGTATGAGTTGAACTAATATTACTTAGGAGGATTTAAGTATTCACCCTCTACAGGTGAATTAATTAATGTATTTCATGGGAAGGAATAGCTGAGTGAGAAGTTGCATAAATGAGGAGATTACAGAGCGGGGAAAATACATCATGGGCTATGGGTTAAGAATAAAGGGATATTCTCTTGATGAGAGGTAGGGGTGGTAGGAAAATGAAATGGAGGTTGCAGAGGGGAAGGAATAATGCTGGGGGATTGGAGAGATGTTGTCTTAGTAGGGGTACCATTGAAGATCATTCCTCTGGGGAAGATATATGTGTCTGGTGGAAGAGAGAGACCTCATGGAGAGTTTAGTCTGAGAGGGAGTTTATGTATTTGAAAGCTGCCTTATCTGACAGTGTTGTGCCTCCATGGGCATTATCTCACTCTGGAGAAGGGCTGTATGACTTTTTGGGGACAACTAGTACCAGAATGACAGGCTAAGGGACATAGAGCCAGAGATGAGAAGACACTTTGTTTTTGGTGGGGGAGAGGGGTAGGGGAAATGGAGACCCATCGTAGTAAGGGCAGGGGTTAGGGCAAACCTCACAATTTGGGACATAGCATAACTTTTACCAGATGGCAGTGTTTTCATCCAACATTATTCCCCTCAGAAATTATTATTTCTAAAAATGAGGCATAGTAGGAAAAAAAGGATGGAGAAAAAACCTACAAAGATAACATAGAAATTGGATATAAGAGGAAGCTTGAATATAATATTTCAAAAATTTTGAGCTCATGAGGGACACAATAAGCACATACAGAAGTAACAAATAAACATGAATCAGAAAACATTCAGAATAGGCTAGAAGGGAAAAGAAATAACTAGGACAAAGTAAAGGAAAAGTTCTTGGAAAAAGACATGTTAAAAGAAATTTACTAAATATGACATGTTGGAACTAAATACAAGAGACGGAATTAACAATTTAAATAAATGTAAAGAACTTGACAAATGGGAGAGAAAAAAGACGAATCTGTGAGAGTAGACTAGCCTCAATGAAGAATAACCCAGTCATAGTTTTAAGTGTGAATAGATTAAATAATCCAGTAAAAGGTTGGGTGAGAAAACCCCACCAGAATTCAACATTTCATTCCACATCTTGGTGTCTTTCCTTCCTTCAGATACCTTGATCTTTGAATACTCTCACAATTATGTTACCTCCAGCTTGGCTCTTTTTAACATACGTTTGGTCTGATTGGGTCGCTTTTCTTGTCTTTGTTTTAGGGCTATTTTTTACTTCCTTTTAAAGCACATCTAGGACTATGGTTTTAGGGTCCAGGTGGGATGTTTCCAGTCTCCTTTATGAACAAAAGTCTGTTATAATGCATCTAAAGAAACTTTTCCATGTTTTTTCTACTTAAAATACTCATATAATTTTGATCCTTATTTCATCCTTGCTTTGTTTAGTGGATATCTTGCCAAACTTTCTTTAAACTGGTTTTTACCCTCCACTGCTTTTCTTTACTTTGAGAGATTGCTGATGGGTGAAATCATCCATCATCTTTCTTTGCAAGATTTATAAATGAGTTTATTTTCTAACTTGATATTTCCTTTGGCAGCAATCTCTTTCCAAGTCGCAAGTAAATCAGATGTTTGCTAACTAACTTTCTGGGCTTTTTTTTGGTTTCCTTGTTGTAATAATTAGGTTCTGGATAAAATTATTATAGTTGGTGTTAATGCCATTTGTTGTCCATGTTTAATTTTTGATTTTTCAATTTCTTGTTTAAATAATTGATGATTAAGTTGTTTCAATTGCATGCCATATACATTTTTTTCTTGTTTTTTTTCTAATTGTGCAACAAATAAATGGCATAGTGTATCATCAAGGACCCTGACATACACAGGAGGGTCTGCTGTACAAGTTCTCTGATCTACTTTTCTAAAAGGAAAGCAACCTTTGAAGGGGTCAACAATTACTTTAATCAAGCATATGTATCATTCACTTAGTTCAGGGGGAAAAGTCAGCACCCTAAACTTCAGAGAAAATATAGAGAAACAAAGGTCAACCAACAGACAGTCTGATCAATAATTACATACATTCATAGTTACCAGAGAGAGAAGCACCCACATCTGGGTTTTCAAACCCTGGGGGGCTCCTTAGTGACTGCCCAGAGTCTCATCTGGCCAAAAAAATACTTCCAATGAGTGAGGCCCAAAGTAAAACCTTACCTCAGAGTACTTATACATTTTTCAGAGCCAGAGGGCATCACAATCCCGGAGAAACAGTGCATTTGAAATTAACAAAAGGTGTGAGCCTCCCCTAGTCAAACTTTCCTTAATGGGCAGGCCCATTGATGGGTGGGGAAAATCTTTAATCTCATTAGCATTACACGCAGCATCTAAATTCATAAAGCAAAATGAAATGAATTGCAAAAAGACATGGTAACACAATAATTACAGGAAACTATAATGTTCTCTTGTCAGAGTTATACAAATCAAGTAGCTATTCAGAAAAGGTAAACAAAGAACAGAAAAAACTGTTTTAGAATTTAGAATGTCATCTCCTGAATATATAGATTTCTTAGCATAATTGAGTACCTTTGCAAACTCTCCTAATCCAATATTCTTCCCACTTCACCATGCCTCTGTTGTACAATGATATCTTCAAATAGGGATAGTTGAAAGACCTCATGATTGATAGATAATCCTTGTAACAGTTTTGTTCTGTATTTAAAAGAAACACATCTCATTCTTACCCTATGACTTAACCACTTGTGTCTCTTTTGTTATGATTAAGGGCATATTGTAGAAGAGATGGTTTCTAACAGGAAGCTTCTTAGATCTCCCAAGAGTACAGACAGATTTGATGAATCTCTACATATTGTAGCTTATACTCTTTTATATTTAGGAGTAAACAGCGTAAGCTTAGATACTTTACAAATCCACCAGCCCAAGAATAACCCAGATATCTTGGATTATGCCAATCAGAAGTAAACCATGGAAGAAGGATTTGTTAATACTCCTTTCATGCTCAATGGCTATACACATGACCAGTCACTATAGCTGTTTCTGCCCATGTCCTCTCCTCCTTCAGTCTCTTGGAAGAATTTTCTTCCATTTCTATTTGGAACCAGCATAGGACAGTTTCTGTGCCACAGGTGAACATTTGTTTATTGTTTGTAGGGGAGCATATGTCTCCCTGTTTTATACTTTGCTTGAGGTCAATACTCAAGCAGATCACTGAGTAATGTTTATAGTTTTGCCATAGTTGTATCTTATAGAATCTTGTATAATTGTAATATACATGAAAGACATTTAGATTGAAGAGTGACTTCAGGTTACATTTTATTCTATTAGGTAAAATGCTTTACAAAAAATCAAACAAGAGACAAAGTAGGATCTAATATTTTCCTTCTCATTCAGTCAGTAGTATGACTATAAAAATGTATTGAAAATCTACCCATTCCCATCTTATATTTTTGTTGATTGCATCCTGAAAAAGATTTTATAGAGAGGAGAAAGCAGATTCATGGGTCAGTAATTGCAACCTTCTCAGCAACTCTCCCTGGCTCCCCTCCCCAACACTGTCCCCTCTTCCCCAATATATTGAATTCTTTTGGAATCTTTCTCTCTTTGTTGTAATCTGAAAATGAATCTGAGTACCTTTAAGATTGTGTTGCCTCTAGCATGGATTGTTTCTTCCATCTGAGGTCGAGATATTTTTTCCCATCTTTATCTTCTTAAATGTCATTTCACTTTCTAGCATAGTACATGGGGAAAGTTCAAGCAACAGTTCCACTTTATCCAAATGCAATAGTTCCAATATGATGGGGATTCCTTTTGGGTATAGTTTGGATCAGATGGCTGCTGAGATCCCTTTTAAAACTGAATGTGTAATTTCTCTAAATAGATCTCTATGGAAATGTTGATTTCATCTATAAATGCCCTCAAAATTATCTGACTTAGCTGTATCTCATGCCAAGCTTATGGAGAGTTTGTGGGCTTATTTCCTGCCTGACAGATTGAGAGGCTACCCTAGAGTGGGGAACAGAGAATAAATTTAGGTTAGAGGCTTCACAATGGGGTGAAGACTGGGAAGGGGAAGCAGCATGGAAAGAGACAAACTTTATTTACCATGTTATTACTATCCAAGACTTCTGTTGCTGATGATGAAGGGAGGACCTCATCTGAAATCAGTAGCTTTTTTGAAATTTAAGATTTAGAAATTCTTAAACTTTTATTTATTTCAGGACTCAAAAATATACTTTTAAATATTTACTCTTTAAATATTTGCTGCCAAATATTCCCATGCCAAAAAGGACCTGGGTACATTTTAGGTAACTGGAGGGCCTGGGTGAACTTTTCTGATATCGCTGGGTGAAAATATGGATAAATCTCTGACATCACAGAGTATGCTTGGCATGGAGTTCACAGTGTTAATGGAGGTGGGTTTTGCTGAAATAACAAATAAGAACCTTTGGAAAAAGAGCAAAAATCCTTCAGTGAGTAACTCTCTTCCAGGATCTAAGTACATCCCCAGAATAATTTACCATAACAAATACACAATTTCATCTCTCTGCAGCTACTTAGAAAGTTCTGTAGTTTAGGCTCTTTCTGCACTTCTTCATGATTACCAGCAGGTGTCACCAGTCATCGTTCTCTAAGGTAGCTCCTTCAGTTGCTATGTCCTAACTCCAGGCAAGGATTCCTATAACTCTCTTGCTTTTTTAACTTTGACTAGTAAGTCCCAGACTACTTTCCTTCTGGACAATGGTTTCTCCTATTATTTGGTGTAGTTTTCACCACATTGTGGAAAAGTTTAAAAGGTGATTGATCCTTGTCTGGCAGTAAATATGGTTCTCTGTGGAGTGCACAGTCTTCCTAATGAACTGAGGCAGCTTGGCATCTTGGATAGAGAGATAAACTTGGAGTTAGTAAGACGAGTTCAAATCCTGCCTCAGACACTCAGACACAAGTTGCATGAAGTGGGGAAGAGGTCACTTACCTTCTTCAGTCTCATTTCCTCATCTATAAAATAGTAATAATTTTGATAGCTAAGATTTATATAATGCCTACCATGTGCAGAGCACTGGGCTAAGCACTTTATAGTTATTATTCCATTTGATCCTCACAACAACTCTGGGAGATAGATGTTATCTTTATCCCTATTTTACAGAGGGAAACTGAGGCAAAGAGAGGTTAAGTCACTTGCTCAAGGTCACACAGCTAGTATGTGTCTTAGGCAGGATTTGTACTCACATCTATCTAACTCTGTCCACTCTACCACCTATCTCACAGGGTTGTTGAGACGAAATAAGTAAACTGATATATAAACACTATTATTATTGATGGTGATGATATACTGTGCCACATGGCAGTCCTTCCTCTTCTTAAGATCACTGCTTCATTAGGCTCTGACTGTTCAACAGATGGTCCAGGGCAGTCTCCTGTTAATCTCCAGATGCAGAAGAATTTTTATCAAAGATTCCAGGTTCAAATATAATGAGTACAAATATTAATGTCCTTCCCCTTCCACCACCCCACCTGACACAGGAATATCTTCTGTTCAAGGAAAAACTCACATCTCCTTCAGAAGCCAATAATGTACTCTATTTATTCCACAATCAGTTTTCTTAAGTACTTGGATGGAATCTCCACTCCACTCCTTTCTAGCTGTGTGACTTCAGACAAGTTATCTCACCTCTCTTTATACCTCAGTTTCCTCATTTGCAAAATGGACTAAGCTCCATTCAAGCTCCAAGTCCTCTGATTTCATGGTTATTCAAATTATCTAAGATTGTCAATGATCTTTGTTCATTAGCAGCCTTTTTAAAGTAGGGGTTCAGTCTTCAGCTGTGCATGCATTTTGGCAGAAACTATTCTCCTATACTGCTCAGTGGGAGAAGCGAAAGGAAAAACATTCCAACTCACTACATGTGGTTTTATGCAGACCAAAAGTGTCCTGGAGCTTACTCAAACAAGCTTAGGAGAACAACTGTCAAATTATAAGTGTGGGCATTTACACCTTGGAAATCAGCAAAATAAAAATCAGGGATTGATTGATCTTATTGTTGATTGACTAGACTTAAAGAGAGCATGTTAGTAATTCAGATTAAACTTAAAAGTTCTCTTCCCCATCTTCAGAGTTTGTTGTTAAACATTCATTAGTCCACACCTACTACATAGTATAGTAGTTCGTCTTTGATTTTTAAATTTTTTACTTAGCATTCATTCATATTTTTTATATGTAACACGTTATTTTTTAAGGCAATAAAATTGCTTTAGGTAAAAAATAGCCAAATCCTCAATTTAGGATTTTCTATTAGTGGGGAGCAGTAAGAAGCTCTCTTCCTGTACTTATGAATGTCATCTCTATAGATGTAGAATTGCATTATATTACCACGAGGGGGCAGCCTTGTTTAACTAATGGAATCATTCACGGGCTGAGCACAGTAGCTATGTTTTGGTAGAGTGATTTACTAAAAAGAGCCCCAACATCCCAAGCCCTTCTATTCACAGAGTATATTTTACCCTTGCTATCCAGGTGCCTATATAAGGAAATACATGGCTGCTTCTTGCAGGCTTTCCTTTATACTAGGAATCTCTAGAATAATTGACAGTGACAAGTGCAAATCATCCTCTGTGAGCCTCAGTTTCCTCATGTGTAAAATGAAAATAAACAATAGCTCTGACATCACTGGGCTTTTGTGGGGATCAAATGAGATAATGTATGTAAAGTGCTTTATCATGGGATATAAATATGAGTCATTATCCTCTGGGATTACGGGATAATTCTCCCCTAGTTCTCCCCTAGTTAGTGGAATCCTTGGATGGAGGAAGAAAATCAATTAAGACCCTCTCTCCACTAAAAAACCTAGCCATGATTAAAATATTTGCTCTTACACCCCTAATCTAGAAGATCTGTTTTTTATTTAATGGGAAGCAGTGTGGCATAATGGATATAGCAGTAGTGGACTTGGGGTCAGAAAACCTGGGTTCAAATCCTGTTTCTGATACTACCTAGATGTATTTATCATCATTGATAGGCAAGACAGGTCACATAACCTCTCCAAGACTAAAATACCTTTACCACCCACCTTAAAGAGTTGTTATCAGAGTCCAGTGGGATATATTGTTAAGGAAAACCTACTTTAAAGGGTTGTTGAGAGGTGTTGATGAGATTCTGTATATTAAAAAGGACTTTCCAAACTTTAATAATAATAATATAAATATATATATAATACAGCTAATAATAATAGCTAGCATTCATGTAACAGGATTTATAAAGCACTTTATAAATATCACCTCCTTTAATCTTCACAACAACCCTTATAGGTTATTTTTTATCTTTGTTTTATTTTATAGATTTTTAAAATTATTTTACAGGTGAGGAAACTTGAGGAATACAGGGTTAAATGGTTCAGGGTCACGCAGCTTGTAAGTGGCCATGACAGGATTTGAACTCAACCCTTCCTGATTTCAAGTCCAGAACTCAATGTACTGTTATTAACTAATGAGATTTAGATCTCTTACAATCTGTTTCTTGGCCTGGTCTTTCAGGATTTGTTCAGGTTGTCTGGTTTGTTTCCTGAGCCCATTCTTATACTAACAGTCTTATTGGTAATGGTCTCTTATTTTACAGATCCTTTCTAGTTCCACTCCTGATTCCTCTTCTCTTCCTGTTTCTGTGGAGAAAATGCTGGATGTTATTGGTTTTGGAAAAGATGGTTTGAATAAGCGAACAGCTAGGTCATGCAATGGATTAGAATGCTGCACCTGGAGTCAGGAAGACCTGAGTTCAAATAAGACCTCCTAACTGTGTGACCGTGGACAAGTTACTTAATCTTGTTTGCCTCAGTTTCCTCATCTGTGAAATGAGTTAGAGAAGGAAATGCTAAAGAAAACCCAAAAGGGGCCCTGACTGATTTGGACAGGAGTGAAATAACTGAGCAACAACAAAGGGAAACTTGCAGGGCTTTCTGTGGATAGACCCTACTGAACTAAGATAGCCAATAATTTTTTATATGAGATTGAGTTCTTTACCTGGGTACCAGTTCAACATTTGGATTTTGTGCAATAGATATCTCCCAGCATTTTAGAAGTTGGGTGTCATAGAAAATGACAAATATGGGGATTCTGAAGCCTCAGTTAAGTTAGAGATCTTCACATGTCTAAAATAGAACTTTTTTGTTCAATCTATCTATGTTTATGAATTGTTTAATATAATCTTGCCTGCTACAGCCTTGGGTAAATCACATCCTCCTTTTTTGGGCCTCAGCTTTCTCATCAGTAAAATAAGGGAATGAGACTACATGACCTCTCAGTTCCCTTTCAGATGTAAATATCCAAAATCCTTTCACTGACCATTAAGATGCTTTCATGGCCCCTACGTGTCCCTTTCCTTGATTTCCTGTCCCAGGCTTCTCATTGAGGGTTCCTTGAGAGTTCCAGCACTCCATTCTGGATAGCTCATCATGCCTGTGTTTCTGAATTCATTCACTTGGGAGTCATGAAAGCAGCGGGCTGCCCAAGACCAGTCATGAACGCTAATGATGCTTTAGGAGTCCCAAAGACTTAGAGTTGTTTTCCTTTGGGGTCCTTCTCAGTTTTATCTTTAATTCTTGATCAGCCATGGATAAATTAGCCTTGTTTCACAATTCATGTGTAATTCTACTGTAAATAATTCTACTGTAAATGGATTTCCGCTAACATACAGTTCACTTTTGAATCAATCTTCCCCACCCTTTCTTGCTGTGTGCATAAGGGGAAGAAAAGGCTTACTTTAGGAATTGAGGCACAGAGGGATTATATAATGAGAATAAGAAGGTAGTATAGGGACCTCACTGTTAACTCCCAATGGAATCTTTGTGGCTTATCTTAGATAGACTTTCCCTGTCATTCAGCATAATTTGGCCAACCTCTCTCCAGCTTCAACCCCCACCCCCAGTTCTTAGATTGTGGGGAGGCAGGAATCTTTTATTTTAGCATCAGCTTAAGCCTATGTTAGTAAAACTTCCAGGTGAAACTTTGTGCATATTCGAGGAGAAATATAAGGACATTTTCCAAATTAGCTTTGTGGTAGGTCCTAACTGGGTCAATAAATTCTAAGTGATTCCTCTCTCAAAGATCTCTGGGTAAGAGTAACTGCTGTAATCTTGCAAGATACAGAACTTCAAGCTAACAGCTTATATCAGCTAACAGCTGTCTTAGCACATTGGTGTCTAAATCCCCCCAGTGTCTAGATTCTATGGTATTGAAACCCCTCATTTCTGACAATTTTACCAAGCACCTTTGAAAGCTTTTTAACCAAAAGCATTCATTTCAAGGTCACTTTCTATAATAAGAATTCTATCATCAAAGGCTGCATGTATCATTCATCAGCTGGAATGAGGGATGTTGCCTGTAAGTACCCAAACAGACTGGGGGAGTTCCCCCAAGGACAAGGCCATTGTTCTTTGGGACCCAGATGCAAGGCTTTGTCTCCATCTAGCTGTGCTAAATGTCTTGGGATGTGATGAGTGTATGTGCGTCTGAGTGATCTGCCCAGGCAACTTAAGTAGGGAATGGTGATACCTATCTCTTTATCAAGCCTTCTGTCTGAGTTGAGCTCTCTCCCCCAGGACAATCCTGAAGACAGGGCTATTGAAATATAAATAAAAAACCAATAAATAAGAGAGAAATTGGCTCCCTATTGACATGAGGATAAAATACAGACTCCTTTATCTGGCATTTAAAGTCCTGGATGAACTGGCTTCAACCTACTTTTCAGACTTATTTCCTATTTCTCCCTTCCATGTACTGGAAGTTTCAGCAAAACTGGCCTATTTGCTGTTCCCCAAACTCAACATTCTATCTCTAGCCCCCATGTATTTTTTAAAAAGACCTGTGATTCATTGGTATAAGGAATTTCAGATAATGAAACTCTTTCTACCAATGATATGAATTCCTGCTCCACAATTTATAGTTTTACAGAGTGCCTGGAGGTACGGAGAGGTTAAAAGACTTGTCCAGGACCTCACAGTTGGATACCAATTATCTATCCACACTATTCATCCATCCCCTCAAACCCTGATGTCTTTGCACAACCTCTCCTCCATGCCTCCATTGTGCTCCTCTCTCACTTCTCACTCCCTTCTTCCTCTTAAAATTCTTTTGCTTTCTTCAATGCTTGTCTTAGGTATCACCTCCTACATAAAGTTTTTTGTAATATTCCCAGTTGTTGATTCTGTAAGTTTCATATTATGTTTTATTTGTTGTTTTTGAGTCGTTTCCGTCTTCTGATTCTTTGTGACCCCATTTGAAGTTTTCTTGTAAAGATACTGGAGTGGTTTGCCATTTCCTTCTCCAGATCATTTTACAGATGAAGAAACTGAAGCAAACAGGGTCAAGTGACTTGTACAAGGTCATACAGCTAGTAAGTGTCTGAGATTGGATTTGAACTGAGGAAGATGAGTCTTCCTGATTCCAGACTCAATACTCTATCCACTGTACCACCTAGCTCCACTGACTTTTACTTTCTTCATATCCACTCAAATAACATATTTAATGTGCTTTGCAAACTTTAAAGTTCTATATAAATGCTAGTTATTATTTTATTATGATATGCCTCAAAGGATGCTAAATATTCTATAAGGTATAGATAAATGTAGGCATAGAAAGGGAAAGACAAAGAGGGAATATGATTTGCCATGGGGGTGGGGGTGAGGAAGTTATGTGAAAACACAGATATATGAGATGTATTGCTGCGTTTGGGGAATAGCCAGTAAGCCAGTTGTTCTGAAAAAAGGAATAATATGAAATAAATCTGGCAAGGTAGGTTGGAGTCAGATTATAAAAGGATTTAAACGGCAATCTGAGTATCTAAAAAAATACTGAAGGCAGGAGGGAGCCACTGAAGATTGTTTTTGGTGGTTTTTTTTTTTTTTTTGCTGAGGAGTGACAAGATCAGACTTGTGACTTAGGAAGATTGTTTTGGCAGTTGTGCAGAGCAGAAATACTCGCACACACACACGCACACACATGCACAGCACTGCTATGCCATCCACAACACTGCTGAGGGTCAAACTGAACCAGATTAAAATGTAGTTTGGAAATATTTAACAATATAAGGAAAGATACAATAAAACACCGAGACCATTAATATGTCCAGTTTAGTAGACCCTTTTCAGTTTGGTTTTGATACCACTAGTATAGATGTCTGGAGAGGAGTAATACTAGAATCCAGAAGACAGGCTACAAGACCACAGATTGACTTTGATTCCAAACATTTCATCCTTCTCCTGAGTCAGCAAAGGCAAGCCCAAGAGGGTTAGGTCAGGATACCTTGTATTAGCATAGATCATCCAAAGTAGGCTTAATTAGACATTTCTTTCCTGTTTATTGCCTTTATGTTTGTCCTTTGTTCTCTAAGAGGACCATGACATGAGGAAGGTGATGCCATGACTTGCAAAGGGATTGGATTTAAGTGAGGCAGGGCTGTGCAAAGTCACCAGCCTCACTTTTTCCTCCAGAGCCATCTGGGTCCAGTGGCCAGATATAGATCATAGTGACTGGAGATGGACCCCATTGTCTTTATTTTTAAATAGCATCTTCAAGATGTTTTGAGAGATTTCTTTGCTTTCCTCCTTGAAAATACACAGGTATTTTTCCTTGCTGCTGTTGAACACAGTTTGAATATGCAGCTTCCAGAAGCCCTGCAGAACTGTCCAGTGATGCATTAGGATTCCATATGGCAAAACTCATTGCTAGCCCTGCCTTGTTCTTTCTTGTGATGAAAACCTTTCATATCTCTCACCCAAGTGTAGCACAAGTCTCTGGGCTGCCTAAGAACAGGTTGAAAGAGAGGTTGCATTATTAATCAATATTCTTTTTATTTCCCCTTATCCCTAGCCTGAGATGAGCTCTTCAGATAGAACTTGATGTCCACCAGAATTTAATGCAGCTTCAGTCATATCTGAGTGTTACACAGATCTCTTCTCTGGCTGCCAATCTTAAGATACCTTGCATTTGGGTAGGGATTTCTTTCTGTTGTCATGTTTGCTAAAAAGAGGCTCAGCATTATTGGAAAAACTAAGAGGGAAAGACATCTTTAAAGGGGCCATTCTTTATTTATTTATTTGCATATCATATTTTCAGTCCTTTACATTCTGAACTCTGGATTTTCTCCACCAAACCTCAGAAATTTCTTCATCCTGAAATTCCAGTCCTGGAATTCACATGTTGGACATATCTCCTCTGGATTAAATGACTCCTCCCAGAACCTCCTTTTATGGAAGGTTCCCAGGCAAAGTACTGTCTCACATTGGGGGCTGCCCTCTGAACTGTCTCTCTCATGCCCCAGAAATTTCTTCATCCTAGAACAACCTTCCAATTCTGAAAGTACTTTTGTTGGTAAATGTTTAGTAACTGGCTCTCTGAAAATGTATTATAGGACACATTGTAAGGTTTAATTTGCATTATCAACATTTTCTCTACTTTCTTATGTCTAGACAATCAACCCAATGATAAATCTCTTTGCCAGTTTCTGAGGTTGTAAATGCTCACATTGCAAATTTAACTGTCCAAACCAAGCTGGTTAGAGCTGGCTGTTGCACAGCTCTGCCTATGCTCCTTGTAGTATCTTCCTCTAATTGTATGGCTCCTCCCCAAATTTCCCTTTTCTTTCCTTTTGTTGAACCAAATTCTGCTTATCTGCAAGTTTCATCCATTGAGTACTGCCCTAAGCTTTCAAATATTTGAATACAGTTATGTTTTTCCAATTCAATTATCTAGGTTGAATATCCTGAGTTCTTCATTTAAACTGAATTGACTTTGGCAGGGTTTGGGGCCTCCTTTTATCTCTTGGTCACCCACTCTTCTGTGGACACATTTCTTTGTGGTGTTTCCCCTGAACAAATATTTGCAGCTGTGGAGGATTACATACCCAGTTCACCAGGAGTGGTTGGTCACTAGCCTGATTCTGTTCAACAATAAAAACCAGTTAAATGGCAGAAGTCCCATGCTTACCAAGGCAATTGTGAGTTCCATTCAATACTGGGGAGGCTTGAGGGAAATGTTAAACTTTCTTTGCTTCTCGGAAAACTGTACCCCTGTATAGTTAGATCTTAGTTATATCTTATATCTTAGTCTAGGGATTTGTCATTTGTGGATTCACCAGATTAAACACTAGGTTTGAGTCACTGCCTCCTGGGAAAACTATGCCCTCCTCCTTTCATGCAGTCTTTCTGTTTAATTAACATCAATCTCATGATCCTGATCCACTCCTCTAGCCCCCTTCACCCATTGGTAGATTCCTCCTGGAACCTTTATTTTGAGGAAGGGCCCAGACCAGCCATCTTTCATTCTTCAGACTTCACCACCATGTCCCTCAGCTGGTAACTTCCTCCTGGTCCCATCTTTTTAGCTTTATTTAGATATTGTTTTCCCCTAATAGAATGTAAGCTCCGTACATTCTAATAGGAAAGGCCTGTCTTTCTTTTCTATATTTGTACTTTTTTGTGTATTTCGCATTTTATTGTATATTGGCTTTATTGTATATTATCTGTATTTTTTGTATATTTTGTATATTTGTACTTTCAGCACTTACCACCATTTCTGGATCATAGTAAATTCTTAATGAAATGTTTGTTGACTTGATTTGGCAAAATGGAGTTGAATCCATGTTGTTGATGTGTTTGTCTTTCATTCTCGAAGAGGATCATGACATCAAGGAGATGATGACATGACTTGCAGGTGACTTTGATTTGAGTACTAGTCTTTCTGGTTCATAAATCAAAATGGATAAAATCAAAATACACCAGAACAATTTCATGTAAGGAGGCATCTAGGTGGCTCACTGGATAGAGAACTGAGCTTCGAGTCAGGAAGACCTAAGTTCAGATCTGGCCTCAGACACTAACTGGGTGACCCTGGACAAGTCACTTAACCTCTATTTTTCTTAATTCACTGGAAAAGGAAATGGTAAACCCCATGGACAGTATTGGCTTGCTATGATCTGTGGGGTCACAAAGAATTGGACATGGCTGAACAACAACAAAAATCTCACACAGGCCACATGTCCAGGACTAGACTCTGCCTTCCTATTCGGTCAGTCTCCTAGAAGATGAATATCCCCTAATGCTGTTCTGTTCACTGCCTCCAGAAGGATCAACATCTGGTCAACTGAGTGAACTCATGATTGGGGCGACTTAGTGGCTCTCCAACTCCATCTTAAGGGCAGCTACTAGCACACTGGATTTTTAGTCATTTCTCTTCTATTTCCTCAATGGCAGCTACTTACCTCTGGCTACACTCTCAGCCTCTCATAACCCTCTGTTTGCTTCATGAGCCTGTTTCTGCCCAGGGGTACAAGAATCTAGCATAGTCTCATTACAGAAAATCAGGTGCATAGTCAGAAGCACTCCATGCCAGTAACCTCCCATCTTCCCTTTGCTTCCCCTCACAACATTTTTGTGTTGGAATCCTTATATAATTTCTGTGTCCTTTGATCCTTCCTTTTCTTAGGCATGGACGTTGGTGGGCATATCCACCTTTAGAAGATTTATAGGTGACACTCTCTTGAAACACTGGGCCCTTGGCTCATCAACTGTGGCATAGGTAGACCTTTTCTTCTACATAATATCTCACGTTTATATAGGGTTTTATGATATATCAAATACTTTTCTCACTGTGATCCTATGAGTTATAGATAGCGTAGGGAGTATTGTTCTCATTTATAGATGAGGAAACTGAAGCTCAGGAAATTGTTGTCTGTGGTCTGAGGAAGGATCAGAACTCAGGTCATCTTGACTGTAAGTCCAGCACTAATTGTGGGGCCATGCTAGAATTTGAACCCAAGGCTCCTGAATCCAAGTTTGGTGTAAGCCCATCAGTATACCATACCATTAGTGACCAAGTATTTACTCTTTCTATTGGTTGAGATGCCAAAGCTTTAGAGACATTGCCATCCTCAGAGGGGAAGATTCAA
The DNA here is from genome assembly GCF_028372415.1 of Notamacropus eugenii. NCBI lineage: Eukaryota > Metazoa > Chordata > Mammalia > Diprotodontia > Macropodidae > Notamacropus > Notamacropus eugenii. The sequence goes on along the minus strand of NC_092873.1, from coordinate 366,502,955 downwards.
ACCAGAAAAATCAGGCCTAAATGGCAGAATGTTTAGTCCCTTTGAATGCCTTGTCTCTCTGTCTCAGAGAGAGAAAGGGGAGGGACCTCCTAGAATTGGATTTATACAGTGTCAGTCAATGTCTATCACAATGAGGTAAGAGTTTGGAAAGGGAGAGTACTTGCCTGTACGTGGTGATGGATAGGCACCTTTGGGTCATTCTTGATTTGTTCAAAGCCTGTTTTTCCTGCAAAGAAAGGTAGACTTGCCTGGCTTGTTTTTCCTGTCCTAATTAAAGTGGGGGAGGGAAAGAAGGTCTTAGCTGAGCTCTCTGCTGGATTTTAATTACAGAGCTATTAATTCATGAAAAAAAGTTGACAGATGTTTTTTATGTTCATTGTAGTAAATTAATAGGCAGGTGCTGTGCCTCAAGCCCTAAAGACATTTAAACAAATGAATCATGGAAGAGATTTTCCTTGGAAGAAAGACACATAACCAGTAACATGACAACCTAGAGTCTAGTCTATAGAGATATTTAACTTGAGTGTTTAAAATGAACCAAGAGGAACCTGTCACTCTTTGAAATTGAACCCCAGATTGTGGATAGCCATGTCTCTAAAATTGCTGGAATCTAAATGAATTAAAACAGTGACAACTCTGTAATGGTGCAGTAGAAAATAAATCATTTAGTTTGAATTAGAAAAGTAATTTTTAAAATTACCCAGTCCAAGGTCCTCAATTTACAGAGCAGGAAACTGAGGCCCAGAGAAGATTAGGTGACTTGCAAAAGTCCACACAAATTGTAAGGAGCAGAACTGGAATTTGAACTAAAGCTTTGTGACTTCAAGGCCATCAGTTCTTTCCACTGAACCACACTGTCTCCCTAATCCATTGACTTACTCTGTTTTGTAAGATGAAATGTTGGATTCCTATAGTATGCTGGTAGTAGTGCATCTATATTACATCAGAAAACAACTTACAGCAAATGAATAGAAGAATTTTCAGATTAACATGGTTGCGAGACATTAAAACAACCAAGGAGTCTGGAGTACCTTATTCCCCTTGAAGCCAAAAAAAAAATTAATGAAGAATAGATTACTATTTGAAATGATTGAAGTTAACCTTTCCTGTCTCCAGTAACCAGCTGTTGCAAGATAGACTTGTTGACTTTTTGGGGATTTGGGATGTTTCCAATATTACCTTGATTCATTTGGGGATAAAAATCAACCCAATTCAGAGAAATTCTCTGAAGAAGCAGATTTTCGCTTGCCACCCAGGTCTTATTCACTTGGCAAAATCTCCAATTCAGAAAATAAATGTTCTCCAAATGGCAAACTAATGGTCAGGGTCCAACGGCAAGATGGCATTTGGGTCACTGGAAGATGGCCAGTCATGGACAGGAACAGATGGCATTGATATCAACAGTCCCAAGGCTTTGGGGAGCAGGTGTTTGAGGAGCGAGGTGGCCAGGTCCTATGTTCTTCCTGACTCCAACGCCATCTCTTCATATACCATACCTCTTGGCTTCTTTCTTTTCACACACACACACGCACACACACACACACGTTACATATACACACATACACATATATTAAATGAATTTGAAAAACATCAACAAATATGAACATTTCTCTACATAAGTAACTGAGAAAGAGGCTTGTATATTAAACTATGAATATTATATATAGCTCAGGTTTGTGTTTTAAAGTATTTATTAAATTGAACATGGTGGTACCAACACTGTCCTGATTTTCTGTGTCCCCCTTATTATTTCTTTCTGCTCAGTCCCATGTAGTTCTAAAATCTTTCTGTGTGTGTGTGTGTGTGTGCGCGCACACATGCATGTGTAGAACACTAATGGTTCGAGAGATCAAAGAGGTCTCCCTTAGGAAGAACCATCCAAGCTGTGCTTTTACATAAGTTAAGGATTCTTTGAAGTAGAGGTGAGGAGGGATTATATCCCAAGCATGGACAGGCACTATAAAAGAATGAGAAGACCTGAATTCAACACTCACTTTGATATTACTGCTATGTTATTTTAGGCAAGTCTCTATTGTCTTTGCTTCCTCATTTGGACTGGAGGATTTTTAAAGTCTCTTGCAATACGAAATTTATTTATTATACTATAACTCTAAATTTATTTAATAAATATTTATTACTTTATTTTTACATTTTATTATATATTTTATGATTTTAAATATATTATATATTAATTTTATTAAATATTTATTAAATATTATAAAATTTATTAATCTAAATTTATTTATTATGCTATGATTCTTCTCTCAGTTACCTGGGAACAGAAGATTATAAACTGGCTACAATTTCAGTCCAAGCACCCTTTTTATAGATAAAAAAGCTGAGACTCAAAGAGCCTAAGTGATTTGGGACAAATAGGCAGTGAGGAACATAGTTTGGATTCAGTCCAACCCAGATGCTCTGACTTTAGAGTCCATGATCTTTCCACTCCAGCATCACTGCCTAGAACCTCTTCAGGTCTCTTCCCTTACAGAGGGTCATTTTTTATTTTTATTAACTAATTAATTCTTGATTATTTTATTTGTTTTATTTTTATACATTAATGTGACTGAATTTCTGTGGATTGAGGCTACCAGCATTTGGTATTTAAGTTTTTTTACTCTCAAAAACATTTGTTTCTCATCTATAAAATGAATGTATAGCGTAAGGTCTTGTCCAACTTTTCATATTCTGTCAAAGGGATTTCAGGCAATCGTATGTAGGTTTTCTGACATCTTCCACGAAAGTTCTTCTCTGCTACCTCATCATGACTCAGGACTGGTCAAGGCTGATTCTCCAAGGCTATGCCAATGGAATGTAGCCCCCTGGAGATCATATTGAAAAGTTTTCAGTAATTTTCTAACTTGAGAGCCCTTGTGGGGGGAATAGTTCATGAAAGGAGATAAAAACAAGCTAAGAGTTATTTATTTCTGTCCTGAACCCCATTATAAATGACATATCTGTTAGGAAAAGTTTAACCTTGCTAAGTTTGGAGAGGCTCATCACCACATTGGCCTATGGTGTAAGGTTTTCTTCTATGGCAATTCTCAGACATCATCGACTATATTGTTGAGAGTTGCAGTCTGTATTGTTCAGGGCAGTGTCCATACTAGTAAAATTCACACCTTGAAGTAGGCAGTAAGATTCTTTCTTGTGGGATGAAGAGGGTTCCTGAAATCCACAGGGTGACTTCACTTCTGTTGTTTCCATCAAACTCCATTACTTCAACAGTGCTGCTCTTTGGAAACACAGCTGATTGACTGTAACTTCCTTCTTCTCCCTTCCCTCTCCTCTTTTCTCTAGAACATCAGACTGATTTCCCCTTCTTTCCTTGGCAGTGACTCCCTGTAGACTTCCATGCTCCATCACTCCTTGGGGCTGCTGGACACCCAAGGGATGTTGGTGACCACAGGAGTAGCAATGAGGGATGGATACCTCACTGTGACAGGCTTATTCCAGTTTTTTTCATACTTCTTTTCTTTTGCCAAACTCAACCAGTTCTTCTGCCAGCAGATTTTGCTTTTCTAGGATCAGTATAATGCATTCATCTATGTCCAAGGTCAGAGAATTGTTTGGGGGAAGGTGGTGATGGTAGTATGAAAGAAGACAGAAGATCATTTACCTTTTTCAGTACTTTTCTCCTTTTTTTCTTATCACCAAAGCAAACTCTGCTCCAACCGCTAGGCATTCTCTCTGTATCTCTGTTAATAGATTAATCTATGTAGCCTGATGGAGATTCATGTGCTGAGCTGTGTCAGCTGCCCCGGAGCTGGAGAACTGCAGGCCTTTCTAGCTTATGAGCTTCTTCCTAAATTCTCTGAAGGGAACTAGGTGGTCAGGCCATGCAGTGAGACTTTTAACAGCCTCCCATTTTTCTAGCCCAGGAGCCCTTGTTGGGGGAATAGTCCACATAAAGAGATGAAAACAGTCTAAGAGTTAATTATTTCTGCTCTGGGCTAGACTGGGTCTCTAGCTTCTGAAATCCCAGAAAAAGAAAATAACCAGAAGGAATTCATTTGATTCACATGATTCCCTCAACTTCTGTTGGAAGCATTTATTATGCTTCAGATTGCCTGAAGGAGGCACAATCAGCTGAAGGCTCTAGTGCTCATGCGTATGGCTTGGGAGTAGCTGTTGAGAAGGCTAACCTTTGAAATCATGCCTTTTGCTTTAGTAATATCCTTTAGTGGATCAACAATGCAGTTTGGGCATGGTGCTTTCTGAAATTCTATTGCCCATATAGAGTCAGGATTAAGAATCTGCCTCAAAAATGGGATCAAGTATATTTTGCTGAAGGCCTTTTTTGGGGCGTGGGGTGAAGAGAAAATCAGGATCTTGACAACAGAAAAATATGAATTGGCATCTTCCCCAGTGAACTGAAACCAGTTGATTTTTTTACTATGATGCTCATCTAATTCTTTAATGAAATCTCTGCTTTCTAATAGAAATATGAAGAGTACTGGAAGGAGGGCAGGAGAGGGGCCACTGAATAAACTAGAAATATTTAATACTTTTATTTTTACAAGATAAGGTATTCCTATATTGCTGTCTTCATCACTGTATGATTTAGATGAATCTCAGGTTGCTGCCTGAGGTTGAGAGTGGTTAAATAATTTACCCATGGCTACTCAACAAGTCAATTTGACTCAGAGGCAGATTGTCTTCCTAAGGACTCTATCTCCTACTCCAGAGGTTCTGGAAGTGATGATCCTCAGACCCCTTGTAGTCCCCCAAATCCTTTCAGGAGATCCTCCAGGTCAAAACTGTTTTCATAATAATACTAAGATGTCATTTGCCTATTAAAAATATTCCTCCCCTTTTGAACTATGTATCTGTGTAAAGCCACATTTTTAACCAAAATATTCTATTGCTACAGATCGAATACAGCAGCAAATATGAGAATCCAACTATTTTCTATTAGGATAGACATTAGATTTACAAAAATATGTAAAACAATGCCACTCTTCTTACTGTATGTTTTGTTTTGGAAAATGGCGTTCTTTTTTCATTAAAATGTATTACTTATTCTAATATTCAATGGGTTTATGTCACTTTTAAATAACACATAAATAAATATTTTTTAAATTATCAATTTACTTTCCAACCTGATAAATTTCAATAGATATGATCAATGTGAACAAAAGCTTTTTGGGGTCCTCAATAATTTTTAAGAGTGTGAAGGGGTCTTGAGATAAAAAAAATTGAGAACCATTGGACTTACTGACTCTTAGTTCATCAGATGACTTTTAATGATACAGTTTAACATAAAGATCTCTACTGAAATTCAGAGGCCTGGATTTGAAGTGAGAAGACCTGGAATATCCTAGTTTTAGCTTTGTCACTTACTATCCCTATGGGCTTTGTGTTGGCCCCTTACGCCCTTTCACTGTCCGTGATATGAGAATGCTGGTCTATATTACTTCTAAGATTTTTTTCAGCTCTAAATGTGTCATAAATTTCAGATAATGACAATGCCTGTAGAGAAGCATTCTGGTAAGATGCATAGAGCCAGGAAGACTTGGTTCAAGGCTGTACATATTGACTATGTTTCTGGGCAAGTCATTTTACCCTTTCTCGGGACTCTTGGCAACCTTCTGAGACTATAATTTATAGAGAAAGTTCCCACTATTTCTTATATTGATTAAAAAACAAAGCAATCCAAGTTTTAGCCCTTTTCTTAACAATTCCTTTGTATCAATTATAAATGGCATAGTTCGATTATCAAATAGATGTAAGATCAAGTTGCACTTTCCTTTGAGTGGGCAGTGTCATTCTTATACAAGACCTAAGAAGGATTGATGCCTTCTTTACTTTTAGCTTCTTTTGCATTGTTGATTTGAATATGTTTCTGTCCTTTTGACTGAACTTTAAAGGGAAGTAGAGGCAAAAGAAGGGAAAGAAGCCTTTATTAAGCACCTACTAAGTGCCAAACACATTACTTTCTCTTGTTTGATTCTTATAACAGTACTGTGAAGTAGGTGCTATTACTATAGTCTTAAATTTTACAGTTGAGGAAACTGAGGTTAAGTGGCTTATTCAGGGTCACACAGCTAGTAAGCTTCTGAGGCAGGATTTGATCTGAGGTCTTCCTGACTCCAGGCCCAGCACTCTATCCATTGTGGCCCCTAAGCTGCCTGAAGGAACTGAGAATAGGTTGGATACTAGTAGCATGACCCACAAAATCGGGATTATAATGTTGATAGGCAGCATTTATAGAATGGTTTTAGTTTTGAAAAGTATTTTATCACCCTGGGAGATAGGTGCTATTAAACCTTAATTTTGAAGTTGAGGAAACTGAGGCAGACTAACTAAATTACTTACCTAGAGTCATGCAACTAGTACGTGTCTGACACTGGATTTGAACTGGATCTTTCTGACTCCAGGTCTGAGACACTTAGCTGTCTGTAACTGATTCCTTCACAAAATGAATAACCCCCTTGGGATGGACCATATGTGGAGAAGATTATTCTAAATGCTGCAGAATACATAACTTGCTTGAACCTATGACCTTTAGGTATTTGGTCCTGGGATACAGTGAGCCTTCCTGATAAGCATCTCCCACCTGCACATGTGGGCAGGATCTCTGCAGTGTAGCCTTGGGCTTTGTTTTCCATCTGCAGCAGAATCCTCCATCTTCTGCAGTATGTGAAAAACATTGATCAAGGTTTGAAAATGCTCACCTAAGTCAAGAAATAAACTAAAATGTGAATGCTGGCCCCAGTAGGGACCAATCTTCCCTTTGTGATGATAAAAGTGGAGCAACTGGAAAAGCAAACCTGTCAATAGTAAACGTTTTGAGAAAGAGATCAATTAGGTGAAATTCCATGTAGTAAAAGTACTCAATGAATGGGGGGGGGGGGTTGTCCTTTTTTTCTTCTACAAATAAATGTTTTCTAAACTCTGCTTGACTCTGTGGAAGACAAATGTAAGAAAATTCACTTTCTCCATTTTACTACAGTGGTGATAAGCCCTTCTGTTCTTGGCTTTTCCACCTGTTTTCCATAATAACAAAAAACAAAGAATGCAAAATTGCTTAATGTTTAGCAGCTGGGAGCTCCATTCGTAACAAAAATGAAAAACATCAAACAGTAAATTCAATTAATAAATTTGTAATTATTGCCTGAAAACACTATATTTTTAAATTTAATTTACCAAATGTGAAATTTTTATAAGCAGACCTACTTATGCAAAATTCACGTTTATGTTCCTAAACTAACAACAAAGTTTTAGAACCATAAAGAATGCTTACTAGCACATCATGAAAGGATATGTTTCCTTAAGGAAAAAAAATTAGCAGAGAAAACCCATTATCTTTTTCTCTGGCTTAAACATTTGCAGAAATTCTTTATCTCAAGCTTCTACCAAATAAAGCCTCACTAACCTTAATACAGCTAGATCCTAATTATTAATGGCAGTTAGGCAGTCCAGTGGATTGAGGGCCAGCCCTAGAGTCCAGAGGACCTGAATTCAGATCAGGTTGCAGACACTTACTAGCTGTGTGATCTAGGCAAGTCACTTAATCCTGTTTTTGCCTCAGTTCTTTATCTGTAAAATGAACTGGAGAAGGAAGTAGCAAACCATCCTAGTATCTTTGCCAAGAAAACCCCAAATGGGGTTATGAAGAATTGTACAGGACTGAAAACAATTGAACACACGTCCTGATTAGAGTGAACAATGAATCCCATGAAGTGGTCACATTATTTGAATTTGAACTATTTGACGTTGTAATTATATATAAAATATGGCAATTGGTTCCTGCCCAATGCAAAAATGCAATGAAAAAAATTTAAAAATGTTTTTCATCTATTACTGTAGGTGAAAAAAGTGAAAGATAAAAAGATATTTCTGATTCTACTTTTAACAAACACATTAATAGATCAGTTAGAATAAGCAATATTTAAAGCATTAAAAAAATTTAAATGAGTGAATGTTGTACCTAAAGATAAGCCTATAGATGAGAGAGAAGTGCAGGGTCCATGGCAGCAACAGCAGCTACTCCTGGGGCTATCAGCCCACAGACTAAATGTTTGAAAGTCACCTATTTGAACTTCTGGGAGCCAAAATGGTTGATGAACTCTAAGTGCTCTCACCCTGCCCTTGCTGACCTTGAAAAATCCAGAGAATATTACCCCAGGAATAGTGGAGCCATTAGAAATGACTAACAGGCAGACTTCAGAAAAACCTGGAAAGACTTATATGAACTGATGCTGAGTGAAGTGATCAGAACCAGGAAAACATACACAGTAACAGCTACAGTGTGCGAGGGCTGCTTTTGATAGACTTAGCCCCTCACAGCAATGTGGAATGAAGCAGACTATTTTCTCTTTTGTTATGTTTCGTTTTGTTTTTCTCATGGCTTCTCCCATTCATTTTATTTCTTTTGTGCATCCTGACTAATGTGAAAATGTGTTCAGTAGGGATGTATGGGTAGAACCCATATAAGACTGCATGTCATCTTGGGGGGGAGGGGGGAAAGAGGGGGAGAAAATTTGGAACTTATGAAAGTGATTATTGAAAACTGAAAACAAATAAATTAATAAATTTGGGGAAGAAAGATACGTCTACAGTGACAACATGATGGAAACATTGATACTGTCATCTAAAATATTTTTAATAACACACTCTGAAATGTTTCTTTAAATCTTCATACATTTGCTGGTAGATGCAGACCCCTTTATCCACATCTCAGTGAATTTGTAAGCTCACATTCTCACCAAATGAACCAAGTGGAGCTGGATGACCTGGGACGTTATCTAAAATCAGCAATGCTTTAAACATGATATTGTTGCCCTTGCAATATTTTTCAAGAACTGGGCTGCAATAATCTGAAAACCAGTCTTCAAAAACAGCTTTAGTCACCCATGTTTTCTTATATGACTGCCAAAGAACTAGAAGTGATTGATGGCTATAGCCTTTCAGAGAATGAGGATTTCAAGACCAAAAAACAAGCATTGATTTTAATTTAAAACCCTTCTGCGTTACCTCCCAATAAGTGTTAAGCGATCCTGAGACAATTTAAATCCAGATTGAGTTTTTTCATTCTTAGAAACGTAAGTTCTGAAAGGTATCCTTTCCCTGAATAAACCTGTTTCATCCACATTAAAATTTTGTTAATTGGTATATCTACCATCTATGGATATTTTTTTCAAAATGTCAGACAACTTAGTTGCTGTCTTCTCATCTGTACTAGTTACGTCTCTGGTAATTTTAACATTATGTAATTGAACTTGATTTCTAGATTGAACTAACATTTGCACTAAAAGTTTCTCTTTCCCCTTCTTTTCCATTTTCTTTAACCGCCTTAAATAAACTTAAACTTTTGTGTGTTTGATTACAATCTTTCCATACAGCTAAGAGATGCTCCATTTTTATTACTGTAACACTTCTATTCCTTGTAATTGTATGTAAACCACAAAAGCTGATGTAATTTTGTCTTTTTCTTTCATTTCACCTAAATGTATTATAATATTCTATACCATTAATTCAGACATTCCAGCATCTTGTCTTATTGTAGTTTCTCTGATCAGTTTCATGCTGTGTTCAATTACATCACATTTTGGTTCTAATGCCCCTTCTGTTTTGTGCTGGCAGTGTTTTCTTCAGAAATATTCTTCCTTTTGTCCATTTTGTTAAGCACTCTTAACAAAATTAACATAACTATTGGTAATATGGTACACAAGAACATATCACATTCTCACAGAGTAAGCAAGTACAAACTGACAATTAGTTGTATGTTAAGACTCTCCACAAACTCTCCTATTGTATTAATTGAATTTTGACTTTTCATTAAATGTGACCTAATATCATTTTATAACTCACAATAAGTCAAATTTATAATCATTTGAACTCACTTTAATTTCAATGGATCTGTAATCTTATCAATGTAGTTGTTTCCTTTGTTGGTTTACCCATTTAAACACATACACACACATATGAGTGTGTGTGTGTGCGTGTGTGTGTGTGTGTGTGTGTGTGTATTTTTTGCTTACTCAGTGGAAATCTTGCCTATGCTTCTCTGTATATCTTCCACAAAAGTTCTTTCTTTTTTGGGGGGTGCCAGTGGAATACGCGGGTTACTTATGAAATCTTAACTTCTACTTAATATATGCCACCCATGGCTCAGGATCACTTGTCATCTCCTTTTAAGGACTCTGGGTTCACAGAGACCAGGCCTGATTCACAGGGAATTTGATCTCAAAAGGTCATTTTTACTCTTTCATTCATTGCCCCACCTGGATTTAAACCAGGAAAATATCTTAAATAAAGCTCACGTGAGAGGGCAGTCAGGTGGTACATTGGATAGAATGTTGGTCCTGGAGTTAGGAAGAGCAGAGTTCAAATCTGACCTTAGATACTTATTAGCTATATGACTTTGGGAAAGTCACTTATCTCTATTTACCTCAGTTTCCTCATCTGTAAAATGAGCTGGAGAAGGAAATGGTAAATCACTTCAGTATTTTTGTCAAGAAAATCCCAAATGGTTTCACAGAGAGTCAGATACAACTGAAACTATTCAACAACAACAAAGCTCTCACAAAGAATTTCCTCAATTTTTGGTAATAGAATTTCCAATTCCTACATAGTCACCCATTGTACAATATGTGTTTTGCATATGGAACAACCTTTAATGGAAAGAACTGATAGGAGCCAGTGAACAAGTACAGAAACAGAAAGCAGTCAAGTAGTTCATTTAACTCATTAAATGTCCCTGAAAGGTAAACACCTATTGGGTTGCTGCTGAAAAATCACCCTTGTCAAACTTAAATTGCCTGAGCAATTCATGAAAGTAGTATAGCTGACAAGCTCCAGTTATCTTCCTTGATGCCTGTAACTTAGCTTCAGTCCTGCAGTTGTGGGGTGATATTCTTTCGATGTTACCTTTCCATTTGCACAGTATACACTGTTGAGAAGTGTTCTTCATAGAGGCTTAGCCAACTATGAAACTCATGAACTTTGGATCTACTGAGAACTTTCAACTTTGCACTGAAAGACAACTCTTGGTCAAGGGATATAAACAGTTCTCCAAAGAACAGTAAATTATTAACAAACATATAAAATCATGTACCAAATTATAAATAAAAAGAGAAATATAAATTAAAACAACCTTGAGATTTTGCCTTACACTCAACGAATTGTCAAAGATGACAGAAGGTAGGAATAGTCAATTATGAAAAGATTATGGAAAGGTACACTACTACATTGTTGGTTGAACTGTAAATTAATGTAACAAAAATAAATAAAAATAAAATAAACAAAATAAAAAATAATAAAAAATTAATATAACAAATCAGGAAAACAATTTGAAATCATGCATATAACATGATTAAAGTGTCCTTAGCCATTGGCACAGAGGTTCAGTTATTAGGCATAGACCTCAAAGAGGTCAGTGATTAAATGAAAGGTCCCATACACGCCAAATTATTTATAGCAGGATTCTTTGTGGTGATAAGGAACTAGAAAAATGTACTTGCCTGTTAATTAGAAATGTCTAAGCAAATTGTGGTATGTGAGTGTAATTGAATATTACTTTGGTGTAAGAAGCAGTAAATATGATGAATAAAGTGAAACATGGAAAGACAACATTCAAAGTGAAGTATGAGCAGGAAAACCTAACTACAACAATGTAAAGGGAAAGGACAACAAATACAAAACAACTGAAATCAAAATTTGCAAAAATTTGGCTACACAGAAGAGATACTAGAGGACATCCAACCCTGCTTCTTTGCAAAGGTTGAGGTGTTGAACAATGCATATAATTTCAGTTTTTTTTTATGTGTTGATTGGTTTTGCTAAATGTTTTTCTCTTCCTCTTTTAAAAAAATTCTTTGTTATGAAAGGCAGTTCTGCAAGGGAAGAAATGATGGTGATGTTAGGAGAAATCTAGGTGTTATAAATGAAAATCTAGTCTTAAAAATAACATTTTAATAAACTCTACCCTCCGATCTATGTCCAGAAATGGAAATATAAAGGAAGGTGTGCAATGTTATTGTTGTTCAGCCATGTCCCACTCTTTGTGATCCCATTTGGGACTTTCTTGGCAGAGATACTACGGTGGTTTGCTATTTCCTTTTCCAGCTCATTTTACAGATGAAGAAATCAAGGCAAAAATTGGTTAAGTGACCTGCCTCTGGTCACACAGTTAGGAAGTGTCTGAGACTAGATTAGAACTCAGGAAGATAAATGTTATTGACTACATGTCGGGTTCCTGTAGAGAAACTGACCATCATCATCTAATTGATAAGGAGTTCTCCGGTCAAGTTCCTGTTAAATGTAACACTTTTATTGACAGAACTATTTCTATCAAAACTATCACTGTTATAGTGTTGTTCTCTTTCCATGTTGGTAGAACCATCTGTAGGTCTTCTTGTTCGGTGGATTCTTTAGATTCTTCTTTTAGTTTATAAACTCTAAAATGGACCAGGATTATTTCTCTAATTAGGGACATAGGGATAGGGACAGGGATAAGTTCTGTGATTGTATTTGTATAGGGGACTCCCTGTTAAGGAAAACCCCTCCATCAGTGCAAGTCAACCCTTTCTACAACTTGTAGTCTCAGAGAGTTGCCCAGAGCATTGGTTAAGTGGCCTATCTGTCCACATAGTATGTGTGGTTCATATAACCAGTATGTATCAGAGGCAGAATTTTAACTCCAGTCTTCGTGGTTCCAAGGCCAGCTTTCTATCCGTTAAACTACTCCTCCTCTTGTCTTTTGTATGTTAGCTGGAAAATCCATAGACTGGTGCTACTTTGCCACATGCAATTGCTGTTGTTGTTATTTTTGATTCAGAGTTTTAAAATTCTTTAACCTTTATTACTTTTTAAATACTTAACCAACTATATTAATTTGCATACTTCTCACTGGATGAAGTTGTAGGTTATTTTTTTTCTTAAAAAGATAGGCTAAAATCTACAATGGAGAAGGCACATTTTCTCTCACAATGGGCATCTAACTTGTGATATAAATTTCATACTTAAGAATTAGAAGAATTGTTTCCACTGGGCTCTTGAATGTTTTCTGGTCTTTTTTTTTTTTTGCTTTGGTTTTTGAAGGAGTTATACATCAATCCTTTTTCTTTCAGTTTCTCTTCTGATCTGGCATCATGCTTGGTTTTTCATCTTGCTTCAAGGCTTGGCCCATAGCCCCTCAGGAAAGGGAAGGCAATAGGGTATGATGAAAAGACTAGTGGATTTGGTGTTCTAGGACCTGTGTTCAAATCCCACATCTGTTAGTGCGATCTTGGGCAAAAATTTACCATCTCTAGTCTTGATTTTCCTCATCTATAAAATCTGAGGATTGGACTGGATGCCACTGAGATTTTTTTTCAATGTTACATCAGTGATCTATGATTCCATGAATACCACCTGACTGATTGGTAATTCCCCATACAAGGGAATATATGGGAAGGTTTTTGTTTATAAACAATAGCAATCCATTTGGAGACTTTACCATTTTAAAAATTCTTTTATGAAAGATTCCCCATTATGGCTTCTATCCTTCTTGTTGGTCAAAAGCTAGTGAAAGTCACACCTGTGGCAAGGAAATCTAACAAAATGAGGTCAGAGCATTCATTAGTCCTCATTGACCTTTAGGACAAGAACATTTGACTCTGAGTATATCATTATGATATTTACAAATTCATTGGGATATGGATGTGGCCACACAGCCTACATGACATTTTGCATCTATCTCTCCAAATTATCATGTCAATGACATATGACAGTGTCCTAGCTCTCATCGGATTGTAGAACTAAGACTGAAGGAGGGACCACAGAGACCATTTAATTCAACTCCCTCATTTTATAGGGGCAGAAACCAATCTCAGAGAGGTTAAATGACATCAAAGGTCATACAAGGAATAAGCAGTTCTGCCTCCAGAACTAGTGCACCACTGATGTTGTTCAGTCATGCCTGATTCTATGTGACCCCATAGACTTTGTGGAGTTTTCTTGGCAAAGATATTGGAGTGATTTGCCATTTCCTTCTCCAGTGTGTCCCCATTTTACAGATGAAGAACTGAAGTAAATAAGGGTTAAGTGACTTCCCCTGGGCCACACAGCTAAGTAAGTGTTGGAAGCTGGATTTGAACTCAGATCTTCCTGATTCCAAGCCCAGCACTCTATCCACTGTACCACCTACCTGTCTTCTTACCACCGTATTATGATATGAATCCAGATGGACTACACGTAAGCTTTAGCAGTCTGTCTACAAGTTCACTTGAAATGCTTAAACTCAGATGAATCTTCTGATGTCTTTGTTAATGCTTAGGTTTATTTGGGCCTCAAATTCTCTTTATGGATTATGACCATACTAATTTTAAAAAAATCCCCCTGCATGCTGTTCTGCATGATTCATACCATTCATGATCATGACAATTTTGTCTTTCTCTAAGTTATCCAGAGAAGGCAGCAATGACTGACTGCCAAACCCTGGAAGAAGTCCATGGTTATTTCTAACCTGCTTAAAAACAGTTCTTGTCATTTAAAAATTATTTTAAAATTAATTCCTGTTCAAGTCCACACACTCACACTGAAGGTTCTTTATCCATATGCATGCAAGAGCATTCTTGGTGGCATATAGCAGGAGCTCTGAAAGCCTACATTTTCTCAACTGTCATCATAAAGTGAGGAATTCATGAAAACATGGGCTGAGAAAACTCTGCGGGTTATATCCAAGCTTCTTCTGTTTCATTCAATGAGACATAAGATCAAGATGAATTCATGCATGCTTCTTTTACGTGAATAGCCACGAGGCCAAGAAAAAAAAAAAAGTATGTGTTTGAATTTAACTTCTAGGAAGGCCTATTTTAAATCATCATCACCAGCATCCAGGGTTGTGAGGTCCCTGTCATGAGCATTTCAGCTCTTAGTCAAGGATACCCCCCGTCCTTTCCAATTTGGCATTCCCCAACCTCCTGTCGATAGGAAGATATTGTGTCTGTGCCCTCTGTTTTCTGACTTCCTGCGGACTGAAAGATTCAAGTGTGGCAGACACAATCTGCCTTTTAATGTTTTGTTACTTATAATTTCTCTAGTGTTGGTTCATGTCTATCCTTAGGCTGGCCTGATAGAGACAAATCCATTACTGGTTGCATCAGATAATACAAAACACACCGAGGGAAAGCCATCGACTCCAATCCAAAATTAGTATTTTAACTGACCCCTTTTCACTGTAGTTCTATATGCTTTATATCCTGCATAGTTTGGTTATATCAGGGCCAAATTCTTCAGGCCCACATGTATCTCCCTCCTACCTTCCCTCCTTCTACTGTTCAGGAGTGGGGAACCTTCAGCCTTGAGGCTACCCCAGATGCCATCTTCATCTTCCAAGGATCATAGAATTTTTGAATGGGAGAGGATTTAGAAGCTATATAGTCCAAACCATCCTCCAAAAGGAATCCTTACTATAATATGCCTGATAAGTGGTCATCAACCTCTGCTTTGAAGACCTCCAATAGGGTGAGTCCACTATCTCTAGAGGCAGCCCATTTATTTCCCTTTTGGACAGCTTGATCTTCCTGACTTCAAGTCCAATTTACATCCTAAAAACATCTGACTATTTATGGTCTCCAAACTGGTCTTTTTTCAGTATCTACCCATTGCTCCCAATTTTGTCCTCTGGAACTAAACAGAAAAAAATAAATCTCGTACCTCTAGCACAAGAGGAATTCCTTGCTCCTGCCTCTTTTATTCCTTGATTTTCCTGAGCTCTTTACAGTTTGTAATGAGTGTTTCTATTAATTTGTTGCCTTGTCAGTTGGAGGTAGACAAATGGTCTGCCCATTCATTGCTCTATACCTTGTGTACTGGTGGGTGAGAAATCACAGACAAATGTCAGTGTCTTGGCAGGAGGCATCAACATAGATTAGCTTCAGCAGATCCAATAATAAACAGAAACTAGCCCTGCTATCTGTTCAGTGAGTCTCTGGAGGACAATCTGGTCTACTTTTTAGTATGGTTTTCCCTTCCTTGTGCTCTTAATAAAAACATTTCTTCCCCAAGCAGGTGTCCTGGGGTAAAACTGAGTCCCTATCAGTTATAACCATCATAGCATTAAACATTAAAGGAGAGGGTTGTGATTAGATTGTAGAAGCTTGTGATATATAAGAGATAGTATTAAGCTGGTACTAACGTATGTGCTAAACAAGCAGTCCCAGAGAACAGTGACTGCATCAAGTCTAGAGAAGGACTTGTTTCTCAGGGGCAAGTTCTATCATGAGAAGAAAGAAGTGTCTGTGAAGAGGAAAAGGAGTTCATGCACCTAGGAAGACAAAGACTTGTTTCTCAGGGGGATATTCCCTTGTGGGAAGAGGGAAGTATCTCTCAAGAGGGAAAGGAGATCCTATACCCAGGAAGATAACAAAGAGAGAACTGAGAAACTGGAGTTGCCAATATCGGCCTGCAGAGACAAAATGCTTTTTCTCTCCAGTGGGTTAACTTCTATTTTTAGCTTGCATATCAGTAAGGATCTCCTTTACCCTTTGAAATACTTAAATACTGCATCATAATTACATGAAATACACCATTTCATGATGAAAAGGATCTCAGAGGCTTTTATACAATCTCTTCATATTACAGATAAGGAAATTGAGTCCTAGGGAGTTGAACTGACTTGCCCAAGGTTATATAGGTCATGTCAAGGACCAGATAAATAAGCAGAGCAGGGAAGATATAGTCTTTCCTGCTATGACAGACTTTTTTCTTAAGTTGTAAGTAGCAGTGGGTTGCAACATACTTTGACAAGCATCTCGTTTGATCCTCTTGATACCCAAGAAAGGCAGCAAGAATGTACTGTACTGGATAGAGTCAGGAAGATCTGGTTCAAATTCAGCCTCTTACACACACTGGCTGTGTGACCCAGGGCAAGTCCCTTACCCTTTCAGTGTTCAAGGCAGCTCTCTAAAACTCTAAGTTTCAGAGAAGGTATCCACCTACATTGGTAGAGGGAGTTTCCTCTCTTGGGAGTTCCCTTTGAAATTACGGGTCCATTCACTACACCCCTGATTCTCCAGGGAAGCCTGTAGTGCAAGTATCATTATATTCCCATTTTACAGATGTTGAAACGAAGGCTCAGAGGGGTTGAAGATCTGTTAAAGGTCACACAACTAGCAACCTTCAGAGCAAAGACATAAACACAAGGCTCCTTGTTTCAGATCCAGTCTTTCCTCTGCTGCATGAAGCAAGGGATTGTAGGGGGCATGTTCAGTAGTATTTGTCCCTTTGCTGGGAGGTCCATGACTTGGCCAGAGGGTAATAAAATATTTTAAGCACTACAATAGAAGCAGTGTGGTATACACTTTAGAGCACTGGACTTGGTTTGGTGAGAGGAGAATTGCATTCAGATATTACTTCTGACATAGACTCATTCTGAGGAGCCAAAAACCAGGAACAAATTATCTGAGTTATGTGAGTCTCAGTTTCCTGATCTCTAACATGAGGACAATATCTTGGTATGACTCTCCGCAGTTCTGCTCTATGTAAACCCAGAATGTGACACCCTGAGCCAGGGGTGGGAAACCTGCGGTCTTGAGG
This sequence comes from Notamacropus eugenii, assembly GCF_028372415.1. Taxonomy (NCBI): domain Eukaryota; kingdom Metazoa; phylum Chordata; class Mammalia; order Diprotodontia; family Macropodidae; genus Notamacropus; species Notamacropus eugenii. The sequence continues at coordinate 366,485,429 of NC_092873.1, read as the reverse complement.
TCACATATGGTCCTCTAGGTCCTCAAGTGAGTCCCCTTGACTGAATCCAAACTTCACAGAACAATTTGTTTGGATTCAGTCAAAAGGCTGCACTTGATGAGCTAGAGGGCCACATGTGACCTCAAGGCTGTAGGTTCCCCACTCCTGCCCTGGGTTAAGAGTTACATAAAACACTGACCACTGCAGTTTATAGACTAGTGGTGAGGATCAAGGAACATATATGTAAAGAGCTTTACATATATATATATATGTAAATGTAATATATAAAAGTGCTATATAAAATATAAAAGTGCTATACATGTGTCAGCCATTACTAAAGCATCCACCCACCTATATATCTCTGAAGTTCCCAACATATTTCTTATGGGCATTACACATTTCAAAATGTTCAATATCAACAGAAACATTGGCCAATATACTTTGAACTCACTACAAACAGAATGAGTAAAGAGCCTTGTACCATTTAATATTCACTGTCAGGGTTCGTAGGGAATGATATTTCAGATGTTTTCCTGCCTTATCCATGGTGTTTAAGAAAGACCAAGGTCTGCAAACATGGAAACGCCAAAATTCTCTGGAAAACAAATAGCAAATTGAAATAACTAAGATCAGGGAGAGAACAGCTGACCTTTGCTAGTCTTCAGTTTTCTTTGTCTGGGGCAGATTTGATTTCTCAATGTCCTTTGGTATTTCCCAGCAATTTCTTCTCTGGTAAACTTGTTCCCTGAAAATACTTTCAAATGTGGAGCTCTCAACCCCTGATCTGCAGGCTCTGCTTCTGTTATTCTGTTACTGGAAATTGAAAATCTTATGAAACATTCAAAACATTTCAAATGCAACCTTAACTGGATCTTTCTTATTGGAACCAAAGATGTCATGAAAATAAAGAGGCTTCTTTAGTGATTTTGGAAACATTGACCCGTGGGGAGCTGTTTGTTGTTCTGTGACTTGAGCATGAGCAGATCCCATTCCCAGGGAAACCATTTGGGGATTCCCATGATCACATGGTCTCTCCCTTATTGGTTTAGGGAAAATGAGAGGGGGGGGGGAAGAGGGAGGGTCAATTAAGGAAGGAATCAGTCTTAAGCAAAACAAACTCTAAGGATGTAAAAAATATTTATGGCAGCTATTTTTTTTTGGTAGTGGTAAAGAATTGGAAACTGCACCAATTATGGAGAGAACAACTCAAAATTCTGTGGTATTATTGGGCTATATATAAGAAATGATGAAGAGGATTGTTTTAGAGAAATTTTGGATGACTTGTATGAACTAATGCAGAGTGAGGTGAGCAGAGCAAGGAGAATGATTTATATATTGACAGTATTGTAAAGGCAAACAACATTTAGAGGTTTAGGAACTCTTATCAATGTAATGGTTAGTCATGATTCCAGCAGTCTTATGGAGAATCCCACCTCCTCTCAGAAAGGTGATATACTCAGTGATTATTGAGATGCATATATTTCACATGGTCAGTGCAGGAATTTGTTTTACTTGAATGCAAGAGGATTTTTCATTCTTTCTCAATTATGGGGAGGGAGGAAATAGGGGAGAGAGGTCAGATTTTTGTTAACTGAAAAAATAAAATTTAATTTAAAAATGGAAGGAGTAGCATCCATACTCCTACATCATAAGAATGTTTTCTATCAATCACTTTAATTAATGATGAGTGATTAATCAGAATAAAATGTCAAAAGTTTGGTAGTACAAAAATATTAGTACAAATCCATATATCAATTTTATTGATATTTGTTTTTTTCTATTACCTTCATTTCTAAATGTATCCTTAACCTCAGAAAATGTTCTCCTTTCTTGTGACACCTATCCTATTCTCTATAATGCTTAAAGGTCCCCAGTATTTTTCAGCACTCCAGCTCATGCATTGGGTTCTTGGGCTTCTGATTGGTTAGAATTTTCCATTTATAGTCTATCTCAGACTCTTGTACACTGTTCTCCAGCACTTTTATGTCATACTTCCTTTTCAGATTCAGACTGGCAATGCACCTCCTGTTCTGGGTCTCTGAGCTCCTGTTCTCCATATCTAGCCCAAGTAAGACGTCAGGATACTACTCTCTTGTCACTTTCCTCCCATGCCATGATGTGTCTTTCCAACCCCCTCTTCTATCCTTATTTCCCTGGGTACCCTGGAAAGAATGAAACAATCAATTATCCTATTGTTTCTCTAACCATTCCTGTGATTCCCCAGACCAAAATGATCCTTCCTTGAAAGTGCTGCCCTTTACATTGTGTCTTCTTCTATTGGAATGTAAGGTCCTTGAGGGAAGAGACTGTCTTTGTATTAACATAGGACAGTGCACAGACATGATATTCAATAAACATTCATTTATTCATTCACCCATTCAGTCATTTGACAATGACATCTGCCAATTCTTTCAGTACTCTTAGAAATAGTGAGCCTAGACTTGATGGGGTTGGTTAGAGTTGTACTACCTAACTCATAGAGCTATTGCCAGGACCAAATGAGAATGTTTGTATACATGTCTTGGGTACTGGCTTCTAAAATAGTGACAGATTAGACTTGTATAGTTCTTGGGAAATCTGAGAATAGTGTGAGTGGTGAGGGGTCAATAGATCAGGGAAAGAAACATAAATCAACAGAGGTAGTGAGGGACTTGAGATTCATTCTCAGACTTACCTAGTGTTTCTAAATAACCCAATAGCTGTTAACCTTCAGGATTCAGAAAAAAATGGAATTCTGGGAATTCTCAGCAATTCTTGAAATAATAAACTAAATTTTCCACCTGCTCTGTATTCTTTTGGACTTCTTTGATCTTTAATATCATGATGCCAGGAATCTTAGCACTGGGAAATCTGTTTTCTGCAATTATACCTTAGCATTGTCTCTGCCCCTTTGATTAGAGGGCAGAATTATGAACTCCAAAACCTCCATTTCAGAAATGGTCCAGATCTCTCATCTTGTTATTTTCCACCTGATTCTGACTTCTCCATCCCTGGTGTCTCATTTCCTTGTCTTTCTCTTTCCTGCCTCTTTTTGTGTGCTACCTCTGATTTTGAATTGTAAGTTTGTTGAGAGCAAGGACTGTTATTTTTTTAAATTAATTGTATCCCCCATACTTAGCATAGCACCTGACATATAACAGGCACTTAATAAGTGTCCCTACCAACTATTATGTATTTTTCATAATGTTTTCTTAATATAGTTTTTAAAAATAATGAGTGAGCATAGTATTAGTCAATTTTTATTTGTATTTTAATATTTATTTAGTATATCTCTTATATTTAATAAATATAAAAATGTGGTGGTATTTATTGTTGTTTATTTAAAATTTTATTTTAAAATTTATTTTATTTAACATTTAGTCTTTTTTTGTAAAAAGGACATAATAGAGAATAATATAATTGTTTATTAGTATTATGAACCAACATATTGTGACAATGATTGAAAACAAATGTGGTGAAAAACTAATTTCCTTTATCTTTTGAAAATATTTCCAATCTTCTTCATGCTCTTTACTTCTTATTATGGGGGGTAGCTAGTTGGTGCAGTAGATAGAGCACCAGTGCATGAGTCAGGAGGACCTGAGTTCAAATCTCATCACAGACACTTGATACTCACTGGCTGTGTGACCTTGGGCAAGTCTCAACCCCAATTGCCTCATCCTGGGTCATCTCCAGTCATCCTGATGAATATCTGGTCACTGGATTCAGATGACTCTGGAGGAGAAGTGAGGCTGGGGACCTGCACAGCCCTCCCTCATTCAAAAACAAAGTGCAAGTCATGTCATTACTTCTCTGATGGCATGGTCTTCTTTGGCAACAAAGGAGGAATACACATATTATTATGGATATTTAAAATTATTTAAGAAATATTAAGTTTAGCAGTATTTGGAAAGAACTGTAACCTATCGTGACTATTCAAACATTGGAAAATAGTATTGAACATCATTGGTAGTGTTCAAATAACGTAAAACTCAGATCTTCTAGTAAGATTAATAGCAACACATAGAATCGTGTGTCAAAATTGGCAATTTAAGGACTTCTTTTGCTTCTGAAACTTGTTATTTCTTGGAATACCATTCATAGGATTTGTATAAAATATATGATGCATATAAAATCATTACTGTTTATTTTATTTGCAGGAATGAACCACTGTTAGCAGGTGAGAGAGTCAGGAAGACGCACTTGTAACATGACAGCAGTCACAAGCCAGACTGACCGATTAGATCAGTGACTACTTCTCTTCTACTTGGTCCTGTCCTGGTTCCTGGAAATGTCAACCTTAATCTTCAACCCTGCCTGTCAGTGTTTCAAACTGTTGTTTTTAACTTGTTGTCAGTGGGTTCCTTTGAACTAATAAGGTCTCTATGTTGGTTGTTAATCTTTCATTCCTGCAGGAGAATTAAAGATTAAGAGCTGCAAGAGAATAACATCCTTATTTCTTGATTTCTTCACTTGAGATTCAGTTTTCAGAAAAAAACATAAATTTCCTATTTAATGTCAGGAAGTAATTCTCACATGAAAACACTAGACCTAACCAAGCAAGCCCATATTCTCACTGACTGTTGCTAGGAAGGAGTAGAACTGTTAACTACTGAGGTCAGGAAACACTTCCCCTAGGGGATGGCACAATACTGATCCTTGAAGAAAGTCAAGAATTTTAAGAGGCAGAAGTGAAGAGGCAGGCATTACAGGTATGGACAATAGCCTGGGTAAAAATATGGAGGCAAGAGATAAAATGCTAAATTCAGTAAACAATGAATTGGCCATTTTTACTGTAAATAATGTCATATGAAATGAATCTGGCAAGGTAGGTACGGGCTAGATTGTGAAAGGTTTTTATATGCCAACGTGAAGAGTTTATGTTTTAAAGTAGAGGCAATAGGGAACCAACCACTGATGATTCATGAGTATGGCAGGTACAACTTGTACTTTGGGGAGATTATTTTGACAGCTGTATTGAGCTGATTATAAAGGGGAGAGTGGAAATGGGAAATGATCAGAAGACTGGTCTAGATTGGCGATGATGAGGATCTGACTCAAGGTGAGGGCCATGTGAATGAGAAAAAGGGATGGATTGGAGGGATGTTGTGAAAGTTGCATTGACAAGTCTAATCTTTGTTCCCTGTCTCTTGTGATGTGCTATACTTACTAAGAAACAGACTTGATTCTCTGGCATAATTACTTGGGTCATTTAGGAGAAAACAGGCATTTGCTATAGTCATCTAAAAAAAATAGAAAAAAAAGCTCTCCCTCCTGACTTATGCGAATATCTCAAACTTAACCCCCACTAATTATTTTCTCTACCAGTCCATATTCACCATAGGGTGACCACCTGGACCGTTAAGTGACATGCAATATTCTCCGTCAGCTTCCCAGAATTCATCAGAAAGCATCTTTCTGCAAAATGGTACGTCCTTTGATTTGGTCTTGCCTGCAGCTTCTCAGTATAGACAGCTGCTCAGAGCTCTTTTTATAACTCTGAAAACTCGTCTATTGTTCAGTCAGGGCCCTGTGGTTTAAAAGCAGCACTTTTCTGGCTGAATGGTCTGGTGCAAAAAGAAATAGAAGAAATGTAGTTTCATCATTTTCTTAATTTTTTTCCCTTCCTCATTCTCTCCATCTTTCAACCCAAACCCTTTTAGGGCCAAATCTCTTTGTACCATTCACCTTGCTCTGAATTTGTTCCTTCCCTTTTCAACCCTCTTCTGTGTTTTCTTTACAAACTGCTCTTGAGTTGCCTTATCTAATAAGTCCATCAAAGGGTAGACCTTTTAGAACAGAGGCTCTTTGGTCCCTGGTCATCTATATTGTCCACTGAGGGAGATGGGGGAGTGGAAAGAGCTTCTTTTATTCACTGCTGACTTGCTGGGTATCCCTCTGTATTGCTGTTTGATGCAGGACCTCTGACTTCCCAGACTATTTAGGTAGGGCTAAAATGAGGCATTCTGAGCAAAAAGTTTCTGCCTGCAAAAATGACTCTAGATAAAAAGAGCAAATATTTGAATTGATCTCTCCTGCCTCTGAATTATTGGCTCTTAACCTTCTGACACTGGGTTTTATTCATTCATTCATTCACTGGCTAGTTCATTTTTTCCATTTGTTTGTTTAAATTTTATATGCTTTAGGAATGGAAAGAGTCTTAGGGATCATCTAGTCTAACTACAACATTTTACAGATGAGGAAAATGATGCCCAAAGAGATGTCTTGATGTAACAGAAGTAGGCAAGAGAGGTAGGGTTTAAACTCTTGTCCCCTATCTCCAAATTCAGGGTTCTTTCTATAATTGTTGTAGACTTATCTTGTTTTTGTTGTTTTGTTTTGTTTTGTTCTTTTACATTTGGATATGAGTAAAGCTAGGTGCCTTTTTGGATATCCCACTACATAAAAGTGATAGGCATAGAGTAGCTACCTCCAAAGCATTTGTCACATGAATATATGTCTAGGAGGCATGGTTGTAGTGAATTAATTTTATTTTCCAAAATGCTTAGGCCTGAAGGATCACCATGAGAAGTTTCCAGGACTACATTCCCCATGGGACTATATACTTCTAATGGTGGGTGACTCATATGAAGCCAATAAAAGGTGGAATGTGGGCAAAAAAGAGAAGTCAGAGTGTATAGTCAGAATAAGGGGTCATATGATATTGCAAGGGTAGATCAATGAAACCAAGAGTCCTAGCATGTTGCTGAGACCCTACGGAAAAAGGAAAAAATGACTGCTAAAAGTGGAAATGAAGCTGGAACAGCTTGATGTTTTCAAGATCACTTTTTTTAAATGACATAGTAAAACTATTATAGATAGCTTTTTTTTTATAAAGCATAAATTAAACAGAGTAGTTTGAACAGTGTATTGCTTATTTATGTCCCCTTTGATACTTCCTTCACTCTTCTCTCCTGTAAACTTGAAGAAGAACATTTCATGAATGCTCTTTTCTTTCTTTTTAATCCCTATCATTCTGTGCTTTTCCTCTTCTCACTTTCCAAGACTCCACCATACTCTCCCCATGAAGATTCCTCCTTTGTAACAAACAAGTGTTGTCAAGCAAGGCAAACCTGGACTTTGGCAGTAGCTGAGAATGTAGATTTCCTTCTGAACTCTTGTCTGTTACCCGTCTAACAAGATGTAGATAACATGATTCTAGAGTCATGACTGGTTAGTGATCAAAGGTCTTACTTTCAGAATTAGCTCCCTTCAATATTATAGTCACAGTATAATTTTATCCTCCTTGTTTTGCTCACTCTGCATCTCTTCAGAGAAGTCCTCTCAGGTATTTCTGAAGGTATCTCTTTGGTCATTTCTTATAGCACAATAATATTTCATTATATCTATGTGCCATAATTTATGGAATAATTCAACTCATGGATGGGTGCTCATTTTGTTTCAAATTTTTGCTATGGCTAAAAAGTGCTGGTATAAATATATTTGTGCTTATGGGATCATACTTAGCAATGGCATTGCTGGGTCAAAGGGTATATGCAATTTAATGATTTTTTTTTAGGTATAGCACCATATTGCTTACCAGAAGGGTTGGATCCATTCATAGCTCCACTAACATTGCATTATTGTGTTAACAATTGTTATTTTTATTTCTTGTCAACTTTGCCAATCTGATAGGTGCGAAATTCAGAGATTTTTAAATTTACACTTATGTTAGTGATTTGAAGTATTTTTAAAAATGTTTTTTAATGATGTGCCCTTCTTCTTTTGAGAACTACCTGTTCATATCCTTTGATTAGTAATTCATTGGTGAATGGTCCTTGCTATATTTTTAATCAATTCCTTATATAGTTTGGATACCAAATAATCAGAAGAAATTTGCTGAAGACTTTCCTCCCCAATTAACTACTTTTCTCCTACTTCTAACTTCAAGCATTTTATTTGTGCAAGTATTTTTCAGTTGTATACAGTCAAAATTGTCCATGTCATCTCCTGTGATTCTATCTCTTATTTGATCAAGAAATCTATTAATTAATTGTGAAAAATATCTCCTTTCATGTTCTTCTATTTATTTATGATGCAATTTTTATATCTGGGTCAAGAATTCATTTGGAGCTTATTGTCACATATTACGTGAGATGTTAGTCTAAATCTAATTTCCCCGTTTGCTTTCTCAATTTCTTTGATTTTCTTAATAGTTTTTTTTAGAACAGTGAATATACCAGCAGTTGTCATTCTTGGGTTTATTTAACACTATGCTACTTCAGTTGTTTCTAGTCTTGTATATCTAATCTATTATACTGATCAGCTTTTCTAATTATTAAACTAGTACCACCATAGAGTTTTGATGATAATCACTTTGCAGAATATTAGTGGTGGGGGTTGTTGTCCTTCATCTTTGAAGAGGACCAAAATGACATCACTATTGTAAAGTGAAATTTCAGTGTGTCTGACTATGGCTGATGAGACCAATATGAGCTCTGAATGCTCCACCACAGGTTGGGCACAGATGATCTGTTTGAATATTTGGGGTGGATTTCCCAAATCTCTGCATCCTGCATTTACTTTGTGCTGTTTCAATTCTGCTTTGCTCAAAGAGCATAGCACCTTTTCTTATGTGGGCACACGATGCTGAGTGGTCCTGTGGCAGTGTCTCCCATGTTGCACAGTCAAATCCAAAGTTCTTGAGAGAGACCTTGAGAGTGTCCTTGTATCATTTCTTCTGGCCACCATGTGATCGCCTACTCCAAGCTAGTTCTCCATAAAATAGTCTTTTTGGCAAGTGTACATTTTGCATTCGAACAACATGGCCAACCCATCGGAGTTGCACTCTCTGAAGCACAGTTTGAATACTTGGCAGTTTAGCTCGAGCAAGGACTTCAGTGTCTGATACCTTTTCTTGCCAGGTGATCCTCAGAATCTTCCTAAGACAATTCAAATGGAAATGATTCAGTTTCCTGGCATGGCTCTGGTAGACTGTCCATGTTTCACAAGCATATAACAATGAGGTCAGCACAATGGCTCTGTAGACCTTCAGTTTGGTAGTCAGTCTAATACCTCTTCTCTCCCAAAACTTTCTTCAGAGCCACCCAAACACTGAGCTAGCTCTGGCAATGTGGGCATCAACCTCATTATCAATGTGTACATTCCTGGAAAGTACACTACCAAGGTAAGTGAACTTATCCAGAGCAATCAAAACTTCTCCATTTGTTGTAACCAATGGTTCCACATATGGATGATGTGGTGGTGGCTGATGGAGCACCTGTGTTATTTTGGTGTTAATTATTAGGCCAAAATTAGCACAGGCAGCAGAGAATTGATCCATACTTTGTTGCATCTCAGCTTCAGAGGCTACATTGAGTGCATAATCATCTACAAACAGAAAATCATGCACCAACACTCCCTTCGCTTTGGTCTTGGCTTGTCAAATTGAAGAACTTACCATCAGTATGGTAGTTGACCTTGATGCCATGTTCATCCTCACTGAAAGCATTTGTCAACATGGCTGAAAACATCATGCTAAAAAGCATGGGAGCAAGCACATAGTCCTGTTGCACTCCATTGGTGACTAGGAAGGCACAAGAGCTTTGTCCATTATGCAGAACCCAGGCAAACATGCTGTCATGAAATTGATGTACAATATTGATGAACTTCTCTGGGCAACCAAATTTTGATATAATTTCCCATAAGCCCTCACGATTAACAGTGTGAAAGGCCTTGGTCAGACCTACAAATGTTGTGTACAGACCTCTGTTCTGCTCCTGGCATTTCTCCTGGAGTTGTCTGGCAGCAAACACCATATCAACTGTTCCTTGGCCCTTTCTGAAGCCACATTGGCTCCCAGGTATATGCCCATTTTCCAGGTGAAGGATCAGCCTATTAAGGAGGACTCCAGCAAGAATTTTGCCAGGAATGACTAAGAAAGGAATCCCCCTGTGGTTGTCTCAGGACAATATATTCCCTTTACCCTTATAGAGATGGACAATGGAGGCATCCTTGAACTCCTGGGGGCTAGCCTCCTCTTGCCATATAACCAGGAAAATTTCAGTCAGTTTTTGTATGAGCAATGGTCCCCCTGACTTATAAATCTCAGTTGGAATAGAATCAGCACCAGGTGCTTTGCCTCATGAAAGGACCCTAATGGCCCTCAAAACCTCTTCTTCAGTTGGAAGTTCAGCTAAGGAGGGATTGACATCAACCTAAGGTAAACGGTCAATGGCCTCAGCATTGATTGATGATGGTCTGTTGAGAACACCATGGAAGTGTTCAGCCCATCTCTCTAGGATCATGTCCTTATCACTAATCAATGTGGCTCCATCAACACTGAGTAGTTGTGATGCACCAGTGGTTTTTGATCCATAAATAGCTTTCAGGGAATCATAGAAGTGCTTTGGATTGTTACTATCAGCATTAGACTGAATTTCACCTGCCTTGTTACTGAGTTAGGAATCCTGCATCTCTCTAAGCTTTGCTTGTACTTTGCTTTTGATGGAATTAAATGCTGCCTTCATAGAGGTGGATGAACCAACCATGCTGATAAATCCTGTGGAATTTTCATTTTTCATTTAGCAGCTTCTGAATCTCCCCATCATTTTCATCAAACCAGTCTTGGTGTTTGAGAGTGTTCTGACCCAGATGATGCCCACTCCTTTTCTTCTCCACTGTTGCCAACTGTGTGTTGGCCCAACTTTCCCTCTAAGTCAGCAGCAAACTGTTCACGCTCAAAGAGCTCTCATTTGTTGATATTAATTCTTCTGGTAGTCATTTTGCCTTGGGGTCAGCCCTTTTGATGAATGCAAATGTTTAGCTTGGAAAGGATAAGTCTTTTCATTACATTATTTGAGATTCTTGACCTTTTGTTCCTCCAGATTGATTTTATTATTTTTCTCATTCTCTTGGTAGGCTGATTGGTATGGCACTGAATCTATAAGTTAATTTAGGTCATTTTATCATTTTTTTTATATTGGCATAACTCAATCATGGGTAATTATTAACTTTCAATATAGTTGAGTATGTGGTGAGACCTCAGGAAACCAGCCTCATGTTGGTGGAAAGATTCCAACATTTACCCCTTTCTCTGGAAGGAGAATGTTTGACACACCTCAGAGTCTTTGTGGGAGAGGTCAGTGTGGTGGTGGTGGGGTAGCAGGGCAGGATTGAGCCCAAGAGGAGCTTAGCCCCTGCTGCCTGGGGGAGGAATCAAGTCATTTCAATTATTATTCTTGGTAGATGCTAAGTTCATTTGTTTCAATGTTCCAGGTTGAGTGTAACTTTTGCTAAAATGCAAATGCTATAAATTTTAAAATTACACACACTTTTAAGAATCATTATTATATGTTTTTGTGCCCTCTACTTTCTAGTGCCTTTAGGGAAAACCTGTTATGGTAGACTAATTATGGATTGACTTTGGGGAGAATAGTTAGATCCTGTAACCAATCATTTCACTATTTCAGCATTTTAAAAACCAAGTCTTTGATTAATCAATAAAAACATTTGTTGATCAATTATCTATATTGACGAAGGTCAGTAGTGACACAAAAATTCCCCTTATTGATGAACTAGAGCAGCAATTGTCATAGAATGGGAAAGGATGAGGAGGAGGAAGAAATTCCCAGGAATATGACAGATTATACAACTGTGGGAGACACTTATTATTGATTCAGTTGGTTTGACAATTCTTTAATTTTTAATTTAATTCTTTAATTTTAATTTTAATTCTTTAATTTAATTCTTTAATTTTTTATTTTGCTGTACTGATTTGGTTACGTGAAGAGCACTGGGAACACTTCTTGTCCTATAGAACTTCCAACTCATTGCAGGTGGTTTTTCACTTTATAATATAGCTTTATCTAAGAACAATGATAATAAAACAAAATAAATACAAAGCCCAAGACTTGGGAAAATTTGACTTCCATTACAGCATTAGTTTGAATATTTTTGAGCAGTCTCAGAGAGGTGTACTATATTTAGTTTTCAGTTCATAGACTGATAAACTGATGTCCAGAGAAGCTGAAAGTCACACCAAAATAGTCGGTGACAGAGAATAGGATTCTTGGCATGTGATTTAGTGGAAACAAGCCTAGAGTAGACATAAAAAGACATAGGTTCTATCCCTAACTCTATCTACATTTGAATTCTGTAGCCATGGATACTCTGTAACATAATTCCTTTGGTACTAATTTCTTTTTTCATAGATTGGCCTAAGTAATCCCCAGACCTTCTGGAAGATATAGTCCACAGGGAAAAGCAAACAATTCCTTAATATCAGGTCTGTTGATTCCAGGTGAGAAAACTGAGGCATAGAGAAGCAACTTGCCTGAGGTTAGCTTTACAAAGATCTTAATTCTCTTTGGCCTTTCAGAGCTTATAAGAAGCCCTGGGAAGCCCGACTGACCCTTATCCCAGTCCATGAAGATCTTTCTGGGTCCTGTCTTTTGGAACATATGGAGCGTGGTCATTAATGTTGCTTGTGTGGGAGCATCTACTGTCCTGTATTCAACCTTAAAGTTCCTCAAGGGGTTCAAGTCTCCTCCCATGTAGCCATACCACAGCTCGCAGATGAGATTACCCATATTTAGCACATACTCATTCAAAGAATGATCAAACAATAGGAACATGTCATTTCTACCCAACAGAATAGTTTCATGAAGGCTGGGACTGTTTTAATTTTTATATGTGTATTTCTAGTGCCCAGCAAAGTGTCTGGAATATAGGAAGTGATTAGTAAGTACTAGTTAAATTAAATAGAGCGACAGAGCTGGAATTCAAATCTACTGGTGTTTCTTCTATACCATGTTGCTTTTCCCCCCAGTTTCTTCTCCCTTCAACCAGTACTTTTAATCATTTGCCTTCAGCAAATATTAAATCCATACATAGATTTTTTTAAGAATAATTATTTTTATTAGTATATTTTGTTTTCAAATATCATCAACCTTTGGTATTTTCCTTCTGCTTACCCTATCAAGAGAGATAGCTCTTTTAACAAGAGTCCAAAAAAAATAAGAAGAAAAATAATCAACTACATGTGACAGTTAATTGATTAGGGAGAGGTCAAGGAGAATCAGGACCTTTGCAAAGGTAACCTTGTATAAATTATTTCCACTCTCTGAGTCTTGCTTTCCTCATCTGGATTCAACAGACCTGGCGTTAGGGAGTTCTTTGCTTTTGGCTGTGAACTACATCTTCCAGAAGGTTTGGGGGTTACTTATGCCCACCTAACTAAGCAAAATGGGGATTAGTACCAAAGGAATTATGCTACATATAAATATATATGCAATATTTCCCACCCACAGTGTCTAATCTCTACAAGGTGGTAGACTTTTTCATTTTCTCTCTAAGTCTATATTTGTTTCATTGAAAATATACAGAAATCAGTTTCATTTGTTGGTGTTTCCATTTCCAATAGGTTGTACATATTTTTTCACACTTCTGCTAACTTCACTCTGCATCAGTTCACATAGATCTTCTTATGTTTCTTTGAGTTCTCTATACTCATCATTTCATATGGCTAAATGATATTTTATTACATTCACTTACTCCAATCTGTTTAGCTCCTTTACAGTTGGTGGGCATTTGTTTTGTTTTGAATTCATTGCTGTGAATAGTTTGCTACACGTATATTTTTAAAGCGATACTTGTTTGGGACAGTAGTGGTGTAAGCCTCTCCGGGGAAAGGAATCATGTCTGTTTTTCTCCCAACCATTCAGGTGGTTGCTCACTCATCATAGCTGCTGCAATAAGCCAGCTAGATCACCAAACAACATGTTTATGTAAGATAAGGGTCTGTCAATTCCTTTCAAATAATTCAACGGCCTTTTGAGTATCATCCACAGAGAGTATTTAAACAGCATCACATTAGGGTAGAAATAAAATAAAATACTATAGCCAAAATTTTGAAATGGTAAATTAGCTACACTAGGCTATTGCATAGGACTTCCCAAAGATTAGTAATATACAAATTAACTCATATTATATAGTCTAAAGTTTTCATGGGCATTTGTTTCAGTGGAAAAACAGATCCAGAGATGCCCCTGTAAAGTTACAGAGGGTGAAGGATGAGACCATGAAAGTCTAGGCCTAGATCCTAGAACTCAGGAGAACAGAGGCATCCCAGATCAAAAAACTCCCAGAGTTTCAGACAATTTCTACCTTTTTCTACTGCCATTTTCTCATCTGCAAAATAAGAATAAGAAATGGTGCTCACCTCACATGGTTGTTGTGAGAATAACAGAGAAAATGTTTGTTAAAATGCTTTGTAAACCTTAAAGCACTATTTGAATTTGAGTTTTTATTATTTTCATTGTTATAGCCCTCTCATTCTTGCTGACTATGCATATTTCCAAAAGAGAGTGGTAAGTTTAAAGATCATATAAATTTACTAGATTTTGGATACAAATCCTGGCTTTGCTCCCTTGCAATCTGTGTTACTTGGGGTAAGTGGCTTCATTTCTCTGTGCCTCATTTACCTTATCTGAAAAATGAGGATGCTAGACTGAATGACCTCTAGGCTCTTTTCCAGATCTAAATCTGTATATGTTTGTGTAACTCCTAAGAATGCAGGATAGATTAGCATAAATGAGTAGCAATATTTACAACATTTCTCAAAAGTCTTAGTGTAGTTTTTAGTTACTCTAAGACTTTTGAGACACCCTGTATATTTGAAGGATCGATCTTGTCATAGAGAGCTAAATTTTTTATCTGAATGCTATGACAGAATTTTAACTAGAGAACATTTGGATGAATTTTATCTTGAAAATCTTGCTCACTCATCATAACTGCTACAACAAGCCAGTTAGATCACCAAGCAACACATTTATGTAAGATAAAGGCCTGTCAATTCCTTTTAAATAATTCAGTGGCACATTAATCTCTCTGAACTCCATGGGACTATATTCAAATATCAGCTTTGTTTGTTGTCTTGGAGGACAATGTATTTAAGATGTGTTTTTCATATCAGAAATAGGACTTTGTCAATGCGTGTTTGAAAAGTTTGTCTGAAACAATTTAGAATTATAGTACAGAAGTCTCTGAACCTGATTATTCAATCAATGGTTCATATATATGTATGTATGTATATATATATATATATATAATATGGATATGGATATATGCACATACATATACAAATATGTATATACATTACATATACACATACATCACCTACATATATGAATACATACACACGTGTATCATATATACATACAATTTTAGTGCAATTTAAAATTTATGCTTAAGACTACATTAAGACTTTTGGTGCACCTTGTACATATAAACCTTAAGCATATATGCCATAAGGAGGTCAGAGTCAGGGGGAAAGGTCTTTTACATATAAAAATATTTATAATAACACTTTGTTAGTAACAAAGAATTGTAAACCAAGCAGGTACTCTTTCATTGGGGGAATAACTGAACAAGCTGTGGCATGTGAATGTAATGGAATATTAATATTCTGAAAGAAATGATGAATAGAAAGAATGTGAAGAAACTTGGGAAGACTTGATGAACTGATACAAGGCAAAGTAAATAGAATGATGAAATCAGTTGGATACAATGACTTTAGCTATCCGTCCACCACACACATCTTGGCATCTGCCTTGCAACTCTAATTCTCTCCCTTTCTGAAGTTACCAGAAACCTTGTCACCATCTATGGGAGAGTAGATCTATTGAGATTTGGGGCTCTTACCTAAGGCTAAGCTGTTTTGATTGTTAAGTGGATGCAAACTCAAATAATGCACTGTATCACTCTGTCTAGGTTGCTTAACATCTGCCTCCCTGGACATCTTGTCATCTACTCTGCTACCACACAATTTTACCTAAATGCTCTCCACGTACCTCACCTCCTCTTCCTTCTTGCTTGGCGAACAAGAGTTTCAAAAGTACTAACACTGCTTCTAGAAGAATCATGGCAGCCTATTATCTTATGATATCACTCCCTATAACCATGACTCCCTTGACAAAAACTCCCTTCTCTGGCAACTCTTACTCTTATATATGCTGTCTCCCTCTACAAAATGTCCCAAAAATCTTAGTGCAGATTTAAGCTATTAAAGCTTATATCTCCATTAAGGCATTTGGGACACCCTGTATTAGAATGGAAACTCCTTGAGGACAGGGACTAGATGGCCTCATTTTTGTATTTGTATCCCTGGTGCTTAGCACAATGACTGGCACATGATAGATACTTAATAAATGCTTCCTCCCACCCCATTCATTAAATCAATGGCTCATTCAGAATAATGTTAAAGAAACAATATTATATCATGGAACTGGAAAAAAAAGAGACTGAAGCTTTAGGGCCTGGACTCTGTGTGCTTGAGAGGCTGTGAGCCTTAGAGTTAAGGATTTTACTGATCCTACAGTATAGATTTTGTTTCAAGTCCTAAAGTGCATAGCAATACCCTTGGTTAGGTTCTAAGTTAAGTTAGAGTCTAGAAATGGTGGAGATCACAACTGGGCAACAAATGCCATGCCCAGTGAGACACAATCAGCCAGTCAATACACATTTACTAAGGGCTTACTATGTACCAGGCACTATGCTAAGTACTTGGGATCCAAAAAGAGGCAAAAAAGCAGCTTACACTCTAATGGGGAAGACAAAATGCAAACAAATAAGTACAAACAAGCTATATAAAGGGTAAATAGGAAATGACATTGAAATAGGAAGACATTGAAATTAAGAGGCGTTCAGAAAGGCTTCCTGTAGAAGGTGGGGTACTTAAAGGAAGCCAGGGAAAACAATAAGTGGAGATAAGGAGGGAGAGCATTCCGGGTACGGGGGACAGATAGAGAAAATGCCCAGAGCTGAGGGACAGCATGTTTTGTTCATGGAACAACAAGGAAGCCAGTGTCACTTAATCAGAGTATGTGACAGGGAATAGGGCATAAGAAGATGGGAAAGGTAAGGAGAAGAGTCGGTTATGAAGAGTTTTGAATGTCAGGTATAAGATTTTGTATCCGATCCTGGAGGTGACTGGAAGCCACTGGGGTTTGTTGAGTAAGGAGGTGACATGGTTGGACTTGTGATTCAGGGAAATCACTTTGCCAGCTGAATGGGATGGACTGAAATGGTGAGAGACTTGAGGCAGGTAGATCCACCAGTAGGTTATTGCAATAGTACTGTCCTGAGGTGATAAGGGCCTATAGTAGAGGGATGACAATGTCAGAGGAGGGAAGGAGGAATATGTGGGAGATGTAGCAAAGGTGAAATTGACAGGCCTCAGAAACACAAGGGATAGTGGGGAATCAAGGATGATACCTAGATTCTGAGCCTGGGGGCCAAGAGGATGGTATTGCCTTCTATGGTAATAGGAAAAGTAGTAGGAGGAGTTTGGGGGAGAGATAATGAATTTAGTTTTGGACATGTTGAGTTTAAGATGTCTACTGGAAATTTAGTTCAAGACATCTGAAAAGCCGTTGGAGATGTGAAACTGGAGGTCAGAAGAGAAGTGGAGGTAGGATAAATTGCATTTGAGAATCATCAGCATAGAGATGGTAAGTACATCCATGGGAGCTAATGAGATCACCAAGTAGAGAGAGAGAAGAGAAGAGAACCCAGGACAGAAGCCTCTAGGATGCCTACAGTTACAAGGTGTGATCTGGATGAAGATCCAGCAAAAGAGACAGAGGAGGATTGTTTAGATAGGTAGAAGGAGAACCAGGAGAGAATGGTGCCCTGAAAACCTAGAGAGAAAAGAACATCAGGGACCAGAAGATGATCAACTGTATCAAAGGCTGCAGAGAAATCAAAGAGAATGAGATAAGAAAAGGTCATTGAATCTGGCAACTAAGAGATCATTGGTAACTCTGGAAAGAGCAGCGTCAGTGCTATAAGGTTAGGAGCCAGATTTTAAGAGGTTAAAGAAAGAATGGGAGGAGAGAAAATGGAGGAACTATTGTAGATGGCCTGTTCAAGGACCTTCGTCACAAAAGGCCCAGGGAATTCTGTGGACAGACACCAGGTGTCTAGTAGGGGGCATTACCAAGGGATCCTAGCAGAGTGATGTGCTAAATGGAGAGTAGTGCAAGGACATTACAAGAAGAGAAAAGTGTCCCTGCAGTCCTGAAGTGTCAGTTGACTTGGCTATATGTGCTCCCCGGGTGTGTGTGCTTCTCTATGACTGTATTCTATGAATGAGTTCAATATTCCCACTGATGTTGTGTGTATTTGTGAGGGATTATACCCCGGTTTTGGAGAGTAAATGCTTTATTATTACTGCTCATGCCATGCCATTTCAGTAAATGCATTTGCTTTAAGTTAATTGTGCCAATTGACTGTTGAAGATAAACTCATTCAAAGCGGTTGATAAACTGTAATTTTAGTTGATCTGCTGAAAACCTTGAATCTGAGCCAATTGTCCCTCAAGCGCCCATTCTGTGAATGCAAGTTGCAGGGATAGACTTTGGGTGCACATGAGAGCTGCCTGCAAGTAGGTCAAGGGCTGTCATGCGGAAGAAGGATCGTATTAATTCTGTTTCACCCACATGAACAAAACCAGGTTCAGTGAATGAAAGTTACAGGGATGCAGATTTAAGCTTGATGTAAAACTTGCCAAAAATATGAGCTATCCAAGAGTGGAGTGGGCTGCCTCTGAAAAGAATGTTTTCCTCCCTCACTGGAGGTCTTCAGCTAGAGGCTGGATAACCACTTTCTGGATACATTGTACAGATTTCTGTTCAGGTGTGGGTTCAACCAAATACCTCTGGGTTCCTTTGAATATCTGAGATTCCACGAAATGACCAGGAAAGGCCATTTAGTGTTATGTACTCTCTTTTTTAATGGAAAGATTATGTGGATTTTTATATCATATGAATAGACTTAGATGTGCTTGAACATAATTTTGATACTTGGGCAAACCGCACTGATTGCTCCTGATTTGTTGAGGATTTTTATTCCTGTATTAGGAGTTTTTATTATCATTCATTATTCAACTAAAGCCAGTCCCTCCAAAGTTACCAACTGTTTTTTAATTGCCCACTCTAATTGCCTTTTCTCAATCCACTTGACTTTCTATAGCCTTTAGCAGTATAAATCACCTTCTTCTCCTTGATACACTCTTCTCTATAAATTTTCACGATACTGCTCTCTCCCTCCTGGTTTTTCTCCTCCCTTTCTGACCACTCCTTTTTAGTCTCTTTTGCTGAATCTTCACTCAGGTCATGCTGGTTAGCTATGGGTGTCCCACTATCCCAAGCCTTCTTCATCTATACTATTTCTTTTGGTATCCTATCCTGAGCCCTCTTCTCCATATGTACTATTTCTCTTGGAAACCACGTCAGCTAGCCTGATTTCAATGATTATTTCTATGCAGATAATTCTTAGATTGATTTGTCCAATACTAACCTCTCTATTGACCACTGGACGCATATCTCCAACTGCCTATGGGACAGTTTAAATGGGATATCTTGTAGATGCCTTAAACTCAACATTCCCCAAACAAACTCACTATCTTTACCCCTAAATCCTCTTCACTGTTATTGTTGAGAGTACCATCATCTTCCAGGTTTGTAACCTAGGTATCATTCTTGATCCCCAACTTTCTCTCAACCCCTCCCCCCCAATCCAATCAGTTACCAAGTGCTGTTTTTTTCTACTTTTATAACATTTTTCATTTATATCCTCTTCTTTTCTTTGATGCTGCCATGATATACCCTGTAGAAGTCTTATCAGCTTATGTCTGGACTATTGGAATGGCTTGCTGGTTGATCTCTTTGTCTTGAGTCTGTAACCATTCCAATCCAAAACTGATCCTCCTAAAACACAGTTCTAATCATGTCCTTCCCTTGATTCATCTGCTTCCTGATCCAATAAACTTCAGCAGCTCCTTATTATTTCTAGGATCAAATGTAAAATCCTCTGTTTGGCTTTTAAAACCCTTCATCACCTGGTCCCCTCCCACCTTTCCAGTCTTCTTATACTTTACTCCCCTTCATACCCTCTGTGACCTAGTGATAATTGCATCTTTGATGTCCCTCACACAAGACATTCCTGCTCCTGGCTGCCTGGAATTCTCTTCTCCATCTCAGCCTCCTCCCTTCTCTGACTTCTTTTGTGTCTCAGCTGAACTCCCCCCATCTTCTGCAAAAAAGCCTTTCCTGTATCTCCCTTAATGCTAGTGCCTTCCTTGAGGTAACTCTCAATTTATCATATATGTATACATACACAAATACGTAGCCATGAGCAGATATGACTATACACATACATGCACCTCTGTGTATATATATATATATATGTACACGTGCATATGTGTGTTTGTATATACATGGTGTATATATATGTATATACACATACATACATATACACAATACACATACACACACACACGCACTTTAAACTTTACTTGTGCTTAGAGTTTGTATGTCTCCCCCATCGGATTATGAGCTTTTTGAAAGCAGAGACTGTTTTCTTCTCCCTTTCTTGGTCTCACTAGCACCGATCACAACGCCTAGCACAAAACAGGCACTTAGGAATGCTCGTTGACTTGAATTCACTTACTGAGCATTTTCTTAAGCAGGCTGCCAGTACTTCCGGGCCCAGGTGTAGGGTAAAGTCAAGCACACAGTCAATGCCTCTTTAAATGACTTTATTCTCCTGACTGGTGCAATGTTTGAATAGCAGAGCTTCCTTCTAACGTTATGGGCTTTTCTCTCCCCCTCCTCCTTTCCTCTTCTCCCCCTCCCCCGCCCCTGTTACAGCCATAGTATAATGGACAGAGTGCTGACCTTGGAATCAGGAAGACATGGGCTCAAGTCCTGTTTATAGCACATACTAGCTTTTGTGACCCTGGGCAAGGGACTTGGTCACTTACTGCCCCCAAGCAATTCTAAGACTATAATCTGCTAAGGTTGTGCAGCTTTGTACTGATAAAGGGAGTTTCCTCCATGGGAAGATTTCTAAATCCGTTAAATCGCAGGTCTAGCCTCATCTGTGGGAGACAAATGCATCCTTATTTGCTTTGGAGAGAAGATCCGGGCAGCTTCTTCTTTTTACATTTACTGCCAAAAGCTCTGGTCCCTGTCCACTGTTTTCTGATTTGCAGATGAGAGAGAGAAAGACGAGAGCTGAGAGTTATCTCACAACTCATGTAAATTGGGTGCCAGGAAGGTTATTGAAAAGGGAAGATGCTGTCATTTGTCTGGCGGGGCACCAGGGAGATTGACAACCCCACATTTAACCTTGTTATTTTCTGTCCTGTCCCTCTCCCCTCATTGCTCATTGCCACACACGCTCCCCCTCCCCCTTCTCCTCCTCCCTATCTGTCTTCCCTTCCCTCCCTCCCTCTGGAGGCTCTAGCTTTGCTAAAGTGAAATCCCCATCATTCCCAAGAGAGCTGCAGTATAGGATGCAGTATGTCTGTATTACCTTTGTGGTCAGGATCAGGCAAGGTCTTGAAAATTCCACATTTCTGAGGCTGGATTTTGCACAAAAGCAGATTAAAAACTAACACCTGGGACTTTCAATAAGGACAGTTCCTTTGTTTAGGGGTTAACTCTTTTCAGGTGTCATTGGACCAGTATTAAGAGAGAGCAAGATCTAATGGAAGGAACCCTGGACTTGGAGTCATTACATTTGGGTTTGAATTTTAGCTCTGCCTATTAGTGTGTGACCATGTTCTGTCAGGTAACCTGTCCTCATTTCTGTAAAAATGTATTAAACATCTATTATTATCTGCCCATGCAAGGCTATGGGGACCCAAAGACCAAAACAAAACAAAAATAAGGAGAGATGATACTGCCTATAAAAAGTTTATATTATTTTTCTCTGGAAGGTTCAGCACATTCGCAGATAAATAAACACAAAGGGGGCAGGTAGGTGATACAGTGGACAGAGCACCAGTCCCAGAGTCAAGAAGACCTGGATTCAAATCCAGCCTCAAATACTTGTTAGCTGTGTGACCCTGGATAAGTCACTTAATGCCCATTGCATCCCCCCAAAAATAATAAATTAAAAAAATAAATAAACACAAAGTTCCCCATTGAGGGGAATCAGGGAAGGCTAAGTTGACATCTGATAAACCAGGAATTCCCAGAGGTTGGAGTAAGCAGGGAGCGCATCCCTGGCATGGGAGACACACAGTACAAAGGCATGGAGATATGGGAGATGGAGTGTGTTGTATGAGGAACATTAGGAAAGTCAGTTTGGTTGAACTGAAGGGTATGTGAAGTGGAGTAATATATAGAAGACTGGAAAAATAGGAAGAGGCTGGATTTTAAAGATTTAAATACTAAAAAGAACAATTTCATATTCAATCCTAGAAGAAATAGTGACTAAAACCTGCTGAGTAAAGAGGTAACATGGTCAGATGTGCATTTTGGGATATGTAATTTAACAGTTGATGGATTGGACTGGGAAGAGACTTGATGAAAGGAGATTAATTAAGAGGTCAGTGAAATAGTCTAGAAAAGAGATGATGGGCAGTGTCTGTGTGAATAGAGGGAATGAAAGAGATGTCTTTTTCATTCTAGCCAGGAGTCCTTGACCTTGGGTCTGTGAACTTTTAAAAAATATTTTAATAATTATAATTGTTTTCTTTTGTAATATTAGATATTTTATCTTATGTGTTTAAAATATTTTCCTAAGAAAGGATCCATAGGCTTCATCAGACTGCCAAATGGGTCTTTGACACCAGTTGACCTGAAAACTTGGTTAAAGAAAGGCAACAGGCTAATGCATACATTTTATGATTTAATTAATTAATCAATTCCCTATTAAAGACAATGGTAACATAATGCATTATGGAGCAAGAAATGTTCTGGCTACCCAGTGCAGAAATCTTCTGGCTTATATACATTTTGCCGTGAGAAAGGAACTCTCCTAGTTGAACAAATCATAAATTTAGTAAGACAAGACAATTAACAAAGTAATGTTGGTCAGGCCTTGGGATTCCAGCTGGGTAAGCATATGTCTCGGTGATAAGGAAAGAAACCCCACCACTAGTAAGTGGTAGGCTTCCTCCCTTAAACAGATAATTGACATAGGAAAGGGTAAACAATGTTCAATAGAAATTATGATCTAAGATGTCTATATTTTCTTTATCATTAATACGCCATAACATAGTATATGTCTATAGATCAAAGGAAAGTCCCATTATTCATAACATAGTATGTGTCTATAGATAATAAGATTCATCAAAGGAAAGTCTCATTATTCATCAAAGGAAAGTCTTATTATTCAAGATATAGTGTCTTAGGTTAAAGGTCTCCTTAAGGAGTGTGGAGTCGGCCTTGGCTGGCTTTTGCTGACATAGGAAGAGGCACTCTCTGAGTTTACTTCAGAGAGAACAAAGAGATTATTATAAAATTTTATATTAAACATTATCACACCCATTAAGAAGCCGTGCTCTACACCCTGGACAAATATCTGATAACACTCTAAGGCAGTCAGAAGTGTAGTGTTACCTGTTACAAACTCAGAAAACACCATGTTCTTCAGTGTGTGTCTTATACATAGCAGGTCCAAATGAAATATTTATTGAATGCAACTAAATTAATTTTGAACATTTTTCCTAGTGAAATTGATTCAGTTTCCCACTTACTCAGTTTTACCTTGGAGAATTCCCTGAGAAGAGTTTGGATAAATTAATCGGTGATAAATTTCATGATAGGATGGTTGAGTGCATTCATAGCTTTCTTAAGTAGATATTAAAGAAAGTCTATCTTTCCTGTACAGTTTTCCTCCATGTCACTCTTAGAGACAGAGACAGTAGTCTGGTCTGGACACATTCTTTTACCTTACTTATTTTAATACTATCTTTACTATATTTTCATGGGGAGGCTGAAAATGACCTCTGAGCTTTGTGGTTGTCCTTTGTCAGGTTCCTTAGATAGAATTTAGGAGGTTTCACAGTTTCTGTTGAACAATGGGTCAGAGAAACAGTGAGATTAGAGGAAAATGGGATCTTTACTGCACTAATAATTCAAATTCAATGAAAATTTCCAATTCAGCCTTTTCATCAAATAGTATATTCAGATACTCCCAGGATTAGGAAAAAATTCCTTTGAGGATGAAAGACAAGAAGCATTGTGACCTTTTAATGGCTTTCTGAAGAGAATGGAAAAACAGTAGATTGGTAGTTTATGGAGATGATTTTTCCCTGCCCAAGGGGTCTGGTGCTATAATGTATGGAAGGGTAGATAAATAGCCAATTAGGACTAATAGCATGTAAGCTCCTTGAGGGCAGGTATTGTTTTGCTTTTGTTTTCCTCTTCCCAGATCTTAGTATGTTGATCAGAACAAAGTAAACAATACATTTGTTAAATTGAATTGAATTGAGAATACTAATACTGCAACTTGAAACGAGCCCCTCCCTGCAGCCCACTAACCCAGCCCACAATCTGTTCAACATGATGTCTGTATCTCCCTTAATCTGTTTTCTTAATTGAGTCAGATCTCTGTAAGGTTAGTTTAATGATGCCATAATATTGGTGTCTCAGGCACTTCCCCATTCTTGGTTTTTCACCTTGAAATAACAATACCCTTCCAGTCTAAGGAATTACCATTTAATATCTGACTATTTAAAAAAAGATTAAGAGGAAACCTTGAGGGAACTTATGAATGATAATATTATGATAAACTCTTTTGGAAACCTCATGAAATTTGCAGAATGTTATATCAACAGAATCCTAGGAGGTCTTCAGGGATATTTTTATTGTTTCTCAACAATGTAGTATGTAGGGAAGATAATGTGGTCAAAGCATGCACTGTAATGAAAGAAAGTAATGATTCTACCATACAAGAACATTAGTAATTATTGATATCACCCATTGGAGAAAAGCTTAATATACTCTTTTCAGTACGTCAGAATTACCTATGCTTCTTTTTAAGGAGTCTCCTTTGAACAACGGCTAGACTTAAGCCTCACATAGTGTAATAATTTGAATCTTAGGGCTGTGAGACAATAGCACTGTACCTATTTATAGTTAAAGTTCATTCCTGAAAACACCATTTTGTTAACACGTAGATTCCTGTGGATTCAAGGACATAATGGACATCTCCAATGCTATTCACTTCACTCCCAGTTCCACTCACTGCCTGGACAGTTTCACCTCCCCATCAGCTGCCCTTCTGTCCCCCACCATTGTCCTCCTCACCCCATCCAAGATCCTGTGTTCTTTCTATTGTACATGCAACCCTCCATTCAATCTTTCTTTGTGATTCCAAGAACTGACAGGCAGTCTGATGTAGTAGGAAGAGCCCTAGACTTGAAATGAAGAGAAAACTGGGTTCTCATTGTGCCCTGACACTTTTTAGCTGTATAGCTATGAACAAGTCATTTAACTTCTTTATATTTCAGTTTTTGCAATGTAAAATGGGTACAATAACAATTGAAGTACTTTACAGGATTGTCGTGGGGCTCAAAAGACATAATGGATGTACAGTATTCTGAAATCAAAAAGGTGTTCATATATGTATGTATTTATATATCTAGTGTTTGTGTGTATGTAGACAGATATATGTCTATATGTATGTATATGCATATCCATACACGTGTGGTATCAACTATTATTATTGCTTTTCATTGTCATTGTTGTCATTACTGCATCGCAGTGCCTCAGGGTCCTCATTACAAACATCAATTATCTCCATGCTGGCAAATTTTGATGAGGCAAGCAATAATGATTTCTGATATGACATCAGACAAGATGTTTTAAATGTATTTAACAAATTACAGATGGTGTAGTCATTGGCCACTTGTTGTTATGAAAGACTTGACATGGTTTGTAAAATGAGGCACCCAGGTGGTGCAGTGGATAGAATACTAGTCCTGGATTCACAAAGACTAGGGTTCAAATCCCACCTCAGACACTTACTAGCTGTGTGACTTTGGGCAAATCATTTAGCCTCTCAGTTTCTTCAACTCTAAAATGGGCATAATAATAGCATCTGCCTCTCAGGGTGGCTGTGAGGATCAAATGACATAAGATCTGTAATATTCTTAATCCAGTGATTGTTAGTTCATGGAAGATAGTACATGAATATTCACTATTATTATATAGTTTTTATTCCTCACCTTCTTCATTATCATCAATCATCATCACTTGTCAAAAAGATGTCAGTCCTTACTGGTTTAAAAATATGATCCAGTTTACTTGGTCTATATTCTCTGGGATTTAGAATCCTAAATTTAGGGTTAGAAGGAATTTTTGAGGGCCTCCAGTTCATTCCTCCACCATTTTGCAGATGAGGAAACTGAGGCTCATAGAGATTAAAGTAATTTGCATTTGATTATACAACTAATAAGTTCTGAGGTGTGGTTTGAGCCCAGGGCATCCTGACTCTAAATTCCCTTCCCTATCTACCAAACAATACTGTCTCTCCATGAGAATTATGCTTAAAATTATGTTGTCAGAGAATAGCTGAATGCAAAGAAAAGATGAGTCAATTAATCCTATTTAATAATACAATCATAGAATCAAAGAATCTTAAGATTGAAACTTTAGAAGCCATATAGTCCAACCTCCCACTCAATAAATAAACGATCTCTGCCATCAGTCACTCAACAAACATTCGTTAATCACCTAGTATTTGCCAGGGACTGTGACATGTTGGGGCATGGGAAGATAAAAATATTTTGCCTTCAGGGTGTCAACCAAAAGTCACAATTCCACAAAAATATGACGACTCAAGAGGATGGGTCAAGTTGACTCCAGAGTCACAAGACCTTCTATTTGGGGAAACAATACATGAACATATGTAGAATGTATAAGGTACACTCGTGAGTAGTTCTCAGCCTCTGCTAGGAAGAACTTCCTCAGATCACATTGAGACCAAATTGATTTCTCTGTAACTTCCACGTCCATCCTAGCTCTGGCCTCTGGCACTATACGCAATAAGTACAATTCCTGTATTACACGAAATCATGAACTATTGCAATGCCCTATCCCCTTTACCTTCAGGACAGGCTCTTAAAATATCAAGATCGTTAGGGCTTGGAAGAGTAGATGTCTATCGATTGGCTCCCCCCTGCTCACCATCAATTTAAACTATTTTTTCCTTACTTCTGGAGCTCCACTGTGGACAAACGTATCTGCCAGACTCTCAAAATTATAAATATACTTGCCTATATGTCTTTGAACAAATTTCTTCCTTGAAAAGCAGGTGGGACAATGAATAAAATGCTAGGTCAGGAGTCAGGAAAACATGAATTCAAATCTGACCTTAGACACTTACTAGTTGTGCGACCCTGGTCAAGTCACTTAAACCTCTGTTTGCCTCAGGTTGCTCAGCTATAAAATGAGGACAATAGAAGCTACTTCTCAGGGTTGCTATGTGTATCAAATGAGATAATATTGGTAAAAAGTGCTTAGCAAGTGCCTGTCATATAGTAGGTGCTATATAGATTCTTATTCCCTTTGCCTCTTCTCACTGGACAACTGTTGTTGCCCGCCTCTCCTTCCAATCCAGATCTGTGGACTCCTTTAAGATCCAATACAAAGGCTCAGTGTGTGCCTACCTGTAATCCTTGATACCTGGAGAGGTTGAGTCTGATAAATTGTTTGAGCTTGGGGGTTCCCAGTTGAAGTGGGCTAAAGCCAATATATAACATGTAAATAATATATAAAGTCAATATGAAGCCTTGAGTTTGGCAATAATAATATGAGCTCCTGGAGCCTAAGGAAGGGTGAAATATCCAGGTTGGAAATGTAGAATGACAAAGCTTCTGTGTCTGTCAGCAATGGGGTCAGGTTTATGGATCACCGCTGAAGTACAGAATTCACTTTCAGTTTGGGAAAGGGGCAGACACTGTCCCTGGAGGGAAGAGAAAAGCTTGGACAAACCAGGAGGCCACTGCAGGGGACTTCTTTCCCCGTGAGGGTTATCTGTGAGCTTCCTACTTCATCTGTTACTATTTCAATTGTTCTTAATAATGAGTGTTAAGATTGGTTGTTTTATTTGTATTTGGCATCTAAGGAGTCTGATTACTGTATTAGAGGGAGGAATGGTAACCTCAGCAAATTAATGCTTTTGGGAAGGGAGAAGAAAGAGGGCTTGACTCTACCCTCTCCCCCAAACCTTCAAATTATAATGCCACATCCAGGATTTCCAATCTTTTTTGTCTGCACACCCTCTATTCAGTATGAAAGAGATGTGATATTATGGTCAGGGAGTTGAACTGGAGTCAAGAAGACCTGGGTTCCAATCTTACCTGATAAGCTCTGTGACTCTAAGAAAGAAACCTCTTTGGGCCTCAGTTTCCTCATTTGTAAACTAAGAAGGTTGGGTCTTTTCCAGATCTCTAAATTCTAGAATTTACCATATATATGCATATAAGAAATAAAATGGTTTCATTTTTCATAAAACTTTCTTCAGTTCAGACTTTTTTTTTTAACTTAACATCACATCTTTTAGACTATTTTACTAGAATAGTATGGTTATTGACCCAATAATTCCCACAACTTCTCGATAAAATTCTTATACTCCTCTAGGGATATCTATGAACCTCTGATTGGGAATCCTTTATCTATTCCAACTCTTATTTTCCAGAGGAAGGAAACTGAGGCTCCAGGGAGTTCTTATCACTGATCTAAGGTCACAGAAGAAGACTTGTTTTAACTTTTATGGAAATTGAGGCTGAGCTGAGATGTAGTTGGAATGAGCCTGAATTTCACAGACTCACCAACTGTTGGAATTAGAAGGAACTTTAAAAAGCTTCTTGTCCAGCCTCCTCATTTTAAAGAGCCTTAGAGCTGGTGTTATAGCATGGACCAGAACCCAGATTTCTTAAGTCCTCTTTAAGCTGGGTTGTTAAAATTTGGCCTTCCCCAGGGGCACCAATCTTTTCAGAGGAGTAACTAAGGAGAGAGTAAGGGACCTTCAGCCCTTACCTGTGTGCCCTTGATCCAAGCTCCCCTTCTAGTTGGCAGGAAAGTTTGAAAAGCAAAGAAGAACATAACTTAAGAAAGAGAAGGACCCCAGGAGAGGGGATAGCACAGTGGATAGGGGACTGTCCTTGGATTCAGAAGGACCTGTGTTAAAATCCCCATCATTGTGAGATTCTAGAAAAGCCTTAATTTTTCTGTGCTTCAGTTTCTTCATCTGTAAAATGTAATCAATGACTGCTAAGGCCCCTTCTACCTCCAAATCTGTGATCCTTTGGTTGAAGGCCTAGATGGGTCTTCGGTCTGGCTCCATCTGAAGTCCTCCTCCTTGCTTTTTCTCTTCTCATATACCACCCCTTCCACTTCCATCCCCCATGAGATGGTAAATATCCTTGGGCTTAGGGAAGCCCTTCCTCCTTCCTATTCATCTAGGTCATATCCTTTAATTTTCTGGGGTCCTGAAGAGACCTTTTTCAACTATTTTTACTCTCCTCTTACTCCACATTGGGGGCTCTGTGCTTTGGAAAAGTTTGACCCTGTATTCTTTGCCCCACAAAAGTAGGGCCTCATTTAAAGGGTGAGTTGTAGGAAAGGTAAAAGGACTACTCTGTAGTCTGCCACTGGTCCCCTTCTCAAATGTGCCTCCCTGTTTCCCCAAGCAGAAAATGTAAGATAGATCATGCAGGATCACTGTTGTGGGTGCTTAGGTCTGATTCAATGGAACAAAGCCAAGGCTGAGTCTCATTCCCTATTTGTGGGCTGGGCCACAGCTGGTCTCCAACCAGCTGAGCCTTTTCTGATCCCACAAGGCATGCAGATAGTTGACCTGCTCTTTCAACTGGAGAGGGATTCCACTCTTCACCTGTTCCCATTATCTGAGCACCAACCCCATCCCACTAGAGTTCCATACCTCAACTGTGTTTCTGTCTTCTTTCAAATGCTATCAGAGCTGCCTTGAGTTCTCTGTTCTTGGACAAACTGTTGGCCCACCCTGTTCATGGCTCTGATGACTGCCATGGTGGGAGCTGACCTGCTAAAAAAAATCGAGTCAGTAGATGAAGAGCTGATTTGGGAAATTGTGGGAGTTGTCAGTGGAGCAGGGGCTGCACCAGCAATAGTGGGGGTGTGTGTGTGAGTAGGTTCATAGAGGAAATGAGGCAAGTAATATGGGAGACACTGCCTGAAATAGACCTGGGAGTGAAAAATGACTGAAAGGTAGGAATAATCCTAATTCACTGTAACATTGGGGATAATAATAAAAATATAATAACTAGCATTTAAGTAGCACTATGTGCCAGACACTACACTAAGTGGTTTACAATACTATCTCACGACAACCCTGAGAAGTAGGTACTGTTATGACCCTCATTTTACAGTGGAAGAAACTGAGACAAACAGACAAGGTGACTTCCCCAGAATCGCACAGTCAGTAAGAGTCGGAGTCAGGATATAAACTCAGGTCTATCCTACCTCTAGGCCTGGTGTTGTACCCACTGCATTCTATCCATTGCACTACCAACCTGACCAAAAAATAAATGAAGAAACTCATCGGAGAAGGGAGATATTTTTATTACTTTTTTCTGTTTTGTTCCAGTCATTAACAAACCTCTACTTTATTAATTGCTTGCTTATTTCATAGGCCTTATGGTTTGAGTGAGGGCTGTTAGAATGACAGTCAAATTCAGATATTTCCAGGAGCTGAACTCTGGGTTGGAGCTGAGCCATTTATTAAGTGACTGAGTTATTACTGAAAGGCTTGAAGCCAGTCTATATGAGCTCAAAGTTGAGATCACAGGATCACAGGTGTAGAGCTGATAGTGACCAATTGAATCCTACCTTCTCATTTTTACAGATGATGGAACTGAAACATATTTATCCAAAGTCATACTGTTAGTAAATATTCATGGCTGGGTTTGAACACAAACCTCCTTGACTCTGAGTCCATTATACTACCTTCTCCCACCCATCCTAAGCTATAAGTTTGAAAAACTACCCCATGACCAATGGAAATGTAGGGTGAATTATGGTAACCTTGGAAAAACGTCTATAGAACAAGTTGATTTTTCTCCACCAAGTGCCATTATTCCCACCTCAATCCCTATATTTATCATTTATTTTGTTTTATTTTATTTTGCATATTTATCATTTATGCATAAATTTATCATTTATTACATTTATCATTATTTCCTCATTTCAGTTATCTCCAGGACAGCTTTGCTATGCAAGTCAATAGGATCCAGGCCACTAAGTGGGGAGGCAAAGGAGGTATTAGAGAACAGAAGTATGAGAATTTCGTTGTGTCTGGAAGATAGAGCTCTACCATAAACTATGATGAAATGAACTCTTGATAGCTCAGAATGTGACCTTTATAGTAGACAACCCTGAGTGATTTCTAGCCAGAGCTTTCTGGGTTTGATTTAAGAGCTTGTCTTGAAGCTAGAGAGACTAGTGCATTTCAGAAACCCAGGATTTTGCTGCTCATTTCTGATAGATAACAAATCTGACCTTTCCGGAGGAGCAAGGCAAAATAAAAGGCAGTAAAAGCTCAATGGGAGTGACCACTTGTCCCTTTTGGAAGTCAAGGGTTGACTTTGGAGGGTGTGGCTATGCTGTGCTAGGGTTTTGGGGGTCTCTCTGCCTTATAATTGAAGGATTTACCATGAAGCAGTGGAAAGAGCCCTTGATGTGGAGTCAGAGGAACCGAGTTTGAGTTCCAGCTCTGTGGCTTACTGCAGGTGGACTTTGGGCAAATCGTTGCACTTCTCTGGGACCCAGTATTTTCCAAGGATCCCTCGCAACTCTAAAGCCATGATTCTATGGAGTTATAAGTAAATAAATCTCCATAGCTATTTATAAAAACCTTCTGCTTCCTCTCTGCGTAGCCAGAGGTGGCTTTATGAGATGAGAGGCACTTGAGTTCAAATCTAGGCTTAGATACTTCCAGCTGTGTGACCATGGATAAGTTGTTTAACCTCTTTCTGTTTCAGTTTCCTCATCTATAAAAGAGGAATAAAAATAGTACCTACCTCCTAAGGTTGTTGTGGTGATAAAATGAGATTATACTTGTAAAGTGCTTTGTAAACTACATAGTACTATGTAAGTGCTAGCTGTCATTATTATTATAATAATGTAGTAATAATTTTTAAATTATATATAATATGCAAAAGATAAACTTTTATAGTATTATTGGTAACAATAATACTTATTTATTAGCTATATATAACTATATTAATTATATTATAACTATAAATATATTAAATTAGATATATAAATATATAATAAATAATGCTTATTTATTAACTATACATAAATATATTAACTATTATAAATATAATATATTTATTTTAATTATTGCTGCTATCATAATAATGATAGCTAGCACTTATACAATACTGTATACTTTACAAAGCACTTTGCAAATATCTCATTTTATCACAACAACCCTCGGAGTTAGATACTATTTATTATTATTATTATTCTGAGAAAGATATGCATCGACCATATGGGACTATATAAGTGCTAGCTATCGTTATTGTTGTTTATGATGTTATGGTTATTTAGCCATACTTGGTATTATTATTACCATGGAGAAGACCCGCATGGTATCCGAATGCTCTAAGGCCCTAGTGGGCTTCCTCTTTGGCCTCATGGCCAATTTGCCCTGGTGCTTTGTCTATTCTCTTTGGAATTCCAAAGCCAGCCTTTCACATTGTCTCCCTATAGTCAATATCTGTGTCTTGTTCTTTCTTTAGGCTACTCCCACCACGTAAACCAAGCAGCAGCTCTAGCTGGAAGCAGTGAATAGGACCTAGTTTCAGAACAAGAGGGCAAGTGGACAACAGGGCTTTTTTCCATCATAGTACATATAATCCAAAGCCCTGTTTATGATTAGGTGGCTTTCCCATTCCTCCCTCAAATAATTTAATATATTGACTTCAAGCATTAAAGTCCTTGTTGGGATAATCACAGGGCAAATAGAATTATCCCAGCAATTTAAGGGTCTACTCCTGACTTGCCAAGATAAGAGACTAATATTTCCTTTCTCTAAAATGAGGGGGTTGGACCGCCTGACTTTTGAGGTCTCTTCCAACACTAAGATTCAATGATTTTAGTCCAATTTGCTCCTTACTAAACTTTTACTATGTGTGTTTGGGGAAGGCGGGGAGACACAGAGTTTCACATAAAGTTAGCCTGCCACAAAGGGTCATGCAATTAAGAAATCTTCATTAATGGTGGGCAGACCTTTCTAGCAAGTTCTATTTTACCTTAATTACAGTAATAATAACAAAGTCAATGAACTTCCCACTTTCAGATAAGTGCCTTAACATGTTTTATTCAGAAGCTGAGCTATTCCAACAAGGCTGTGTACAGCATATTCTGCCTAGGAATTGTATCTTTCAATTAGATCTTGCAATTTTGAAGTTAGAAAAGGTGATAGCTAGGGATGAAAATGGCAGGTGTTATTAACCCAATAAATACTGACATGGAGAGCTTTTAAAAATGTGTTTGTTATTTTGTCTCTGGAATTAGTGTTTGGGGGCCACAATTCCCATTACAAACAGACCTATTAGTGAGGGACTAAGGTATATGTTTATTGCTGTCTGACTTTCATCTGTTTAGGTCCTTCTCTCACTGGCATATAAATAAGTACCTATAGGTGTGGAAAGACAACTTTATCTTTGTATTTTTACACACACACACACACACACACACACACACACACACTCACATACACTTTGGGGCCCTATTTAACCTTCCCTATAACCTACATATCTACATCCACAGTCCTCTCCACTTCAACCCATATATCTCTTACTAACCCATCCCCCATTACTCTAAGCATGAACACCATACCCTTATATAAATGAGCCCGAATCTTGAAGTCAGATAATCTGATTTTGAAATTCCAACTCTGTTAATTACTTACTACATGACATAACAAGATAATAATAATATCAATGAGAAGAAGCAGCATGATGTAATGCATAGAGAGCTGGTCTCTAAGCTTGGAAGGCCTGGGTTCAAATTCTATCTCTGGAACATATTGGCTGTGTGATTCTGAGCAAATAATTTAACCTCTTACGGTGTTCTAGGTCAGTGGTGTTAAACTCGAATAGAAACCAATCTCTGCTGGTAGCATATTGACTTAGAAAACCACAAATTAACATTACCTATGTTGTGTTGTATTTTTATTTATTTTATGAAACACTTCCTAATTGCATTTTAATCTGGTTCCACCAGTACTTGGATGGTCAGGTGAGTTTGACACCTCTGCTCTAGTTGACTAAGGCTATAAATAGGTAAGAAGGTACTGACTTAAAATGGTAGAGAAATTTTTCTCATGTGGGAGTTCTCTATACCAATGAAATACCAGATCTAGTCTCTGTCTCTAATAATAAAAAAGCCTATCTCACAGTGTAACAGTAAGGACCCCAACATATACAAGAGGGTCTGCTGTACAGGTTCTTGAATCTTTTCTAAAAGGAAAGCAACTTTTGAGGGGTCAACAATCACTTAAATCAAACACATATATCATTCACTTAGTTCAGGGGAAAAATCAGTACCCTGAACTTCAGAGAAAATACAAATAGAGAAATAAAGTTCAACCAACAGACGGGGCTTCCAACTGTCTGACTGTAAGCAATGTATGCATCACAAATCAATAGACAGATCCAACTCTGATCATACAGACATAGTTACCAGAGAGAGAAGCACAAACATCTGGGTTGTCAAAACCAGGGACCTCCTCAGTGGCTGCCCAGAGTCTCATCCGGTCACACAAACATTTCCAATGAGGTAAGTCCCAAAGTAAAGCCTCACCTCAGAGTATTTATACACTTTTCAGAGCCAGAGGACATCACAGCCCTTGAGAACTAGTGCCTCATTAGAAATTAGCAAAAGGTGTGGGCTTCCTCTAATCAAACTTTCCTTAATGGGCAGGCCTATCAATGGGTGAGGAAGATCTTTAACTCTCTAATTAACATTACACACAGAGATGTTATAAGAACCAAATGAGATAATTTATGTGAATACATTTTGTAAATTATAAAGCTCTACATGAATGTAAGCATGCCTCCGGATTGATCTTCACTGGACAAATGGTAGGAAGGAAACATCTGTTTCTAATACCAATACCAAAGAACCAAGAAGAATTGTACATACTGTTCCTTTCCTTTCCTTTCCTTTCCTTTCCTTTCCTTTCCTTTCCTTTCCTTTCCTTTCCTTTCCTTTCCTTTCCTTTCTTTTCCTTTCCTTTCCTTTCCTTTCCTTTCCTTTCCTTTCCTTTCCTTTCCTTTCCTTTCCTTTCCTTTCCTTTCCTTTCCTTTCCTTTCCTTTCCTTTCCTTCCTTCCCTTCCCTTCCCCTTCCCTTCCCTTCCTTTCCTCCCCTCTTTCTTTCTTTCCCTCCTTTCTTTCTTTCTTTCTTTCCTCCTTTCTTTCTCCTTTCTTTCTTTTCTTTCTTTTCTTTCTTTCTTTCTTTCTTTCTTTTCTTTCTTTTCTTTCTTCCTTCTTTCCTTCTTTCTTTCCTTCTTTCTTTCCTTCTTTCTTTCTTTCCTTCTTTCTTTCCTTCTTTCTTTCCTTCTTTCTTTCCTTCTTTCTTTCCTTCTTTCTTCTTTCTTTCTTCTTTCTTTCTTTCTTTCTTTCTTTCTTTCTTTCCTTTCTTTCTCTTTCTTTCTTTCTTTCTTTCTTTCTTTCTTTCTTTCTGTCTTTCTTTCTTTCTTTCTTTCGTTTCTTTCTTTCTTTCTTTCTTTCTTTCTTTCTTCTTTCTTTCTTTCTTTCTTTCTTTCTTCTTCCTTTTTCTGAGCGTCCAAGACCATGGAGATAGCTGAAATTGATTTATCTTTGGTGGATAATTTATATTTGGGAAAGATTTGTTCATTGGGAAAAAATGTCTAGTCTGCCATCTTATTCTTCATGTGACCAAGAAGTCCCCTAATGGTATAGTCAATGATCAATAAATCTGAAGCACAATCAGGTAACTAGCTGGAATGCATGACAGTGCAGCAACTGCCTTAACAGAGATCTATCAAGACGAAGCATGAAAAATAGAAGAAAGGAAATATCTGGTGATAGAATTATGGATGAACAAAGATTCTGTGCTGGTAAATCACCCTAGTTTGGGGATGTTTATCCTAGAGTCCATGGGGTCCATGGATGGTTTGCCTGGAGTATGTAAACTTGAATAGAGAAAAAATGACATTTAATTTTCACTAACTTCAAACTGAAATTTGGCATTTCCTTCAATTATCAGTGTAATCATCACAACATTATTCTGAGAAAGGCTTCACAAGGGGTCACAAGACTGCCAAAGGGGTCTATGACACAAAAAAGGCTAGGAACCCCTGCCCTAGATGGATGCACATTTCTTAATACCACTCTTCTTAATGTCCCATCCTGACTTTTGGCCCACAGAAAGCTTGTAGCAAAAGGGAAAAAAATAAAGTGAAATGGGAATGGTGGTTGCACCATAGTAGTACAGGATTTTAGATTTACCCAGGAAATATCATTCATAGAATATGAATTGTAGAGACCTGAGAGGACATTGAGTTCAATATCCTTAAATAAGAGTCTGTTGTGCAATACAGCCAACAAATGGCTATGAAATCTTTGCTTGCCAACATCCAGAAGAGAACTTATTTCTTCCAGAATTAGCCATTCCAGTTCTGGATGGATCTTCTTGTTAGGAAATTATTCCTAACTTTGAGTTAGTATCCAGGATGTTAAAAAGTTTACTGTCTTCTCCCTGTTTAACACACAGGGTGCTTATGAACTGAGAAATATATAATCATTGGGTGCAGATACAAGTATCACCAGAGAATAATGTTTGTTAGTTATACTTCCCTTATTTCCCTTTTAATAACAGGTGCCTCTTGGTATTTCTCTGCTGTGTATACTAACCTAATTAAATAAAAGAAGAAAAAAATTCTGGGAAATGTCTCATACTAATGAGCTAGGAACATATTAGTGTGACAGAGCATTCTGACATTCTCACTAAGAAGTTTTCTGAAAGTTTAATGTTCAGCTCCCAATTTTATTCATTATGAGGACTGTCTGTGCTGAAGTTACCTGATGTGGCAAAATAATTTTATTTCTCCCCGTCCCCTCCCCCCCAGCCACTTTCCTTTGTTTTCTCTTTTTAAAAAATATATTTTTTTCTTTTTGATGATTCTGAACTTAATGGACACCAATAAACATGAACATTTCCATACAAAGAAGACAATGTATTTATCTGCTTTTTTTCTTCTTTTACTCACTGTTTTTTGTCCTTCCTGTTGTCTTGACTCCTGTGTGAATTTTATTTAAACTAGGCAGAGCTGCACAAGATCATTAGTGTCACTTTCTTTTCCAGAGCCATTCAAGTCCAGTGGCAAGAGAAAAGTCAGGACAACTGGTGATGGCCTGGGATGCAGTGGGTGATTTTGGCATGTTGCGTGTCTGACCAGTTCAAAGCATTCCATCATGCCAACACCTTCATGGCCATTGGAACACATTGTTCTCATCTGCCCATTCCACCAGGGAAAATCTTCACATGCTTGCCTCCCCTACCCCCCAACGCATCTTTGGGTTTGAGATCCATTAGTTACACTCAATCTGGTTTAGCCTGTCTGCTGAGACAGTTTTACCAGAGTGTGGCTGCTGTGAATGCTACTGCTTCTTGGAGTCACACCTGAGAGTTGAGTGCTAGGTGGGCATCAAAGACAGATGAGCAGCCCTTACACCAGAGGTGCTAGTTCTCTTTGAAGACTTCATAGGATTATGGCCCCACTCCATTCAATCACTAGGGCTCCCGGATACTGTCTGAGAAAGTTCTGCTCAGCAGAGAAGATGGTCACAAGTTGAGGGTCACAGAGAGGCATAAGTAGAAGACTACATTTTGAGACAAAGCCTTTGATTTGCATGGTTTTCTGAATTCAACAAAAGGAAGGAAGCTGATTGCCAGATGCTAGTACCAGGTCAGGATTTAACAGTTGAAATGTAAAATTTGACAAATACTACCTAAGTATTTACAATGGCAAGGCACTGCCATAGACGATGGACAGACCATGGCCAACGGGAGAACTGAACCATTTTCCTAAGAGCTAGGAAGAGCTTACAAAGATGGGCTTTCTGCCATGATGGATCTATCTTTTAGTCTCCTGATTACTCAGTTTGAATATTTCCATGGTCCTTGACCCTAAACTTTACTAACTCTACTGGGAATGTCTGGTTGAATTTGAGTGGTCATTTTAACTTAACTCTACTCAATAGAAGAGTTTAGGTTTAATGTAAAAAATTGTCATATCCCACCAGTAGAGATGTTGGAGAATTTAGGGTTAGCTGACAGCCACAGAGGCTGAAATTTGTCAGGTGAGCAAGTAATAAGTAGGGACTCCAGATATATTGCTGGTATTTAATTCAGAAGATGTCAATGGTGAAATATTGCCAGGAACAGATGCTGAGAATGCCAAGCTAAAGGAGTGCAGAATGGATATCAAAGGTACTGAAGCTGGGTTGAAGATATCAGGAGAATGAAGAGCACAGAAAATTAGACAAGATATGCAGAAAGTATGCAGGCTGTCTGGCAGTGATATAGGCCTTTGCACAACTCTATTTCCATGGATGGATGGCCTGTATTGACCATGTCTCTTCTTAAAGGGACTGACTTATTAGATAATGTGAACTGTCTAAAAATAGTGTTAACCTCAGTAGATACTAGAAGAGAATTTGCAGAGAAGGGCTAAGGTAAAGATTCATTATCTCTCACCTGTGGCTCCAAGAAGCTGTCTTGGCAGATGGTTTAAACTCGGTTGAGGGTAACTGATAGGTCTCAAATCTTTTGGTGAGTTAGGGTGATGACTGCCCTAAGCATGTGAAGACTTTCCCTGGTAGAATGGGCAGATGAGAAGAATTTGTTCCAATGGCCATGAAGGAAGCTTAAGAAGTGCTGTAGAGTGCTTAGCACTTGGTCAGACAGCGAAGACACAAGACCACCACTGCATCCCTGGCCATTGCCACTCATCTGGACTCTTGTCTTGCCAGTGGACTTTGATATCCCTAAAGACAGAGTGAGCTTGTCAATTCTGGCAACTCTGCCTTACTTAACTTCAATTCATCCATAAGTCAATCAGCAGTGATGTCATTGGTCCTCTTTGAAAACAAAGGAGGAACCATCAAAGTATATTTAGGCCATGAACTGACCCCAACCTCTCACTCTCTCATCCCAGAAATGAAATAGGCAATTCTGTCCATCCTTGTTCTAGTCACTAAAAAACAACTGTGTTACTTTTTGGGCATGGTTGGATTTTGTCGAATCTGGATCCCCAATTTTGGTATTATTGCAAAGCCCCTGTATGACTCTACTAAGGGCCCTAACTTGCTCCCTCTAGAATAGGGACCTGACCAGACTAAGGCCTTTAAGACTATGAAGGCCAAATTAACTATTGCTCTGGCATTATTAGCCCTGCCCAATATGGAAAAGCCCTTCACCTTGTATGTTGATAAGGGGCAATACCAAGCCTTGGGAGTTTTAATTCAGTCCCTAGGACTCAATTCCAGGCACTAGGGTCCCTATTGATTCCCTTTATTTTGTAAACTTGCCAGATCCCTGGAAATAATCTGTGTGGGCAAGGTCATCAGTCCTTGAAAAAGAACTTTTTTGGGTTATGGGGTTACTAAATAATAAACTTGGCTTGCTGAGAATTTGCAAGTTTACATATCATATAGATATGATTTCTAAAGATTGGTCTTTACTCCCGGATAAATTCAAATTTGAGAAGGAAAGAAAAACAAGTGAAAGATTATGAGGGCAAACAAAGTAGAATCTATGGCTGTTTTTGTTTATACCAAGAAGTATAATATCTCTGAATAATGTGATTAAGGAGGATCTTTCCCACCCATTGTTGGTTCTGGGAAGATTTGTAGGAATGTTCACACCTTTTGTTAATGAGGCACTAGTTCTCATGGAATGCAATGCTCTCTGGCTCTAAAAAGTCTATAGAGTGTGAGGTACAGTTTTATTTTGGGGCTTAGTTTTTGGAAGAATATTTGTGTGTGTGTTAAGCAGGCCTCCAGCTTTGAAAACCCAGATGTTGGTGCTTCCCTCTCTGGTAACTATGGTCAAACAGTTGGACCTGTCTGTTGATTTGTGAGATATATATATATATATGAGTAGTTAGTAAAAGATAGGAACACAATGTAGGTATATGAGCTCTTGCTGTTTTGATCTGAATTTGTAGTCATTCCTTGACCTAGGTAAGAGTAAAATTAATGTTTGAACTTGTCATATGTGTAAAGTTCAATCCCTGAAGTGTCATATCTTTCAGAATGATGAATATAATTAGAAGGGTGAACAAGTTTGTACAACAAAGGTTGTGAATCTATTAAATTGTGAGGTTAAAGTCATGTGGATCCTTTTCCCTTTTTTATGTTCTCTTTTGAATATAGACCTAGTTGTTTCTGATGTTTGTCATTCATTCTTAAAAAGGACCATGACTTTATGGAGGTGATGCCATGAGATGCAAATGAACTGAATTTAAGTGAGGGGGGCTATGCAAAAGTCAACAGCCTCACTTTCTCTTTTAGAGTCATCTGGGTCCAGTGACCAGATACACATCAGGATGATTGGAGATGGCCCCTTTTGTTTTTTGTTTAAGGAATAGGATTTCAATACAATTACCTTAGCAAAGAATAATAACTTTTGAGCTATCTTCTGTTATGGTTGAAATGTAAAGGAAAGTTGAGTTGACTAAGCAATGGCCTTGAAAGATTTAGAAAGATAAATAAAGGCTTTATCACAATACTGAAGGCAGATAAGAAGGTTTGGGGACAAATGAGGGAAATCCAAGCCCTTCCTGTCCTCAGATAGTTGCTCTGGGTATCCTTGTGCCAGTTTCAGATGATTTAAGCATGTTGAGAGGGTGTGAGGAAATTTGATTCTATTTTAACAGGAAAGGTTGAAAATGAAAATTATGTAGCTTTATTTGAAAGTTAATAGAGTTATAGAGAGCTACAAAGAATCAAAATAGCGAACGCCATGTATTTCAAGTCCCTCTTGTTTACAGCTATAAAGGGGGAGCCTCTGCTCTTGTCAACAACACATCTTGCTGAGTTTATGTCAGTAATTCAAAGCAGATTGAGACAGGAGTTGTAAGCATCATGGAAAAGGCCCAATGGATAAAGGATGTCCACAGCCAGCTGTTCCCCTCTGGATCATTGAGCTAGGGTTACTGGTTTTTAACTCTCCTGTCACCACTGCTGACCCCCTCCCCTTCTCATTGTCTTGTTGTTTTTGATGTTCAGACCTTGCCTTTTGAACCTTCTAACCAAGTTTATGTCCTCCAGGCTAACCTCCATTAAATTTCAGATGGCCCCATGAGAAGGATACCAGCCCATACCTAATCCTCATCCACTGGATATGACCTATGTTTGGTTCCAGTTGACCCCCATGAAGAGTAGTTGGATTTCAGAAGAACCTAGAAAGACTTATATGGACTGATGCAGAGTGAAGTGAGCAGAACCAGAACGTTGTACACAGTAACAACATTGTGTATTGATGAACTATGGTAGACCTCTCAGAAATGCAGTGATCCAAGATAATTCCAAAAGACTCATGATGGAAAATTCTGTCCAGAGAAAGAACTATGAAGTCTGAATGCATTTTCTGAATGCACAATTCACTTTTATAAGATTTAAGTTCCAAAACTTCCCCCTTCCCTTTCCTTTCCCCTCCCCAAGAGGGCATGCAATCTGATATAGGCTATACATATACAATCATATGAAACATATTTCTACCTTAGTCATGCTGTGAAAGAAGAATCAGAACAAAAGAGAAAAACCATGAGAAAGAAAAAAACAAAGAAAAGAGAAAATAGTTTGTTTCAATGTGGATCAGACTCCATAGTTCTTTCTCTGGTTGTAGATAGCATTTTCCATCATAAGTCTTTTGGAATTGTCTTAGATCATTGCATTTCTGAGAAGAGCTAAGTCTATCAAAGTTGGTTATCACACAACGTTGCTGTTACTATGCACAATGATCTCCTGGTTCTGCTCACTTCGCTCAGCAGCAGTTCATGCAAGTCTTTGTAGGTTTTTCTGAAATCCACCTGCTCATCATTTTTTATTGAACAATAGTATTCCATTACATTCATATACCACAACTTGTTCAGCCATTCCCCAATTGATGAGCATCCCCTCAATTTCCCATTCTTTGCCACCACAAAAAGAGTTGCTCTAATATCTTTGTACATGTCAGTCCTTTTCCCCTTTTTATGATCTCTTTGGAATACAGGCCTAGCAGTGGTATTATTGGATCAAAGGGTATGCAGAGTTTTATAGCCCTTTGGGCATAGTTCCAAGTTGCTTTAGAGAATGGTTGGATCAGTTCACAACTTCACTAACAATACACTAGTGTTGCAATCTCGCTGCTTCTCTAACATTTATCATTTTCCTTTCTTGTCATATTGACCAATCTTATGTGAGGTGGTACCTCATAGTTATTTTAGTTTTTATTTCTCCAATAAATAGGGATATAGAGCAATTGTTTTACTTGACTAAAGACAGTTTTTATTTC
Organism: Notamacropus eugenii; assembly: GCF_028372415.1. Classification (NCBI taxonomy): domain Eukaryota; kingdom Metazoa; phylum Chordata; class Mammalia; order Diprotodontia; family Macropodidae; genus Notamacropus; species Notamacropus eugenii. Next base: position 366,443,150 of record NC_092873.1, on the reverse strand, counting down.
TTCCTGTGAAAGCTACCTATTCATACCCTTTGACCATTTATCAATTGGGGAATGACTTGTATTCTACAGATGAGGAAACTGAGGTAAACAGGGTTAAGTGACTTGCCTAGGATCACACAGTGTTTGAGGCCAAATTTGAACTCAGGAAGAAGAATCTTCCTGATTCCAGGCCTGATACTTTCCACTTTCTACTAGCTGTCCTTATAGGCTCCAGCTTTGACTTCTGCTTATCTCTAATGAATCTGTGTCAACTGGATTGCTACTTCTATCTTGCAGAAGCCAAAGCTACTGATAAGGTTTTGGAGTTGATTTGTCCACAGTTGATACATATATGTGGAGGAATACTTTTCCTTTCTTTTCTTTTCATTTCTTTTTTCTTTCTTCTCTTTTCTTTCTTTCCTTCTTTCTTTTTTTTTCTGCAGATGGGAGTAAAGAAAGCCCTGTACACAGTGCAATTCTGAGAAGATTCTGGCTTCTGTCTTGCCGTCTTAGGTACATTTTATTAATAGTGCTGAAGTTTTTTTTAACTTTCTTCAAGATACATTTGAATCTTTTCACTAACTTGACAGCCTAGGTCTTGGTCCAAGGAAAGTGGTACACTTTGGCCATCCCCACCCATGATGAAGTAAGCAAGTACGGAGACCCACTGTTCAGGGATGACATCTTTGGTCTATTAAAATGAAACCAGCAAATAACATTTATTCTTCTCTTGTTATATGTTTTGAGATACCAATGATCTGAGTTTGAATCCTGACCCTGATATATGTCTAGCAAGCTGTATGACCATGGGGAAGTCGCAGCTTCCTTTTTTTCTTGCCTCAGTTTGTTTCTGTGTAAAATAAAAATAACAATAGTACTTCACAAGGTTATTGTGATAATTAAATAAGATAGTATGGAAAGTACTTTGGAAACCTGAAAGTGCTATGTCCATTTCTGCTTTTGTTCAGACATTTCAGTTATATCCAATTTTTCTTAGTAAAGATACTGGAGTGGTTTGCCATTTCCTTCTCCAGCTCATTGAACAGATGAAGGAACTGAGGTAAAAATGGTTAAGTGACTTGTGTAGGGTCACACAGCTAGTAAGTGTCTGGAGTTGAATTTGAATTCAGGAAGAGGAGTCTTCCTGACTCCAGGCCTCGTATTCTATCCACTATGCCATCTATCTGCAATGACTTCTTTAAACTTTGGTCTTCTTCCCAGTGTTAGAATACAAGAATGTCGTGTTTGAAAATAGAAACAGTTCTTCCCTGGCTATAGTATGTAAATGCACATGCCTCACATTTTGTTTTATTATCTAAAAGGATACAGGACATATTGTTAGTATCGATTTTGGGGGAAAAAACTCACCTCAGGATATCTAGCATTGTTGAGAGAATAGAATGTGTTTGTGAGAAGAGTTGGATTTGTTAAAAAAAAATCAGAATGTGTTCAAGTGAATAAGAGTATGTCTGAGAGAACTGGTGGATTTTGAAGAGGGAGCAAGAATAGGTTTGAAACAACAATGATTTGAGAGGATTGGTATATGTGTAGGAATGTTTGGGGTTTGGATGCTCCATGAGTATCACCATATGTTAAGGCTGAAACTTGCAGCCGCAAGCTGTGAGTTGGTATGTAGCATGAACATGAGTGAGTATGTCTGGGGTTGCTACATTCTGTGTTCTAGTACTGCTCCCACTCCCTTCTCATATTACTGTTGTTATTGGGTAACAGATAGAGTACTGGACTGGGAGTCAACAGATCTCAATTCAAATTCCACCTCAGAAATTTCTTAGTTATGTAATTGTAGGCAAACTGCTTGATCTATCAGAGGGTAATTTTCCTTGTTTGTAAAATGAGGATCATAACACTTGTTTTATCCACCTCATGGGGTTGTTGTGAAGAAAGAGCATTGAAAATCTTAAAGTACACTATAAATGTTATTGTTATTATTGAACCATGATGAGTAGCCTACTCAAATCTCTATCATGAAATATAACTAAATGGCAAGCTTCTGCATGAACTCTCTGTTCTTCTTCAAAGGAAAATTGAGCACTGGAAAAGTGGATAGGGATATAGGACACATGGGTGCTTAAAGTAATGGAGTTTAGTGAGAGCAATGTGACTGCAATTGACAGAGTAATTTCATATAAATGTAAATATACATATATATGCATATATCTAATTCATTATTTTGATCACTTTTCCGTATTCTAAGAACTCTCCTGGAAATTTTCCATAGCTTTGAGATTTTCATCAACTTGGTAGCAAATATATCTGTAACTTCTTATAGCTGTTTCCTATAAGTCCGCTAACATTTGATTAGTACCATCAGCTTTCTTGATTGACCAGTGTTTCTCATCACTCTCACCACCTGAGTTTTCAGTCCTCTGCTCTTTTAGTCAGAACAAGAAGTAACCTGAATAATGTGCTAAAGTCACAAGTTTTCCAAATCTTCTTCTGGTTCTGTTTGTTCCCTCTTCCTATGAAGGATAAGGGAAAAAGCCTTGGACATAGAAGGGGGCAAAGTCCCATTATATTTACCCCCAATCAGATCATTGTCTTTTAGGAAATGGCTTGTAGTCTTATAGATTTGTTTCAATCTTCTATAATTTTGAAGATCAGGCCTTTATCAGAGATATTTTGTGCAAATATTTTTTCTAATTTCTATCTTTTAAAATGTCTGCATTGATTTTGTTCATGCAAAATCTTTTTAATTTTATAGGACTAAAATTATTTATTTTGTCTTTATAATCTCTTATATTTAGAGATGTGCTGGAGCCAGCTTGATTGGTTCGTGAGAACCCATTGTTAAATATTCAGTGTGAATATTTACCTCTTGGAAATCAGGAAATGCAACAAATCAAGACTTATATTATTGCCTTGTTGATTGCTCTAGACTTAAGAAAGTGATGGAGAAATATTAATAATGTAGATTAAATTTATAGCTGTGGTGTGAATATATTTTGCTTGTGAAACATTTGCAAGCACACCCTCACTATAACTCATATATGATTATAAACTCTTCCCTTACCCACAATTGTCAAAGCTATATCCTTATTTTCTTCTTTATTCTTTTTATTATGTGATTTTTATATTTGGAATTTTTTGCATTTAGAAATTGATTAGGAATATATAATAGAGAAAGAAATGGCAAATCAATCTAGTATCTTGGCTAAGAAAATCTCACTAATAACATTGGTGTATTATGGTTCCTGTGGTCATGAAGAGTTGGACATGATTGAACAACTGAGTAATAGTATATGACATAAGATGATCCCCTACATCTATTTCCTTTCAAAATGATTTCCAGTTTTCTCAGCTGTTTTTATAAAGTATTCTTTCCTCTGAAAGTTTATGTTCTTGAATTTATTTGAACACTGTATTACTATACAAGTTTGCTTCTAGGCCTTGCTTTTAAAATTAATTGCAAAAATGTAATTTTCAATAAAATAGACCCATAACATAAAATTTTAACTAATTTATAATATAATTTGAGTTCTGGTAATGCTAAATATAGTCCATTACTACTTTTTTATTTTTGTTCTTGCAGTCCTTGACTTTTTCTTCTTCCATATGAGTTTTGTTGTTTAGTCTAATTCTATAAAATTCTATTCTATTCAAATTCTATGCCTTTGGTAATTTTCATGTCATCTGTGCAAATGACATTTATCACAGGGGTACAAGGATGACTCAGTATTAGGGAAACAATTTGCATAATTAACCATATTAATAATAAAATGATAAAACCCATATCAGTATACCAATAGATATAGAAAGTCCAATAAGATTGGAGTGAAGTAAGAGGTGACCTACCTCTTCAGTATTATTCAGCATAGGAATATTAGCTATTGTGATTGAAAAAGAAGAAGAAATTAAGGGAATAAGCACTGTTTAAAGCAAGATTTCTTAGCCTTTCTTGTATCATAGATTCCCTTGGTTTTCTAGTGAAGCTTTTGGATCTTTTCTCAGTATATTTTAATCCAAAAATTAAATAAGTACCGCAAAGGAAAGCAATCACATTGAAATATAGCTATCAAAATGATAAACTGATATGCCCCAGGTTAAGAATCCCTGGATTAGAGGAAGCAAAATTAGTCTTATTTGCATATGACACAGTTATTTACTTAGAAAACCCTTGTGAACAAATGCAAACCTAATCAGGTTAATTAATAGCCTCAGCAAAGTAGAAGGATACAAAATAATTCCACAAAAATAATTGGCATTTCTGTATTTTACCAAGAAACACCACGGGAAAAAAGAAAAAAAATGCATTTAATATAATTATAAAGCACACTAAATTTATGTAAGAGTTTCCCAGTATGTGTAGAGATCTTGCTTAAATAAAATTACCATGCAATATTTTTAGAAATAATGAAAGACCAAAATAATTGTAGCAATATCCTTGCCTATGATTAGGCTACACTAATTTAATAAAAATGCTGATATGCCTAAATTAGTCTACATATTTAGCATTAATAAAATTACCAAGAGAATGGATTTTAAAAACATTTTCCTCCTTATGAGAATAAAACATTTAAAAACAGTATTACAATAAGATTTCCAAATAGATTTAAAGTAGTCTCATGATATTGATATACAAAGGAAATAAATGACATAGTCCTTGTTTTCAACAAGCCTATAATTTACTTGAGGAGCCTAGATAAAAGGCACATGTACATGCCAAAATATTTAAATAATAATAATATTTAATTCCTTTTCCATGATATGAATAGAAGTTTGTGATTATCATTGTGTATTCTTATTGTTGAGTTGTTTTTCAGTCATGTTTGATTCTTCCTGACCCCATTTAGGGTTTTCTTGGCAAAGATATTTGAGTGGTTTGCATATCCTTCTCCAGCTCCTTTTACAGGTGAGGAAACTGAGGCCAACAGGGTTAAGAGATGTACTCAGGGTCATACTGCTGGTAAATATCTGAGGTTGGGTTTGAACTCATGAAGAGGAAGGAAGAAAAAAGAGAGTTTTTCTATTTGGCCCCTATCAATCAATCCAGATGCTTTATTTGTGAGAGATGAGTCCCAAGGAGATATTTAGCTTACATTAGCCTCTTTTCCAAATACCTCTACTATTTATCCAACTGTTCCCATCTTCAGATAGGTAAGAAGGTAAAGGCACTGAGGAGTATCCAACCATGTTTCAAAGGTGATTGAATTGTGGGGAAAGCTGCTTTGTATCTGACAGATTATGCTTTCTCTAGGTCTTGTTGACACTCAGAAGCTTTAAGCAGGTCTTTTCTATCAGGCATTTTCTTTAAGAACTTGTCTTTCAATATTTCAAGTTCAACACAGCTTTCAGTGATTTTAAATAACCTACCAGCTTGCCATGTTCTCACCAATCCCTTCTATACTTAGCTCTGTTCTAGTTTTGCTGACTCTGGGGACACTAAGTCTCTATGTTCACACTCACTGAGATTTTACTAGTAGTTCTTAACAAAACAATCTTTCTTGCACTTTCATAAGAGATGAATTTTTGCTAGGTTGAACTCATAGCTCAATACAACACTGTAGTGCCTTGGTTTTCTCCCAAATTTACTGTAGCAAGTCTTTCCTAAAGCAATTTTGAGCTACGTTGTTCCTCTCCATTACTATCACAAGTACTGGTGACAATAACTACCAGTTAGCAGGTGGTTTCTCTAAGCTCTACTTCCTCCATTGAGAAGGAGCCTGGGGGTAATTTAAATAGCATAGCCTGGCTCCCTCGAGGTAACTGAGATGGGCAAAGGCAGATGAAACATGTCAATGTATTTCATATCTCCAAAGATATAGAGGGATATAGATTTAGCAGGAAGCACACTGTCCAAGTGATAGGATAAAGAAGAGATAAATTGAAATATATAGGTAGGATAATGGAGATTCAACCTAAACAATATAGGGGCAGCTAGGTGGCACAGTGAATGAAGTGCCAGACCTGGAGTCAGGAAAACCTGAGTTCAAATCTGGTTTCATATACTTACTAGCCATGTGACCCTAGGCAAGTTACTTAATTCAGTTCATCTCAGTTTCCTCATTAGTTAAAATGAGCTGGAGAAGGAAATGGTAAACTACTCCATTATCCTTGCCAAGAAAATTCCCAAATGAGGTTATAGAGAGTCAGGCATGACTGAAATGAATGAATGGCAACAACCACCACAACATATAGCCATATAGGACTTGGTTGAGAGGGGTTAGCAGAAAGTATCCCTATAACTGTATATATGTGTACGTGGAACCTGGGAGGAAAAGAATAGAAAGTTCTGAGTAGACTGAAGATAACCCATCCCCAGAGCTTAGAGAAGTAGGGGGAAGCAATAAGAAAATAGAGAATATCAGTGGGAATTAGAATTATGGCAGTGAAAAACAAGGGGGGAGCTTTTTGGCATTTATTCTTTCCAATTTATAGGTCAAGGAATGTCAGATTGCAAAATTTGTAAGTTTTGATACCAGGCACTGGTAAGGAGTGAAGTACCTCCTCTTTAGCTATATCTCCATTCACAGTGCATCCAACAATCATGGAAACTATCCATATCTTTGGGCTAGTAGGTCAGTGGAAGAGAAGAGTAGTTCCCCTGGAGCATGGAGCCTGGCCATTGGAGCTCTATCATCACAATATGTGCAAGATAATATGTCTGCTGCCAGCTCACAAGAACTTGGGGACAGAATTTCCAGAGTGCCATGATGATATTGAATAGAAGGGCTCACCAGTTCAGATCATGCGCATGTATTTTGTTTTCAGTCTGCTTATGACATGGTGAAGAGGGATATTTTTTGATCAGCTGGTTCATCAAAATCTAGAACAGACAGAAGATATTCACAGGAATACCTTTTTTCTTTTCTTCCTGGCTGTTTTGAGTGAAGGTTGCATGTTGTAAGCCTTTGAGTGGGGAGAAACCTCAAGTCTTCTCCTCCTTCTTCTTTCCCCTCCTAGGCTAACATATGGCTGTGAATATGGGCCTATATTCTTTGCCACTTGGTATTTGTTCTTAAATGAAGGAATATTAGACTAGGCTTCAACTTTATGAGTTTTGAAAGTTCAGGAGACTGGGGGGTGGAGCCAAGATGGCAGAGTAGAAAGACACACATACACAGGGCCTCCCCCCACAGCCCATAAAAGACCTGTAGAGAGGGACTCTCAACAAATTTTGGAGCAGCAGAAGTGGAGAACACCAGAGTGAAGATTTCCAGCCCAGGGTGACCTGAAAGGCCCACGGGAAACATCTGTTGCACCAGACGCAGAGCAGAGCAGAGCACAGAGCCCAGCCCAGCCTTGGCCGTGCTGCACAGCTCAGGAACAGCCCTTGGGGGCAGAATCTCCAGTTGCGGAATCCCCAGTCCCAGCAGCAGCTGGATTGCAGATCCCTCAACCCACAGGAGCCAAAGATCAGTGACGGGGCTTTTTCAGCTGGCCAGGAAGGGAGAAGGGCCTTCCATACCTCTGGCCTTAAGCAGTCGCTGCAGAGGCCACATAGGCAGGAAGCCACATAGGCAGGTGGCCACATTGGCAGGCACAGCAGCTGGACCATTATTAAAGTGTAAAAACCCCTGGGGGCATCAAAAAACTGAGCCTTGCCTCGGCCCTGTGTGGAGGCCCTAAGGGAGTTGGTCTTTGTCTCACACTGAATGGTGGCCCTGCCCATACAGCTTATCTGAAAATCAGCCCCCAGTGCTGACTTGGAGGAACTGGAGGCCAGGTGGCTGTGGAGAGGTAACTGCTAAGATTCTGGGCACAAAAATCCCTCTCTGCATCCAGACCAGTACACGCTTGATCATGTCACCTTGGAGGAACTAAGATCTTACAGATTCCCAGAGTATACCCTACTCTTGACAAAGGACCCAAAAGTCAAGTAACGGGTTGGGAAAAATGCCCAAAAAAGGGAAAAAAAATAAGACTATAGAAGGTTACTTTCTTGGTGAACAGATATCTCCTCCCATCCTTTCAGATGAGGAAGAACAATGCTTACCATCTGGGAAAGACATAGAAGTCAAGGCTTCTGTATCCCAAAAATGCAAAATAAATATTTAATGGGCTCAGGCCATGGAAGAGCTCAAAATGGATTTTGAAAATCAAGTTAGAGAGGTGGAGGAAAAACTGGGAAGAGAAATGAGAGAGATGCAAGAAAAGCATGAAAAGTGGGTCAACACCTTGCTAAATGAGACCCAAAAAAATGCTGAAGAAAATAACACCTTGAAAAACAGGCTAACTCAATTGGAAAAAAGAGGTTCAAAAGGCCAATGAAGAGAAGAATGCTTTAAAAAGCAGAATTAGCCAAATGGAAGAGGAGGTCCAAAAGCACACTGAAGAAAATAGTTCTTTAAAAATTAGAATGGAACAGATGGAGGCTAATGACTTTATGAGAAACCAAGAAATCACAAAACAAAACAAAAAGAATGAAAAAAATAGAAGATAATGTAAAATATCTCATTGGAAAAACAAATGACCTGGAAAATAGATCCAGGAGAAACAATTTAAAAATTATGGGGCTACCTGAAAGCCTTGATCAAAAAAAGAGCCTAAATGTTCTGGTCTAATGCTATGGGCTACCAGGTCCTCTTACCTATCTCAGGTCTTCGGTGGCCAGCTGGAGAAACATATGAGAGAAGAGACCTCCACAGTCAAACAGAGGTGTAGGCTTTATTCTGGATACAAAGTACATGTCAGCATGCAGGGCGAGTTCTCCCCATGGGAGCTTCCTTCTCCTTCCCGAGGAGAAAGGAAAAACAATCCCCTCTCAGGCTTTCCTATCCCCATTTAAGCTCTCCCAGCTGCCTAGTTCACTTGTGGACCATGCAGCTCTCAACCCCTTAGTCAATTAACAAAAGGTGTGCTCAAACCACGGACCAATCTCAAGGGTGGGATGCTCTCCCCAGCAAGTTTCCACTGAGAAGAGGTGGAAAACGAGATAACTCATCTTACTCCCTCAATTCCCAGCTGTTCTCTGGGGGGCCTCGTGAGAGCTCGGAGGTTTCAAGAAGCCCTCACCTCTACCTGACCCGAGACCATTCACGTGAGAACTGAGCTTATACCTTAACACCTAGACATCATCTTTCATGAAATTATCAAGGAAAATTGTCCTGATATTCTAGAACCAGGGGGCAAAATAAATATTGAAAGAATCCACTGATCACCTCCTGAAAGAGATCCAAAAAGAGAAACTTCAAGGAACATTGTGGCCAAATTCCAGAGTTCCATGGTAAAGGAGAAAATATTGCAAGCAGCTAGAAAGAAACAATTCAAGTATTATGGAAATACAGTCAGGATGACACAAGATCTAGCAGCTTCTACATTAAGGGATCAAATGGCATAGAATATGATATTCCAGAAGTCAAAGGAAATAGGACTAAAACCAAGAATCACTTACCCAGCAAAACTGAGTATAATACTTCAGGGGAAGAAATGGTCTTTCAATGAAATCAAGGACTTTCAAGCATTCTTGATGAAAAGACCAGAGCTGAAAAGAAAATTTGACCTTCAAACACAAGAATCAAGAGAAGTATGAAAGGGTAAACAGCAAAGAGAAATCATAAGGGACTTACTAAAGTTGAGCTGTCTACATTGCTACAGGGAAAAACAATATTTGTAACTCTTGAAACTTTTTTAAGTATCTGGGTAGTTGGTGGGATTACACACACACACACACACACACACACAGAGCACAGGGTGAATTGAATAGGATGGTATCATATCTTAAAAATATGAAATTAAGCAGTGAGAGAGAAATATATTGGGAGAAGAAAAGGACAAATGGAATGGGGCAAATTATCTCTCATAAAAAAGGCAAGCAAAAGACTTTTCAGTGGAGGGAAAAAGAGGGGAGGAGAGAGAAAAACATGAAGCTTACTCTTATCACATTCGACTAAAGGAAGGAATAAAATGCACACTCATTTTGGTATGAAAACCTATCTTACAATACAGGATAGTAGGGGACAAGGGGATAAGCAGGGTGGGGGGGGATAATGGAAGGGAGGGCAGTGGGAGGAAGGAGCACTCTTGGGGAGGGATAGGATTAAAAAAGAGAATAGAAGAAATGGGGGGCAGGATAGGATGGAGGGAAATAGAGTCACACAACACGACTATTATGGAAGTCATTTGCAAAACTACACAGATATGGCCTATATTGAATTACTTGCCTTCCCAAAGGGAATGGGTGGGGAGGGGGCGATGAAGAGAAGCTGGAACTCAAAGTTCTAGGAACAACAGTTGAGTATTGTTCTTGCAACTAGGAAATAAGAAATGCAGGTAATGGGGTATAGAAATTTATCTTGCCCTTCAGGACAAAAGAGAAGATGGGGATAAGGGAGGGAGGGATGTTAGAAGGGAGGACAGATTGGTAATAGGGGTAATTAAAATGCTTGGCATTGTGTGGTGGGGGGAGGGGAGAAATGGGGAGAAAATTTGCGACCCAAGATTTTGTGGAAATGAATGTTGGAAACTTCAATAAATAAATTTAAATTAAAAAAAAAAAGTTCAGAAGACTGAAATACTTGAGATCTAGGAACTTGAGACCATGTCATATTTTGCAACAGTCTTGCCTGGTAAGGAATAAAATCCTGAGGGACATGCTTAATTCAGCATAGGAGTGAATCAAAGGCAGCCAAGAGACTGTGACAGTGACTCATCCATCATCTATGCTGCCTCTGGAAGTAAACTTGGTGAAGAAAATGCTTTCCAGCACCTGTTTTAAGCTGAAGTTTATTCTCCTTAGAGTTCAAGGTAGTAGATGAAAGTATATCCCCAGCTTCTGTGTATGTGTGTGTGTGTGTGTGTGTAAGTGCTTTGTAACTAATGCTCTTCCCCAATCTTCTAAGTAAATATCCCAGTATAGAAGTTAATTAATTTTAACTGATAAAATGATAATTGCTAGTAGGATCAATAATATAAAGGAAAATATTAGCTGTAACTGGTGTTTGATATTGGAGAAAGGACACACTGGAATTATGGCTTGAGATAATAGTATTAGGAAAAACCTCCACCTCTCCCCCACCAACCTGTCCAGGGGTATTTCTATAGTCCTAAAAAGAGACACAGAGACAGCCATCCTCTGGGGGAAACTAACTATAGTGGGAGGAGGAGTTGGGATAAGGACCCCTCAGAACTTCTGAGGGATAAATATAATCAATGTTTTTGATTTGTTCTGTGCAGTCTTTAAAAATAATAAGTAAATATTAGGTGAATGTACTTAGTAGACATACTTGACCAATTAACTGATATTTAAATGGTGTCCCAAGTTTCATTTGCAGCCAGTGGGAAACACTTTTGCTTTTATTTACTCCAAAAGTTACTGCAGCAAGTCTTTCCTAAAGCAAATCGTTAGAGTTGTGTTGGGAAATGGAGGTAAATACTATAGGTTCCCAAGGCAATTGTCTCTTACAAACAGCTGTGATGGAAGCAAATTGTTTCTTACTTATTTGTGATACTCACTCCATCCAGAAGAATGGGTTTCATTATGGAAGGTTTGATCTGGCCAGCTTGGTAAGGTAAACATGCCTGTCCATCACAATGATGTTATGGTTCAAGGACTTTTTGTTTCCCATCTCTTTTCTGTCCTTTCTACCAGTGACATTCCTTTGAAATCAGGATTGAGGTGTGGTCTATTATATTAAACTCCATATAATATGTCATCATAAATCTCTTAGCTTCAAAAGTGCTGGTCCTGTGACATTTCAGAACTCTGGACTGTATATTCACGAATGGATAAGAATAAGGAATATACCAGGCGTGTCAGATTGAATGTGCCTTGCTGTTTACAGGGCAGCACTAAGAGATATTAGAAACCCAGACCCAGTAATCTGATTGCCAAAAGAACAGGCCTTCTGGTGTGTCCCTTGGGATTTTCTGAGAGGAAGTATTAATGAGAAATAGATTAGATTTTTACCAAGTAGGGCTTCAGATGTCAAATATTTAAATTATACCATTTCCCATCTTCATTACAATCACATTTCTAAGAATTGGCTCACATAGTGCTATTCACTGTCCTTGTCACAATTTTGCCATAAAAATGAAGGACAAGAGTGTTGTTGGCACTGTGCTGGGAATCACTGTGTTCTGAGATGGCCGTGTTCTTTTCCCCTTTGTCATGCTCTGCATGATTGGCTATAAGTGTTTAATAAGAACTCATAGTCTCAGGTGGGAGCATCATGGGGCAAGATGCAAGAGGATGAGAATGGGCTAAGAGGAGCAGAGACCATTAGACAAATGTAACCAAGACCATTCTGGATTGAAATTCTATGCAAGGGACAGAGAAATAAAAATAGAAAAAGTACATTAAGAAAAAACTCTCACTTTTATACAGTACTTTAAGACTTACTAAGCATTATCTTTGTAGCAAGTTTATGGGGTAGATAGTGTAAGTATTATTATATCCATTTTACAAGTTAGGAAATAGAGACATAAAAATGTTGTATATGTTGTTTTCTTGGTTCTTCTTCATTCCCCCTTAGTTCTTTTGTCTTTATATGCTTCTCTGAATTCTTCACATAAATTTATATATATATGTCTATATATATATGTTCCCCAAAACATATACATGCATACATATACACAATGCATACATATATGCATATATGTGTGTGTGTGTCTCTCTCTCTTTCTCTCTCTCTGTATCTCTTAGTAATTCTTTTATATCAAAGGTTCTTAACCTTTTTTGCGTTATAAAACCCAAGGGCAGTTTGATGAAGCTTGTTGATTCATTCTCAGTATAATGTTTTTAAATGCATAAAACAAAATACATAGGATTTAAATGCATAAAACAAAATACATAGGAAAATACATAGAACAAAATACAAAGTAAACAAATTATATTTAAATTAAGATGTATTCCCCCCATCCAAGTTTATAAACCCCTTGCTTTACACTAATATATCACAATTTATTTAGACATTCTCCAATCCTTCTTAGTCACCAAAATGTTGCTTTCTTTCGATCTTTGAGCTCCTTACAGTATATGCCTAGTGGTGGTATCTTGGAGACAGTGGATATGGAAATCTTGGTTACTTGAAGAAAAAAACAAACATAATTCTATATTATCTTTACAGAAATTGGTCCAAAATAGTTGGACCAATAAATGTCAGTCACAGAAACATGAAGTGATTAAGTATCTTAGTATCATTTGCTACAATATTGAGCAGAAGTTCAACTTCATTTAATTAACATACAACTAGTATTAAATTCCACAAGTCTTTGCTAAAGGGATATACTGGACTCACTGACTTCTCCTTGATCTTTGTGTGTCCTTATGACTGAAGAACTATCCAAGATTATTATTATGAGCCATGAGTCCTTCAAGGAGATTATAAGAACTCTGAAAAGATTCTGTCTCCTTCTCTTGGTGGCCTTGTGCTCTGTAGGGATGCAGTTGAGTTGTTCCTTGGACTTTCAGCAAGAGTAGAAGTAGATTTCTCTTTATTTTCCCTTCTTAGCTTTAATGACAATAGCAATCAACTAGGTGAGCTTGAGATAGGGCCTCAAGTCCCTAGTTACATCTTCACTGTTTCTTTTCCTGAGCATAGGCCATCGACCAGCTATCCTGAGCGATGGACATATTTGAGTATCAGCTCCACACACCTTATGAGTTTAAGAGGTGTGAATTTCCTCAGGTGATTATTAGATTCTTTCTATGTTCACTTTGCTCTTTGCTTCTAATAGAACTGGTCTATTTTCTTTTGTGATTTCTTTCTGTTGAGGATATCAGCATCCTTCTAGTCACCCAGGTGTAAAATCTCAGCCATTCTTGACGTTTTATTCTCCTTCACCTCTTATATCTAGTCAACTGCTAAGTCTGGTTGATTCTACCACATCTACCATATTCCTATCATGCATTCCCTTCTTATTAGTTCTTTCTATTCACATGTCCACTTCACATGTTTAGGTTTTCATCATCTCTCGCTTGGATTTTGCAATGGCCTCTCATATAGTCTCCCCAACTCCAAACTCACTCCTAATGCATCTTCCACCCAGCTGCCAAATATTCCTAAAACATGGGTATAGCCATTTTACTTCCCAACAATTCCCTATTGCTTCTAGGGTAAAATAAAAACTCCTCTGTTAGGCACTGAAAGTCTTTTACAATCTGGCTTCAGCCTATATTTCTTGTTTCATTGCACATAAATTCCCGTCACACACTCTACACTGTAGACAAATTGTCCTACTTGTCCCATCTCCCATCTCTCTGCCTTTGCACCTGCTATTTCCAATGTTTAAAATGCTTTCCGGTGGGTGGAGCCAAGGTGGCAGAGTAGAAGGACGGACCTGCTGTAGCTCTCCCTGCAAAACCCATAGAATACCTGTAAAAATGATTCTAAACAAATTCTAGAGCAGCAAAAGCCACAAAATGACAGAGTGAAAGAGATTTCCAGCCCAAGGCAGCCTGAAAGGCTTATAGGAAAGGTCTATCACACCGGGCTCAGAGCGGAGTGCAGCCCAGCACAGCTCAGCCTTGACCAGGTGGAATGGCACAGATAGGACCAGAGCAGGCTTCAGGTCATGGAATCCCAGGTAGCAGTTGCAGTTCCCAGATTCCTCAACCCAAAAATGTCAGAGACAGTTTCAGAGGTCACTGAGAAAGCTCCTTTACCTGGGTGAGAAAGGAGCAGGGTCCTGCCCTTGCCTCAGACCCAGGAAGCTGCAATGTTCATTTTTGGGGCCCTCACCCTAAAGACCCTGGGAGAATCAAGCAATTGATCTGAATCTCAGCCCTGAGAGGGGACCCTAGGCTGAAGAGGAGTGCTGGCATGGTGGAGCTGGCGGCAGTTGTAGAGAGGTAATCCTACTTGCAGATCCTGGGCAGAAAAGCTTGTGGTTCCTCCCAGACCAGAGTACAGGCCAGGAGAGGAATTGTGCCACCTTGGAGGAATTGAAAACTTACAGGTCTCTAGACTATACGCTTCACTTGACAAAGGACTCAAAAGTCAAGTAACTGGCTGAGAAAATACCCTAAAAAGGGAAAAAATAAGACCATAGAAGGTTACTTTCTTGGAGAACAGGTATTTTCCTCCACCCTTTCAAATGAGGAAGAACAAAGCACAGCATTAGAGGCAGACATCAAAGTCACGGCTTCTTCATCCAAAACTTTAAAAATAAATTTGCAGTGATCTCAGGCCATGGAAGAACTCAAAAGAAATTTTGAAAATCAAGTAAGAGAGGTGAAGGAGAAATTGGGAAGAGAAATGAGAGCAATGCAAGAAAATCATGAAAAGAGAGTCAACACTTGCTAAAAGAGACTCAAAAAGATGCTGAAGAAAATAACACCTTTAAAAATAGACTAATCCCAATGGCAAAAGAGGTCCAAAAAGCCAATGAAGAGAAAGATGCTTTAAAAAACAGAATTAGCCAAATGGAAAAGGAGGTTCAAAAGCTGACTGAAGAAAAGAATTTAGTTCTTTAAAAATTAGAATGGAGAAGATAGAAGCTAATGATTTTATCAGAAACCAAAAGTAAAACAAAACCAAAAGAATGAAAAAAATTGAAGACAATGTGAGATATTTCATTGGAAAAATAGCTGACCTGGAAAATAGATCCAGGAGAGACAATTTAAAAATTATGGGGCTACCTGAAAGCCATGATGAAAAAAAGAGTCTAGACATCATCTCTCATGAAATTATCAAGGAAAACTGCCCCGATATTCTAGAACCAGAGGGTGAAATAAGTATTGAAAGAATCCACTGATCAACTTCTAAAAGAGATATGAAAAGAAAAACTCCTAGGAATATTATAGCCAGATTCCAGAGTTCCCAGGTCAAAGAGAAAATATTGCAAGCAACCAGAAAGAAACAATTCAAGTATTGTGGAAATATAATCAAACTAACACAAGATATAGCAACTTCTACATTAAGGGATGAAAGGGCTTGGAATATGATACTCCAGAAGTCAAAGGAACTAGGATTAAAACCAAGAATCACCTAGCCAGCAAAACTGAGCATAGTACTTCAAGGGAAAAAATTGCCATTCAATGAAACAGAGGACTTTCAAGCATTCTTGATGAAAAAACCAGAACTGAATAGAAAATTTGACTTTCAAACCCAAGAATCAAGAGAAACATGAAAAGATAAACAGGAAAGATAAATCATAAGGGACTTACTAAAGTTGAACTGTTTATATTCCTACATGGAAAGATCATATTTGTAACTCTTGAGACTTTTCTCAGTATTTGGGTAGTTGGAGGGGTTATATACATATAGACAGAGGGCACAGGATGAGTTGAATAGGAAGGTCTGATATCCAAAAAAATAAAATTAAGGGGTGAGAGAGGATTATATTGGGAGGAGAAAGGGAGAAGTGGAATGGGACAAATTATCTCTCATAAAAGAGGCAAGAAAAAGCTTTTTCATTGGAGGGGAAAAGGAGGGAGGTGAGAGAGAAAAAATGAAGCTTTCATTACATTTGGCTTAAGGAGGGAATAACATGCACACTCAATTTGGTATTAAAATCTATCTTACACTACAGGAAAGTAGGGGATAAGGGAATAAGTGGGCCATGTGGGGGGATGATAGAAGGGAGGGCAAATGGGAGGAGGGAGTAATTAGAAGTAAATACTTTTGGGGAGTGACAATGTCGAAAGAGAAAATAGAATAAATGCAGGACAGGATTGGATGGAGGGAAGTATAGTCTTTCAGAATATGACTATTATGGAAGTCTTTTGCATAACTGCACATATAAAGCCTGTATTGAATTGCTTGCTTTCAAGGTGGGGATGTGTGTGGAGGGAGGAATGAAGAGAATCTGAAACTCACAGATTTTGGGATGAATGTTGAGAATTGTTTTTGCATGCAACTGAGAAATAAGAAATGCAGGTAATGGGGTGTAGACATCTATCTTGCCCTACAAGAAAAGAAAGAAGTTGGGGATAAGGGAAGAGAGGGGTATGATAGAAGAGAGGGCAGATCAGGGAAAGGGGTAATCAGATTGCACAGTGTCTTGGTGTGGGGGAAGGGGAGAGATAGGGTGAAGATTTGGAACTCAAAATCTTGTAGAAATGAATATTGAAAACTGAAAATAAATTTATTGATTTAAAAAAATAAAATGCTTTCCTTCCTGACTTTCCCATCTTAGGATCTCGAATTCCCTCCAAGACTCAGTTCGAGCACTGCTGGGCCCTTACCTCCAGAATTGTTAATACTCTTTCTTTTTCAAAATTATTCAGCATTTATTGGGTTTCTAGTTCTGTTTTGTATTTACTTGTGTATATTGTTTTCCTTAAGTAGAATGTAGGTCTTTGAGATCAGAGAGTGTTTCATTTTTTCCCCTGTATTCTCAACTCTTAGTTTATAGTAGGTATTTAAGAAATAAATAATTAAGTTGATTGATTAAGAAGACCATTGTTTTGAATGGCATCGAGAACTTCAAAACTCTTTCTACCAATATAGGCCACTGCCTTCCTTCTCTGAAACTTATAGTCTTTGAGAGTTGCCTAGAAATTGAGTGACTTACCCATGCTATTATGTGTTACAGGCAGGAGTGGATTTGAGATCAATTCACAATGCCTCATTGCCTGTCATAGTTGTTTAATAAATGCTTGTTGAGTTGAATTAAGTTGAGTTGAGCAGTGAATCATATTCACTTGGTAGTTTATTTTATGACTAGTGACCTGTATTTGGGAAAGAAATGTTCAGGTCAAGGGATAGATTTTGTGACCCTGAGCAAAATTCTCAGGTATAGATGGGAATTTTGACCTCTGTAGGATGTATTTGTTGAGTGAGAAGCATCAGAGGTGCTATATGTTAAATAATATCGATGCCAGCACCTACCTTCAGACAGCATATCAATCAACTCATCATTCATGTTTTGGATTCCACTGTAGAATCTTCCTAGTGATTGAGTAGTTGACACTTCATGTCATATTTTTGTGACAGCATCTTTCATTCATGACATTTATTCTGTTCCTTTTAGTTCTCTGACCCTCGAGAGCTAAATGAGTCCCCATCAGCTCCATACTCCTATCTGCAATTTTTGCTTTTGATTCAAACTAAACATGTTTATTGAATCAGATGGTCTCCCAAAATTTGACCATCTAACTCAACCTATGTGAAACTGGCTCAGCAGGCATTTTCTCAGCTTGAAATCTCAATTAATGGGTAATTGAAGTTCACAGTGATGACCCAGAGGCCATGTAAGATCTGAATTGCTCTCTGAGTCAACCAAAAAAGATTAAATTTCTATTAAGCCTAGTTTTTAGAGGGAAATATATTTTATTTTATTTGAATTCTTTGCAAATTAGTAAGTCACATATGGTTCCTCTCTACTAACCAGACAATTTGATTAAATGGGACATGCTCTTTCCCAAGCCATGCTGGATACAAGAGTGTTTACTTTGGTGGCAGAAGTTATTTTTTCTTTCTTCTTTGGTCTGTTTGATCCTAGAGAAAGTGATGCCAGTTTTAAAGGTGAAAATCATAATCAAGGTCAAATGCTGCTGTAATGGAAAAACTTAGGTTGTCATTCATTCTACAAAAGTGTTTTGGAGAATGTAGTATAAGGAGAATAACACTGGACTGAGCAAGAGGAAGAGGTGTTCTTTTTGCAGTACTTTGAGTCCTTTACACTCCTTTTTCAGCACACTGTTTCCTCCATCAATGACCCCTTCACTTTCCACTTGGCACATTGAGGTTATAGGGACTTTTGTTTAGTTGTTTTTCAGTTGCAAATGACTCATTGTGACCCCATTTGGGGTATTCTTGGCAAAGACACTGGAGTGGTTTGCTATTTCCTTCTCCAGCTCATTTTACAGATGAGGAAACTGAGGCAAACTGGACAAAATGACTTGCTGAGGGTTACACAGCAAGTAAGTGTCTGAGGCCAGATCTGAACTCAGAAGGATGAATATTCTTCAATCCACAGCTATCTGGCATTCTATCCACTGTACCACCTAGCTGCTCCTATTGGGACTTAACAATAATAATAATAATAACAATAATAAGTAATATTTATATAGTTCTTTAAGGTTTACAAAGTGCTGTGGAGTGTAAAGTGTATTCAGGGAAGACTGGTACTTCTTAGGGCTGCTTTCTAGCTTTGGTGTTTATCTAATCCACCTAACTCTCACCTGTGGCTCCAAGAAGCTGTTGTATACACAGTGGCCACACCCTGGTAAATAAGTTCAGCAGAAGGCCTAAACCAGGCTGAGGGTAACTGAGGGGTTTCAAACTGGCTGATGAGTTAGGGGAGTTTCTACTCCAAGCATGTGAAGACTTCCCTGGTGGAATGGATGGATGAGAACAGTTTGTTACTACTGCCTTAAAGGCAGCTGAAGCAGGTGAAGTGGAGTGCTTAGAGTTTAGTCAGACACCAAAGTTGCCAAGGTCATCCACTGCATCTTGAGCCATCATCAGTCATCTTGACTCTGTCCTGCCACTGGACTGTAACGACTCTGGAAAAGAGAGTGAGGCCAACTATTTCTTGCAACTCTGCCTCACTGAAATCCAATTTACACCCAAATCAAAAGACATCACTCATACCATTTTACTATTACACTTAGCTCAAATTGCTGTGGCAACAGACCAGTGACAAAGCAGCAGGTGTGGATAAGCTGGGAGCTGTAGTCACAACCCTGGACACATATGGCTTAGGCCACTGGGTCATCTCACTGGAAGCAGCAGTGAGATTTGGCAGCCCCCTGGGTATCTGAGCAGAGATTTAGGGATCACACTGCTCTCCTCATGGTGTGAAGAAGGGGCTAGAAAAAGATGCCCTAAAAATTACCTAACCCTGGCCTGATTACCACAGCAGATGTGGTTGAAACACAAAAAAGGGACAGAAACTTCTGCAAAGATGAGTCCACTTACCCTCAGTACATGGAATGTGCACACACTTGTAGACAAGACAAAATCCAGTAAATGTGAAAGACAAGTGGTTCTTGTTGTGAGAGAACTCATGAAACAGGCATCACATCCAAATAGCAGCCCTGAGTGAAGCAAGACTGGCAAATGAAGGCTAGCTCATTGAAGTTACAGCTGAATACACATTTTTCTGGAGGAGCCACCTTGAAGGGGAGCACCATGAAGCTAGAGGTTTTGCAATCAAAACTAATCTAGTTTTATAGATAAAAGCTTGTATTCCTACTAAAAGAAATTAATAAGAAACCCATGACAATGCAATTGCCACTTGCAGGCAAATGCCATGCTACTGTCATCAGTGCCTATGCTCCCACCATAATGAACCCTGATGAAATCAAAGGAAAATTTTATGAAGACCTTTATATCCTTATTGTTAATGTGCCAAAAAAAGACAAGCTTATAATTCTGGGTGACTTTAATGCCAGAGTAGGTTCAGACTACTAGACATGGCAGGGACTTCTTGGGAGGAATGGAGCTGGAAAAAACAGTAGCAATGGTCACTTACTACTGAAGACTTGTGCATCTCATGACCTTCTCACCAACACTGTCTTCTGTTTACCTAATTGCAATAAAACATTTGCATTTAATATTATGTGATTGTAAGAAGAAGAAAGACAGGATGTGAGAATAATGAAGGCAATGTGTGGTACAGAAAGCTGGACTGATCACAGACTTATTCTATCCAAGCTAAATATTTGCATTCAACAAAAGTGCAGCCTCAAGGCAAAATAAGTACCAGAAGAATTAATACCAACAGATTATGGATCTGAGGGGAAACAGTTTGTTGCTAACTTGGAGGGAAAATTGAGGCAACACACAGTTGGCAACAGTGGAGCAGAAAAGAAATGGGCAGCTTTTAGAGATTTGTTGTACAGTGCTTCATTTGCTCATCTAGGTCAGAACACTTGCAAACATCAAAACTGGCTTGATGAAAATGATGGGGAAATTCAGAAGCAACTAAATGAAAAATAAGAACTCCACAGGATAGTTCATCCATCTCTAAGAAGGCAGCATTTAATTCCATCAAAAGTACAGTACGAGTGAAGTTTAGAGAGATGCAGGGTTCTTGGCTTAGTAGGAAGGCAGATTAAAGTCAGTTTTATGCTGATAGTAACAATCCAAAGCACTTTTATGATGCTCTGAAGGCTATTTATGGGCCAAAGACCTATAGTGTATCTCCACTACTCAGTGCTGATGAAGCCACATTGTTTAGTGGTAAGGACATAATCCTAGAGAGATGGGCTGAACACTTCCATAATGTTCTCAACAGATCATCATCAATCAGTGCTTAAGCCACTGACCATTTACTTCAGGTAAAGCCAATCCCTCCCTAGCTGAACTTTTAAATGAATAAGAGGTTTTGAATGCCATTAAGCTCCTTTTGTGTGGCAAAACACCTGGTGCTGATTCTATTCCAGCTAAAATTTACAAAGTTGGAGGGGGAGGTCCATTGCTCAAATAAAAGCTGACTGAAATTTTCCATGTTATATAGCAAAAGGAGGTTATCCCCCAGGAGCTCAAGGATGCCTACATTGTCCATCTCTATAAAGGTAAAGGGAATCAATTGTACTGTGATAATCACGGTGCAGGAGGGGGTGTGGGGCGGTAGAGGGAGGAAGGTTCTTTCTCTTAAAGGTTCTTTCTCTTTCTCTGTTGTTGGCAAGTTTCTTGTCAGAGTTCTCCTTAATAGGCTTATCTTTCATCCAAAAGGTCATCTACCTGAGAGCCAATGTGGCTGAGGAACAGTTGATATGGTGTTTGCTGCCCACAACTCCAGGAAAAATGCCAAGAGTGGAACAGGGTTTTGTATATGTTTGTAGATCTGACTAAGGCCTTTGATACAGGCAGTGATGAGGGCTTATGGAAAATTATGTCAAAATTTGGTTACTGGGAAAGGCTCATCAGTATTGCACATCAATTTCATGACAGAATGCTTGACCAGGTTCTAGATAATGAACGATGCTCTCATGCTTTCCTAGTCACCAATAGAGTGGAATGAAGCTGTGTTCTTGCTTCCATGCTTTTTAACATGATGTTCCAGTCATGTTGTCAAATGTCTTCAATGAGGACGAACATGGCATTAAGGTCAGCTACCGAAACTGATGGTTAATAATTCAACTTGAAAAGGCTACAAGCCAAGACCAAAATGGAGGGAATGTTGGTACATGATTTTTTGTTTGCAGATGATTGTGCACTCAATACAGCCTCTAAAGCTGAGATGCAACAAAGTATAGATTAATTCTCTGCTGCTTGCATTAGTTTTGACCTAACAATTAATTCCAAGAAAACACAGGTGTTCCATCAGCCAGCACCACATCATTTATACATGGAAACATCAGTTACCGGAAATGGAGAAGTTCTGAATACTGTGGATAAGTTCACCTACCTTGGCAATATACTTTCTAGGGATATACAAATTGATAATGAGGTTGATGCACACATTACCAGAGGTATTGCAGTGTTTGGGAGGCTCCAAGGGAAATTAGGGGAGAGAAGAGGCATTAGCTTGACTACTCAACTGAAGGTCTACAGAGCACTTGTGCTGACCCCATTGTTGTATGCCTATTAAACCTGAACCAGCACCATCCCAGGAAACTGAATTGCTTCCATTTGAATTGTCTTAGGAAGATTTTGAACATCACCTGGCAGAATAAGGTGCCAGACACTGAGGTCCTTGCTTGTACTAAACTTCCAAGTACTCAAACTCTATTGCAGAGAGGACAACTACAACGGGTTGGCCACAGTGTTCAAATGCCAAATGTATGCTTACCTAAAAGATTATTTTATGGAGAACTCACACAGAGCAAGCATTGACATGGTGGTCAGAAGAAGTGATACAAAGACACTGTCAAGGTCTCTCTTAAGAACCTTAGAATTAGTTGTGTGACATGGGAGACATTGACACAGAACTGCCCTGCATGGCATATCATATCAGAGAAGGTGCTGTGTTTCAGGAGCAAAGCAGAATTGAGACAACTCAAAGGAAACGCAGGATGTGCAAATTTGGAGTATTCATCCCAAATGTTCAAGCTGACTATTTGTGCCTGACCTGTGGTAGAACATTTCATGTTCATGTTGGTCTGATTTGCCACAGTAAGACACACTGTAATTTGACTCTAACATAGTAATGTCATTTTGATCCTCTTTGAGAATGAAGGACAACAACAAGCAAAGTGTTGTATGTGTTTTCTCATTTGATCCTTACAACAAAGGATTTCTTATTTGCTTTTTCAAAAAATCATGCTTATTGTGGAATTTCCAAGGTCAAAAGTAAGATATTGTCTTTTAACTTTTATTGTGGGGAAGGGAGAGAATTTACAACAGATAATAATAGATTAACAAGCAAAACTTTGCAAAGTGCTTACATACCTTTTCTCTTTTGATCCTGACAAGCACCTTGTGAGGAAGTTGTTAGTATTATCTCCTTTTGCAGATAAGAAACCCGACATTGAGAAGTAAAGGGTCCACAAAGTATCTGAGGCAGGATCTGAACTCAGATCTTCTTGCCTGTAGGTCCGATTCGCAGTGTGTCCTGATCTCCTTTACTCTAGAGCCTTTCTCCTACCATTCAAATCACACTAGTTGGCTACCATTAGAAGGTAAGCCCCCTGAGGGCAGGAACTCTTTTGATCTTTTGTTAGTAACCCCAGCGCTTAGCACAGTGGTTGGCATATGGTTAGCATTTAACAAATGTTTGTTAGTTGATAGATTAAGTGATTAGTACACTACTCCTCTTTTTTGCAAGGTTGTCTTCCTGATGTGCTCTTTTACATTAATCTAAAACCAAATCCAATGACTGTTTCTCTGTCCTTATCTTCACCATATTTGTCCTTACCTTTTTGAAATATTTGGCACTGATGGCTACCCTCCTCTTACTCTCCTCCCTTGGTTTTCATGACTTTTAAATCCCCTTGCACTTCTCTGAACTTCTTTTCCTCTGTCTCCCTTGCAGGCTTCCCCTCTTTCTCACTTGCCTCATTATATATGGATATTCGTCAAAATTCTTCTCTCCTCCTCCTCTTTTGGCACATACTCTCTCTATTCCTGATTTGGACTCCTCTTATTGCTTGAACTATAAGGGAAACTCCCGTTCTTTGGAATTATAGTCTCAAAATTTCAACTATTAGAGGTCTCTGCCTGAATGTCTTCCCCACACTTCAAACCATGTTGTGAACAAGTGGTGGTATATAATTGTGATGGAATCCTACTGTGCTATAAGAAATGATGAGTTCAATGATCTTAGAAAAACAAGGAAAGATTTGCATGAAATAATGAGAGCGAAATGAGCAGGACCAAGAGAATACTGTATACAGTAAAAGCAGTATTATTTTAAGAATGACTGAGTGAATAAATCATTTTGACTGTTATAAATACCTAAATTAACTATAAACGACATGTGAAGAAAGATGATATCTGCATCCAGAGAAAGAACTAATGGATTGAGGTATGTCTAGAATAATTTTACAGACACACACACACACACACATATATCTATATATATTTGTGTCTAATGGTAGCAAACTAGAGTAGGGGAAGGAAGAACAAAAGAAATTTACAGGATAACTTTATTATATATTTAAAAGGAATAGCAGGTTGTACATAATAGACCTGCAATTTCACATGCAATCATCTTTTTTATTATACTGTGTTATCGATATACTTGTTTTATTCTATAAATTAAAAATGAAATAAAATTTTAAAAATCAAGTTGTTCAGGGCTCCCTGAATGTGATTCTCTTCTTAGCTACATCCAAGTTCAAGATACTGTTGGGATAATTATATATTTGAAACTGCAGCTAATGAGGTTATATCGAAGTTTCCTTTTAACTAGAATAAGCCAGATGAAACATGAATTCAAAGCAAATTACATTTAAGGAAACAGAGCAGCAAGTTTATAACAAGCAGGTGAATCAGGTATTAAACGTCACTTTTACCACCGAATCACAAATGGCTTCTACCTTTAACATGTCTCCCAGGAGCATTAGTTTCAGCTCACAATTAACCTTAAGAAGTATACAGCAGCTCACTCATGGAAAGATACTAGGGCACCCAGGGTATAGTGTATACAAAAGACCCTCTTTAGTTAATTTTTCATTTCATCTCACCGTAGCAGCAACATAAAACACTGAATTCAACATGGCAAGTGGATGAATGCTGAAATCCCTGTGTGTATCATACCATCTTATGGTAACTGCACCTCTTCTAAGTCCTCACTACTTGCCTGCCAAAAACCCCATGTCCAGAATAAACCATTTTGTGGTCTTACTTTCCAGGGAATTCTCCACAGTGAATTATAGTTTGGTTTATGTCAGAAATGGGTCAAAATAAACTCTACTGGAAAATATCCATTAAATCAAAGCATCCACATGGAAACTAAAGGCATTCCCATTAACTGAGAAGTGGCTGAACCAATTATGGTATGTTCGTATAAGGCAATATTATTTTGCTATAATAAAATGCTGAGGGGCTAGTTTCAGAAAAACCTGGGAAGACTTATTTGAACTGATACAGAGTGAACTGAGCAGAAACAAGAGAGAAATTTATACCATTATATCAATATTGAAAAAATCAACACTTCTGAAAGACTCAAGAGCTTGATCCATACAATTAACTGTGATTTCAAAGGCTCAAGGGTGAAGAATACTACCCATCTCATGGCAGAGATGAATTACTATGCAGAATGAGAAATACTTTTGGATGTGGCCAAGGGGAAATTCGTTTTGCTTGAGTATACACATTTGTTACAAGGATTTTTTGCTTTTCCTCCTTTTTCAAAGGAGGAGGGGTGAAGAGAGGGATAGAAAACAGATTTTTGTTCATGGAAAATAGATAGAATTAAATTTTTAAAAAGTAAAGCTTCCATTTAAGGGAGAGGATATCTCTACAACTATTACATTTAATATCTGAAGCTGAACTCATCTTCCTTAACAAGTCAGCTCTTTCTATAGACTGCTCTATGTTCTCTTATAATAACCCTAGTTCTCTTACAAATTCCCAAGTTTTGTGACAGGGCAACTTCCTGCTAGCCCATTTGCTAGACGCAAGACACCCTGACCCATGGAGTTCTGAACAAAAGGCTCTTAGTAAATATTAACCTGTTCATTACACCTATGGCGTGCTTTAGAACCTGCAGACTGTTTCAGAGGCAAGAAATGAACTCAGGAAGACTTGAATTAAAATCCCACATTAGACCCTGGCTTTGTGATCCTTGATAAGTCATTTAACCTCTCAGCCTCAGTTTCTTTATCTGTACAATGAGGAGAATAATAGCATCTATCTCACAGGATTGTTGTGGGGATCCAGTAACATAACATGTATTTTGCAAACCTTTAATTACCATATGAATGCTAGTTATCATCATCATTATTATTCAGGGGAGTTAACAGTTAAATCAGAAATGCAGAACATGAACAAAGTTTAGTATTTTAATTTTTTGTATAAGCTCATGAGCATCTGTGCAGGACACAGTTTCTTAGAAGTCTAGCAAGGCCATGAAGAATGGCCCCATCTCTTTATGAGAACAGGACCAAATTTATACTTAGGATATCAAAATCTGCCCCTCTCCCCTCAAGATGAATCTTCCTGATTTCAGACCTGGCACTCTATCCATTGTACCAACCAGTTGCCCCTTACTCAACCAGTTAAAATGTTAAAAACCTTATAACCACTAGTTTAGAGTCTTACCTTATAACAAAGAAAAAGTTAAACAAAACAAAGACTCACAGACTATATTGGACACAGTATGAAGCATTACACATCCACAGTCCACCACTCAGCAAACATTTCTTCTTTTTTATTTCCATTACCACTACCCTAATTAAAGCCACGGTATCTTATAATTACTAAAATAGCCTCCTAGCT
The DNA here is from genome assembly GCF_028372415.1 of Notamacropus eugenii. Classification (NCBI taxonomy): domain Eukaryota; kingdom Metazoa; phylum Chordata; class Mammalia; order Diprotodontia; family Macropodidae; genus Notamacropus; species Notamacropus eugenii. The sequence continues at coordinate 366,416,493 of NC_092873.1, read as the reverse complement.
CCTCCTGTCTCCAGAGTTCCTTTCCCCTTTCCTCCTCCAACCTCCCCCACTTCTGAGCACAGTTACCATGTTAATTCTGCTAAAGATCCTAAGGATTAACTCTTCTTTGATATTATAACCACACTTATGGTCAATAGCTTGCTTACTGAATAATACCCATAGATTGGATGCTTGAATTCCAGGCCCTTTGTGACCTGGCGTTTACCTTAATTCCTTTCAAATCTTCTACTACTGCATGAATCCTTAGCTTCAGCCAAACCTAACAACTGGCTGTTATCTCATGTCTCCCAACTTATTTGTTTTTGTGTGTGCTGTTCCCTCACCTGAATGTTACTTATACATCTCTACCTTTGAAATCCTATTCAATTCATCTTTTTAGGCCCAGAACAAAAGTCACTTTCTCCATGTACCCTTCCCTGACCCTTCCAGCTGAAAGTGAAATCTCCCTTCACTGAACTACCATGATTTTTTTTTGAAATCACTTTTATATGGCACTTATCAATATCAAATCTTATACTCCCCATTAGTCTATAACATTAGTTATTATAAAATTAGAACTATAAGTTCTAATTGAGGGCAAGGAACCAGACCTTATGCATGTCCCCTCTATCACTATCTAGCATTGTATAGTGCTCAAAAAATTGTTAAATTAGTGCAAAAAAAGAATGTTAATGAATCATGAAGCTAGAATTGGTAAAGTGGGTCTAAAATTTAAAAAAAAACCTTGACGATGAGGGTAGATTATAAATACTATTTCCATGAGAGTTGTGAAAAAGCTAATCTAAGATCTTGTCATCTCTTAGAGAGAAGAGAATGGCTAACTTAACGGAGTTATTATAGAAATGCACAATCAAATTTTAGCTCAAATCATAGGATTATAGATTTAAGCTGAAAGGGACCTTAGAGACCATCTAGTATTAACCTGAAGTGTCCCCCTTTCCACAGATCAGGAAATTAAGATTTAGAGAGAGGCTAAGTGATATATTCTACTTTATATTATTTTTTGTTCCTCCTATCAAAAATAGTCCACAACATCACTGGGAAAAAAGACCTGCATACGTGAAACGCTTGAATATCTACAAAAGACAGTATGTTTTTCTGCTATAGGATCATGGGATCATAGATTTACAGCTAGAAGGGACATTGATTCTGTCTTTTTCCCCTTCTTATTTGTTCCCTTTGCTTGACTGAACCTGTAGTTCCAGGTGATGTATGGCTCTACCCTTAGTCTCAGGTTCAGATGTCTTTAAGAGAGGGAGGTGAGAAATCAGCTCTAGGTCTGTGCCATCCATCTCTGGGCAAACACTGGGCACACACCTCAATCAAGCTGAGCATCAATTTTGTGTGATTATTCTCCACTTTTACAGATACCCTATCAATTCACAGTGGCATAGGTTTATAGGGAAATCATGATTCTACAATTATAATTTTTCTTAGGCATGAGGACAGCAAGATACCAGATTACTCTGGGGTGATTTGTTCCTGTAATTACCTGTGGAGATTTATTCAGCTTCAGGTACCTCCCAAGATTTTTTCCAAAGGCAAGAAGAAAGATAAGACCCAATTACCTATGGCTGCCCAATGTTCTTCTGTGAGATAACTAAATGAGCCACTTTTAGGGGCACCTTCTATCTTGAAGATTATGTGCAGCATTCACGGTTCCACAATGGTGAGATGATTTTCATCTATAGAAGCTATCCTTACTGTATAATGGTTTCTGATTAGGATAAGACAACAATCGGTGCTGATTAGAATAATGTGTTGCCATTGGCTACTTGTGGCTCCTATCTCCTTAAAACAAGGAGGCACCTGTCAAAATCAATAATACATGAGTTGAGAATGACAGAGGAAGGCTGGAGACAATATTCTTATCAAATCCAGAAGGAACAAGCAGCTGGATTCACGGCCGGATTCAAATTTCCTCAACTCCATCTCAGTGTTTTCAGTTGAATTCAATTCAATAAGTATTTACGAAGACCCACTAAAGGGTCAGCATGGTTGCTAGTTGTGATTAATCATACAAAAAGCAGAAGATATGGTCCTTGCCCTCAGAGATCTTGTAGCGTCATTGAGAAATAAGATAGAAAGATTAAAACAGTTGCATAGCAATGAAAATGCAATATATTTATGTCATCTTGGTGATATAAGACCCAAGTTTAAATGCCAGCTTAGACATTAGCTGGGTGACCTTATACAAGTCACTTTCTCTCTCTCAGTTTCACCATTGGTAAAATGGAGATAATAACAGCACCTAACTCCTAGAGGTATTGCAAAGATCAAATGAGAAAACATATGTAAAATACTCTGCAACCCTTAAAGTATGCTCTATAAATGCTAATTATCATCATCATCACTGTTATTATTATATAATCAGGTGGCCCAATACCTGCCAGAGGTAACAAATACTATAGCCCAGGGGTGGGGAACCTGCGGCCTCAAGGCCCTCTAGGTCCTCAAGTGTGGCCCTTTGAATCCAAACTTCAGAGAACAAATCCCCTTAATAAAAGGCTATAGTATAACCTTTTTGGAGGGAGAGATCAGTGTGGGTTGGGTTCATCAGGGAAGACTTTACAAAGATGAAGATGAGACTTATCCTTAACCCTGAAGGATGACAACAGGCAAAAGGCAACATTTTAGTGTTTACTATGTGCTAAATACCGAGAACACCAGTTCAAGCAAAAAGAAAGACAAGTCCCTGTCCTCAAGGAGCTTACAATGGAGAAAGACAACACATAAAAGAAAATTGAAAGGGATTCAAGAGTGAGGGGAAAGGAGGAAACAGTAGAGAAAGTCTGTAGACTCAGGAATGGAGCCCAGGGAATGAAGACATGGCTGATTTGGGCATTTTCCTTAACAAGGAAGTTCTTGAAAGAATCAGCTAATGAGAGGAAGGGGCTGCAGAGGTGATGAGAACTTCCATGGTGGGAAGGCTGTAGGGGAAGAGTTGTAATTCATCCTTCTTTCTTGAAGAGGACCAAGGATATCATAAGGGTGATGTCTTGACTTGCATGTGAATTGGATTTAAGTGAGACACAACTACACGAAGGTCCTCACTCTTTTCCTCCAGAGTCATTGAAATCTAGTGGCAAGAAAAAAAATCAAGATAACTGGCAATAGCCTTGGGAACTTCCAGGGTGAGATGGCTATGGTGACATAGTGGACAAAGTCCAGAGAGTCAGAAATAAAGGAAGGATACTGATAGAACAGATTATTATAAACATTTGGCCTGAAAAGGGAAAATTAAGAATGATTGAATGTGCAATCCAGACTATCCTTAATGCATGTTCACTATCCTCAAAGTTACCACAATTTCAATGCTAGCTTTTTAATAGCGAGATTTCATTTAACATCTTAAAAGTGATTTGTACTCCAGAAAGCATCAGAGTCCCAATGGTCTTTTTCTAACGGATAAATCTCGTTGGACATTTTAATGTGATTTAAAACAACAACCACAAGTGTAACTGGTCTATTAGTTATCTTGATCAGTGCCAATTTCTGAGCCTGTCATTTTGAACCTATAATTTTTGGTTTTGGTGTTATTGCAATCTTTCTCTTTATGAGTAGATTTCTTTTTCAGCTGTGATCTATGATGCTTGAATCAGGATTTTAAATTGACAGACTGAAAGACACCAGCACCAGAGAGAGTTTATTAAAACCACAGCCAAAGAACTGGGGCCCATCCAATGTCTTTAAAAGAATGAGTGTCTGAAAAGCTGCAGGGCACTGTATCTTTACTGAAAATGAGATGGGGATTTTGAACAGTATGAAATGGACATTCTGTTCAGCAGCTGAGAAAGACAGTGAGAGATCGCTCTAGCACTGGAAGAATAGAGTAGCCAAACAAGGGCTAGGGAGGGATTGGGGGTGGGGAAATCTACGGGGATTGTCTAGTATACAATATAAGTGGTGTCTTCCCAGGAAAGCTGATCCCTTGTGTGTTTGCAGCTCTCTGCTTTCCTATAAGCAACCCATTTCTTTTTCCAGGACTGGGGCAGGGGAGTGAGATTATGCTACATGGTTAGCAAAGGTGATATAAAGTCATCTTTCTTATCCATTTTCATTCCTTTTTTTTTTAATGAAAAAGAAATTTTAAAGAAAATAGATGATTTTTTGTCCAGATGACTGAGACTTTCATCTGCTTTAATACAGGGGAGTAGATGAAATGATTCAAACTTACTGAGGGTGTGATTTGTAAAATTTAATGGATTCCATATTCTAGTGATTTCTGTTGATGTGTTCTGCTCCTGTGGGCAAGGGGTCTTGGCTAAATAGTTTGTATCCTTTCTCTTTTTCACTTTCTCCTTCTCTGTTTTTTTCATAGACTCTTCTTTCTCTTCTCCACCCCTTCCTGTGACTGGTACTTGCGTGTCTGGCTTCAGCCCTCTTTCCTTTTTCTGCACTGTCTTCCTTGACTCCCTAATAAGCAACTTTTTCCCCCTAAGAAACTATCATCCTTGATGACTTCAACTATCATACTCTGCTCATTCACACTAAACATTTCTCCTACACTTGAAGCTTGCACCTCTGACCACCTATAAAGCATGTTTATTGGACCTTTACAAAATGGTGCCTTAAACTCACTGCATCCCAGACTCCTTCTCCTGACTTCGCTAGTACTGCCATTAATACCATCCACATTTAAAACCTTGGTGATCTATTTGAATTTTCTTGCTCCTTTTTCTCCCAAATCCACTCAGTTACCACATCTTATCAATTTATACTTCCCAACATATCTGCCACATTTGCACCCTGCTCTCCATTCTAATGGCTATTACCCTAAAGCAGTTCCTCATCACTATTTTCTGAGTCTATTGAGAAAACCTCCTAATGGGTCTCCCAGACTACATTAGTTTTCTACTCAAATCCATCCTTCATACTCATCGGGGAATATTCTGCCTTGTATCTAGTCATTTTTCTGCTAAGGATTAGTCAATGACTTCTTCATGCTTACCAAGAAAAACTGAAATTCTTTTGATTGTTGTTGAAGGCCCTCTGCAATCTAGTGCTACCCAGTCTTTCTGGTTTGATCTCACACTATTCTTCTTACATACCCTGTGATTCAACCAAGTCAAACCAGACTTCTCCCAAATATAACCACATCTTCTCTACAAGTAGGATGCCCACCAGGCAGTGTTGCATGGTGGAAAGAACAGAGGCTCTGGAGTCAAAGGACAAAGGCTAAAATCTAACTTCTTGTGTAACCTTAGACAAGTTTACTAATTTGGATGGGAGAAGGGGATCTGTCCTGGGTCCTCTTCTCTACTCCCTTTATACCCATCAGCTCCTATAGTTTCAATTATCTTCTCCATGCAAATGACTCTCAGACCTGTTTATCAAGCCCTAACCTCTCTCCTGACCTCCAGTCTCCAATTTCCAGTTGCCTAACAGATAGATGTCCAGTGGACATTTTAAACTCAACATGTCCCAAAGTAAACTCATTATCTTCGCCACCACCACCTCCCACCCCTCAGTCCTTTTCTCTTCCTAACTTCTTTAGTACTGTCAAAGTTAACACCACCAGGCTCATAACCCAAGTGTCAACTTTGATTCTTTTTTTAATATAATTTATTTTATTTTGAACTTAAGAGATAAAACAAGCATTTCTATGATATACTAGAATAGTGAAAAAAAGATGATTGTGTGTGCATTTTTTCTTACCCCTCCTCCCATATGCAATCAATTGTCCAGTCCTTCCATTCCTACCTTTCTAACATCTCTTATATATCCCATTTTCTCTCCTTTGACACTGCAACCAACCTAGTGCATGCCCTCATCACCTCACTATTGCAATAGCCTGCTGTTGGGGAATTCCCTTGTTGGGGAATCTCCCTGACTCTAGACTCTCCCATTCTAAACCCCTAAGCTTTCTAAAGGATAGATCTGACCACATCACCCCTTTCTTCAATCAATCCCAGTGGCTCCCTATTACCTTCAAGATCAAATAAACTGTATAGTCCGGTTTGGCTTTTAAAAGTTCTTCATAACCTTTCTCCCAACTAGCCTTCTTACGCTTTACTGCCTTCCATGTACTCAGTGATGCACTGTCACTGTCTTTCTTACTCCTCCTCAAACATGACACTCCATCACCCCGACTCTTAGCATTTTCAGCAGCTGTGCCACATGCTTGGTATGCTTTCCCCTCTGCCTCCTAGCATCCCGGATTTCCTTTAAGTCTCAGCTCAGGACTTGCCTTCTGCAAGAAATCTTTCCTGATTCCTTTTAATGCCCATGCCTTCCCCTCTGAGACTCTCCTCAATGTATCATTTTGTGCCTAGTTGTGTGAACATTGTCTCCTCCATTAGACTGGTGAGCTCCTGACAGCAGGGACCGTTTTTTGTCCTTTGTATTCTCAGTGCCTGGAATGTAGTAGAACCTTAATAAAAATGCTAGTTTACTGACTAACCCCCCAGGACCAAAATGTCTTCATCTTTAAAATGAGGGCTATGGTTTAGATGGCCATTACACTCCATTCTAATTCTAGCTACCCTCCTACCTACCCCACTCCTAATTCGATTCTTACCCATCCTTCAAAGTGTAATTTAAACTATGCTCCTTCT